>NW_027492169.1:0-514700 GCF_021521415.1 Bidens hawaiensis
AGACTGCGCCTTGCTCAACTTGTATAGCTGATATGGGAAATCTGGGTCAGGACAACCGCGAGGTTCTCAACATACACAACCTCATCCACTTTCCATTTAAAACGCACTCTTCACATCTAGCTGAAACACTTCATCTTTTTAAATGCAGCAAACCGCCAAAAACAATCTTATCGCTTCAACGGGCGACAGGAGCGAACACCTCATTGTAATCAATACCCTCTTGCTGATTAAAACCCTTAACAACCATCCTTGCCTTGTTTCTAATGATAATTCCCTTTCATCCTCCTTGCACTTAAACACCCATTTGTGCCTATAGCATGCACATTCCTTGGTTTTTCAACCAAAGTCCAGACTTCCATCTTCTCGAATTGAGCCAACTCTTCTTGCATGGCTTCGACCCACGACGTGTCCTTAAGAGCCATTTGATATTTTTCGGTTCAATCTGGCTAATAAAGCAGGAGTACAAACATTCGTTCATATACCCGTTTCTTTAATGCTTGTATAAACACATGTGTGCTCATTCAAGCTACTTCTGGTTTGTACACTGGAGGACACATCACCTATAATATTCTCCAATGGTGATCTTTGTGAATTCTCGTGGTCGGAACAGCACCGACATGCAAATTATCTTCCAAATTTGAAGAGATCTCATCAATGGTTGTTTCTGGCTGAGAGTGAAATGGATTGATAAACTCTCTTCAGGTAAGGTAGCAGGGGTATGAATAGTGTTTGATGTGGAAGGTTGACTTTTCTCAATAAGCTGTCGTTGCAATAGATTCTCTTCCTCATCAAGTATCATCTTCGACGCAATTCTTCTTCTTCTTCAGAAATTTCCAAATTAGGGATGTTAAAAGACTTAAACAGCTTAACATAGTCGAAAAGCTCAGCAGGTCCATTGCTTGGTTTTGGCGATTGGTAACTAGTAATGTCGGTGTTACACACCACCTCCACCTTGCAAGTCGACGTATTGAAGACCGCTCTGTTGGGAGTCCCAACAACATAACCGACTAGATTCCTTCATCGGCTACTTCACCAAATTTCGAATTAGTCTTCAAAATCGAACAAGGAGACCCGAATGGTTCAAGACCGTTCAAGTTGGGCTTCTTCCATGCATAAGCTCGTAACATGTTTTTCCATGTCTCTTAACGGTTAACACCCTATTCAGAACATAGCAGGCTGTAGCAACTGCTTCAGCCCAGAATATCACAGGAAGTTTTGAATCTGCCAGCATAGTTCTGGCTCCTCAATTAAAGTTCGGTTCTTCCTTTCAGCCACTCCATTCTGTTGCGAGTATAAGGAGCGCTGTATTGATGTTCAATTCCTTTCTGAAGACAGAAGATTTCCATTTCAAAGTTCTTGAACTCTGTTCCATTGTCACTTCTGATGTATTTAACTGATTTACTCATGACGTTCTCAACTTTTGTAATAAGATTCTTCACCATTTGTGCCGTCTCATCTTTTGATTTCAGAAAATATACCCACGAATATCGCGAGTAGTCATCAGTGATCACCAAGCAGTAAGAAGTACCTCTAGACTTTTTACATTCACGGGACCGAAGAGATCCATGTGAAGTAGTTCTAGATTACCGGCAATAGAGTTGACCTTCTTGGTTAGATGGGATTTCTTGTGTTGCTTTCCCTTCTTGCATGCTATACATTTGTCTTCAAAGTTAAAACTTTTTAAGGGAACGCCCATCACAAGCCCATTCTTGACAATGAAGTTCATCTTCCGAAGATGAATGTGCCCCATTCTCCTGTGCCACAATTCAGATTCTGATTCGCTTACTTTCGTTATTAAACAAGATTCTCCCGTGGCCATTTCAGCAGACCTCATATCCATCACATATGTATTTGTTTCACGTGGAGCTTTCATTACTATCCACTCGTCTGGTATCTGGAAACCAGGCTTCAACACGATCGCTTCATTCTTCGTGAAATGGACAGTGTAATCTTTATCACAAATCTGCGACACACTCAGCAGATTGTGCTTCAATTCCTCCACAAAGTTCACATTCTCAAGTGTCATCCTTCCATTTGACACTGTACCTCTACCAGTAATCCTTCCTCCGCTTTCACCAGCAAAACTAACTCTCGCCCCCTGAACAGGTTTTAAGTCTTGCAACAAGTGTTTGTTGCCCGTCATGTGCCGGGAACAGCCGCTATCTACAATCCAAAGACTGTGGGCAGCCCTGTTCAACTGTTCCTGCACAATAAAACAGAGAATTAGAATCTTGGGACCCAAGACCAATTGGTCTTGGATCGATACGTCCCGTACCCTGGCTTTCCAAAGTTAGCATCAGGATAATTCCTGTAAGTCCTGTTAGGAAATCTCCTTGAAGATTGAGTGTGATGCCTTCCAAACCTATGTGAATTGAAAGTGTTATATCTTGTGGTTTGGTTGAAAAACTGAGGTTTGCTTTTATGAAAACTTGAATTAGTTACATTTGTGCATTTTGAAAAGTTTTCATTTTTAGCAGTATCAAACTGATGCTTATTCTCAGTTTTATTTGGCCTCACACCTCTGTATCTCGGCGTCAGAGGGCAATCTGCAACAAGATGTCCTAATTTATTACATCTAAAGCAACATCTACTCTCCATTTTCTTTTCAAATGTTGGTTTGGATGTAGAGGCAGTGTTACCAGCCGTTCGTCTCACATAAGGTGGGACGTACGGATTGAGTGGAGTACTCTTTTTAGAAGTTTTATTTTTATCTCCACTAGTGGGTAACACCACCTTCTCTTTCGTCTTACCAGATTCGGACAACTTATCCGAATCCGATGAGACTGGACTCGTAACAGAAATATTTACACTAGAAACAGGCGAACTCGTTTCGCCATTACTAACAGTTGGTTCTTTACATGTAACCTTGATAGGAATTGTCTGAGGAACTTCAAAATCCACAGATTTCTGAATACTAGGGTTGAAAGTGTAGTTGTGGTTATACGGTGGTGGAACCTCGTGATAACCAATTCCTCCTCTCTTTGGAGAGGTACCTTGATCACTAACAAGGTGATCAAGAATAGCTGAGGAATTTCGGAACTGCTCGAGTTTTCGGTTCAGTTCCACCACTTTCACCTTGTGGTCAGCAATCTGCTTTTCACGTTCAGCAATAAGTTTAGTTTTTTCTTCTAAAACCTCATAACTTAGGTCAATTACATCAATTTTTTCAGCAAGTTTAGTTTTTAAGCTTTTGACATCTTTTTCACATGCTTTTATTTTCACTTTATAATTGTTTTCTCTTGCCTTAGTAAAATGATGATCTTCTTTAAGATTTTTAAATTCAGCATCTAAACGAACATACTGATCAGTTATGGTCGCAAGTTGCTCAGACAAATTCTCACATTTTGTACAAACAGGTTTAGGACTTACCTCGGAGGGTTGACCATCGTTATCTTCCATGAAAGCTTTCTCCTCAACAGTAGCTTTCTCTTTTCCAGTCATCTTCTCACAATCTTCATTTTCTACCTTAACCATATTCGCCTGCTCACCAGTTTCATTCGCATGCAGGTTCCAATTGTATTCACCGGCTTCTCTAGACAACATGGCATTGACTTCTTTACTAAACCCAGTAGGCTGTGCAGACCGGCCTTGACCCCGTTCAACTCTCTCGTTTCTGCATTCTTTAGCAAAGTGCCCATACTGTTGACAGTTATAGCACCTCACTTTAGACTTGTCGAATCCGGGCCTACCACCAACAAACTTTCTCCCCGTCTTATTCATGAAACGCTTGACTCGCCTCACTATCATGGCCATTTGCCATTGCAAATCCATCTCCTCCAGATCATCAGCATCGATCTGGTCATAATCCTCATCCAAAGCAGCAGGGTCCACAATCTTCCCTTGTATGTAGTTCTCATATGAAGCAATAAAAGATGCATAGACTGCAAACTGCTCTTCAGCAGATTTGACAGTCATTGGCATCTTGGAATAGTTATTGCTTGAGGCACTAGGAGAGAAACTACTGTTGGATGTTTGAGGTTTCGAAGCACTTGAACCTCCAGCAGCAAAGCAAACATCACCGTTCATGTTCACTGAAACGTTTCCTTCATGAGACGAGCTAGAACCTGACTCTCCTTTGGAGTAGTAAGCAGCAGATTCAGGCTTCGAACTTGAGCCTGAGTTAAGTTTGGCACCATACATACCAGGGTCTTGAATCTGATCTGTTGGTGTCTCTTTACGTACCATATTAAGCTCAAAGGTTCTGAGCTTGTTTACTGCTGTCTTCAAATCACAATTAGGAAAGTCTCTGTCTTCCCTAATCAGAACTGTGTACATTTCCCACTTCGGCGGGAGAGCATCGAGAAGCTTTTCAACTATCTCCTCTTCTCTGTAAGCAATCGAATAGTTGTTTAGCTCTGTCATTAGATGATAATATCGAGTGATAATATCATCCAGAGATTCGTTCTTCAAAAATTTGAAGACAGAGAACTGAGTCTTCAACAGTTTAATCTTCGAGGCACGAATGCCCACATTCCCTTCGAATCTATTTTCAAGAGCATCCCAAAGCTCTCGAGCCGATGTATACTTTCTGAAAGTATGAAGGATCTCCTGTGGAAGAGCCATGGTGATAGCTGCGTGAGCCTTGCTTTCGGCTTCGTACATCTTCCTCTCCTCTTCCTCCATCTTGCTGTACTTCTTAACCACATCACGACCTTCGTACACCATGGTTGGTGGGATATATCCATCCTGGATGCACACCCACATCTTTGCATCCTGATATTTAATATATTGAATAAACCGATCCTTCCATGCAACAAAGTCGGTTCCTTTTAACAGCCTTGGGGCCTTAGTGGCTGACCCCGCTTCGACTTCCATTTTCACCAATTCAGAGATGTTAATTTGCGACATCTTCTCGAAAACCCGAAAAATTCAAAAATTTGTCCAAACAGTACTAAAGGCGAAGTTAAGAATAACTTCGCTTAAGTGTTAACTTCGCTGGAAAAATTCTTAAATTCGTGTGACTCGGCGAAGTTGAGAATAACTTCGCTTAAGGCAAGCGAACTTAGCAGGTAAGCGAAGTTGAGGATAACTTCGCTGAGGCGAACTTATGAGGCAGGCGAAGTTGTGAATAACTTCGCTTAACCTTATATCTTCGCCGAAACCCTACTTTCAGTGACGGCAACTTCGCCTGAAGAACAGTAACTTCGCCCGATGAACACTGAAAATATTCAGATCTGATGTCGACGATTCTGCAGTTTCCGGTCGTTGTAAAGGCTTGAAAATGACTGTATATAGTGATTAGAACTCAATACGAACAAAAACTCGTCCCGTGAATAGGTCAAACGAGACGTTTTCTAAACCCGCGTGAAATCCCGAACCTCACAATCGAGCCGATGGCTCTGATACCAATTGTAGGTTCCTGGACGGATCGTACACGGGATGTCGCTATCTGCGCAGGTGCGGAATCCCTGTGTAGTTAGATACGAGCGTAGAATACGTATAAATCAAACACACGAGCAATAACCGAAACACGTTATATTGATAACACGAACACGTGACGCGAGGTCACTATTACAGACTGACTTGTAAACACGTAACTCGCTAACCCTCGAACTCACGAACTCTTGAACTAATGAACTCCTACAAACTGTTACGATGAACAGTTTATATAAGCACGACAACTTCGCCTCAGGCGAAGTTGTCCATAACTTCGCTTGTTCAACAAGTTCGCCTAAGCGAACTTGTTGACAGCTTCGCTCGTTACATAAACATAAACATAATCAAAAACATAATTACATTACAGACTCGATTACAAACGTTAGACTATGAACTACTGACAAACATGTACCAACAGCGTGCCTAGCACGGTTACCCGTTTTTACGTTTCAAAAATGAGTTTGGTCACACATGACCCGAAAATAGTGGCTGACTGATATTTTAATTAAAGTTGTGAAATTAGAGCTCGGTTTAGACGCCCCGATTGGCCGCGGGACCCGTTTCCGTCTTTAGTGTACCGGAAACTGTTAAATCGGGTAAAATTACTCAAATCATCCGAATTATTTTCGGATGATTTACATTTAACTCAGTTATATGAAAATAGTTCATTTATAGGGTTTTTATACACCAGTCAGCTCGCTTAGGCGAACTTTCCCGGTTTACGCGTTTTAAGCTTTAAAAGTTTGTTTTTATCTTTTTATTAGCACAAATAATTATCCGTTTAGTCTCGGATCTTGAAATTTTGCACAAATCACATTTTGACAGTGCGGAATTTTATTAAAATTTTTCCAGAATTAATTTTTATATTTAACATTTATTTATCTATTTTTTAAACACCATTTAAACACTAGATATGTCGTAAATACCAAACGATCTTATAAAAATCCCAAATTTTTCCTGGATGACCCCTGCCATCCCCATAATCCCCTGTAATTTTTCCAGAACAAAAATCTTCTTTACATGCCATTTTCACTAAAACCGAGCTAGAAAACCCTAGAACTCGTTTAACTGAAAAGCCTACTTAGACTTCTCCAACTGACCTAAAACTTTGTGTGTGACTTTTACATGTTGTAAAAAGTTTATCTGGAATTTTACAGAATTTTTCATGATATTTAACTATTTTTCACCATTTTTGGCCAAAACCGAGCATTAAATTCACCAAATATTCATCCTTTGTCCAAAAATTACCAATATTTCACAGATCTTATATTTTCATGTGTAGATCATCTCTGTAGAATTTCATGACCTAACTCTAAACACATCATAATCTGTCCAAATCACAAACATCACACAAAAACCGAACTACCTTGTGTTTCTAGCTTCAAACCGCAAGGATCTCGCTTTCTAGCCTTTGCTAACAACTAGATACAACACCTACAAGCACAATAACACCACACCAAGCAAGTTACACCCACAATCAAGCCATTTCTTTCATGGTTTCGGTTATGATATAAAAACAAAGATTCAACCGTAAAAATTCGTTTTTGGTTTGTTTAACCCCTTTCTTGGACCAAGATCCCTTGTATAACCCGTATACATCACTTGATCATGCAAGAATCGGCTTCATCTCGGGTTTTCACCCTTTTTCACTTGAAACCTCATTTTCTTGTAGATAAACTCGAGAAAGGAAGATGAACACGTGAATAACTCGATAATTACCTTGTTTTTCTTGCTAGAACTCTCGGTTTTTAGGTCATGAACTTGAGAGAAAATAAAGTTTGTTGAATGTTTTGATGTAAAAAAAATGAGAGACTAGGGGTTTATCCCCCCTTAGTCCGATCGGATGGGTAAAGGAGGTGGGGTGGGACCCACCTCTCCATTCTTGGCCATTCATTCAGATTTCTGTAATCTGGATAATGTTTTGGATAATCTGGTTCAGTTCGTTTTTCGGTTAAATGTTTAATTTGGCTTAAAACGAGGCTAAAACGGTCGTTTTCGCTTAAAAATGAAATTTATATAAAACCAATTTAATAACTTTAAAAAACTTAAACCATGACATTTATTAACTTAAAACATCATATTATTAATAATTGCGCATCTTTTTCGGCTTGATCGATCGTCTCTTGCTTGGTTTGGTATTAAAGGTTTCGTTTAACGTACCGACGTACCATTAAATCGAAATTCTTTTTATGTGCTTTAATTCACTTATCCCGAAGCTTTAACACTTCGTAAACATCACTAAATATTATATATCTCGTCTATAATGTAATCCTTGATTCGTTCGGGCTTCAATAACCGTTAATCGGTTAATCGTATTTCCAATACGATTGACCGTATAATCGAGTATAATCCTTACCGTGAATCATACATACTCGTATAAACACATTATAATTCATATATTCATTATTAAATAACACATAAATAGTATATACCAGCTAGGGTATAACTGAATCGGAATCGTTACATTCTCCCCCCGTAACAAAAATTTCGTCCTCGAAATTTTACGCGTCGACCACTTCCTTTTGAGGAAATAGGTAGGGGTATTTCTTCCGAAATTCGTCCTTTCGTTCCCATGTATATTCTGGGCCTCGTTGCGAATTCCATCTAACTTTGACCAATGAAATCTTATTGTGTCTAAGTTGCTTGATTTTCCCGTCTACTATTTCTATGGGTTCCTCTACGAAATTGAGCTTATCACTTATTTGGACACCCTCTAGAGGTAACACCGATGTCTCATCCGCCAGACATCTTTTCAAGTTCGATACGTGAAACACTTTGTGAACTGCACTCAGTTCGTCGGGTAGATCTAATCGGTATGCTACGGGACCGATTTTTGCAGTAATATTGAATGGTCCAATATATCTCGGGGCTAACTTCCCCGCCTTTCCAAATCTGACTACACCCTTCCAAGGTGATACTTTCAAATACACTTTATCACCTTTCTCAAACGACAACGGTTTTCTACGGGTATCGGCATAACTCTTCTGCCGATCCCGCGCGGCCTTTTGATTGTTCCTAATTTCAAGGATTTTGCTGGTCGTTTCTTGGACCAAGTCTGTAAGGCCCCGAACCCGGTAGCCCTACTTTCGCGTCGGATTTTCTCATAAACACAGTTCTTACAAATCAGAGTTCATTAAAACTTTCGCGGAATATAAAAACTTTCATAAAACATTTCATAACAAAACACGTCTTGTCTTAAAACATCATTTTGTCTTTCAAAATTAACGAAACATTAAACTTAAACGTCTTGAGTCTTCCGATGCCAGCCTCTTATTCGGTGCCACGTGTCTCCTCAAGCGAGCTGCCTCATCCTACTCACCTGCGTGCATACTAAAAGTCAGCTACGCTGAGTGAGTTCTAGTTAATCACATAATCATACAATACCTTCTTACATTTCATACTTAACCTCTTAACTTTCTTTCATACACACATAATTGCATATACTTTCATTCTTACCTTCATACTTTCTTTACATACATAATCATACGTTTTAAAGAGCCTTTCGCCCTATAACCTCACAGATATTATAAGGGTCTGGTCCCTAACATCACAGATATTATAAGGGTCTGGTCCCTAACATCACAGATATTATAAGGGTCTGGTCCCTAACATCACAGATATTATAAGGGTCTGGTTCCTCTTCGTTACCATACAACCATACATCATACCTCGAGTATTATTAGGGCTCGGTACCCTCCTTCCTCGAGTATTATTAGGGCTCGGTCCCTCTTTCCTCGAATATTAGTAGGGTTCGGTTCCCTAGTTCTCGAATATTAGTAGGGTTCGATTCCCTCTTCGTTACCGTACATCCATCCTTTCCTGCTTTTATTAACTTTATCACATTCATACACATAAGCATACATATCATACTTACCTTATACTTAGCGTTACAACCTGACAGTACGCGCAATATCCGAAGATCGTTCACGTACCGTCAAGCCATCATTCATACATATCACATCATTCACATAAGGCATACACTTATCTCTTAGGATAAGCGTATTAACAAACATATCGAGTATGCACACAGCCCCGAAAACATAACACATAAATGGGGCTAGAAACTCACCTGAACACGGTTACGTTCACCGTTAATCGTAATCCCTTTCCTCAGTTGTGCACGGCTGACTGTATAACAAGTATACATATCAATTAACTATCACTACTTATATCATCTTTCTAATCTTAATTACTACCCACAACGAACGGGGGTCCGAGGGCAGTCATCAGGCGAACTTAGCTTTAGGCAAAGTTAAACCTTAGGCGAACTTAGCTTTGCAGGCGAAGTTGTCATCAGGCGAACTTAGCTTTAGGCGAAGTTAAACCTTAGGCGAACTTAGCTTTAGGCGAAGTTAAACCTTAGGCGAACTTAGCTTTGCAGGCGAAGTTGTCATCAGGCGAACTTAGCTTTAGGCGAAGTTAAACCTTAGGCGAACTTAGCTTTAGGCGAAGTTAAACCTTAGGCGAACTTAGCTTTAGGCGAAGTTGTCATCAGGCGAACTTAGCTTTGCAGGCGAAGTTCATCAGGCGAACTTAGCTTGCAGGCGAAGTTGTCGGCTGCAGCTACTGTTCGTCCTTAATCATCTTCGTTTCTTAACCAAATAACTCGATTTAGGTATCCACGGAATCGTCTGACCAGCGCCTACAAACCCCAACCATCAAATCGACCTAACATCGATGTTTAAAGGGTGTGATTTAGGCATATAGGTTACGGGTTCTTTTATCAATCGATTAACCCATCAAATCTTAACCATTTTCAGTAAGTTTAGCTTTGTAGGATTCGTTTTTACCATACAAACACAGATCTATCATTTCTATACTAATCCAAACCTAAACGAACATGTTCTCGATATAAACGTACCGTAAATGAGTCGAACTACGAACACGAGCTGGTCTTGTTGCTTTGGTTCGTCACGACGATCTAGCACCAACGAGCTCGGGTCCTTGCCTTTGGATCTTGGTTCGGGTTGTGTGTTTTGGAGTGTGTATAGATTAGGATGGATAAATGGATGGAATGGAAATGATTGGGGTTTAAGGGGGTAGTTATACTCCCTTAAGCCCATGGACCGAAGGCCCATATTTCCTTTTGGTCCATATCTAATCCCATCTAATTATCCTACTAAGTCTTCATATTTTGCTATTATTATTATCGTTCCACTAACTCGTTTATTTCACCCGACAAATAATATATTAAATATTACTTTAGAAATTTCGGGATGTTACAAAGTCCGATCTAATGACCGGAGTGTCGCCCACTTCAGTCCAGCAGAGTGGTGATCGGCACTTCCGACCATACAATGCCACGTAAGGCGCTGCCTTTATACTGCTATGGTAACTGTTATTATAGAAAAATTCAACGAGTGTGAGATGTTGATCCCAATTTCCCTTAAAATCCAGTAAGCATGCACGAAGCAAATCCTCCAGGGTTTGGATGGTCCTCTCAGACTGACCATCGGTCTGGGGGTGGTAAGCTGTGCTTAGATCAATACGCGTTCCTAGCGCTTCTTGGACAGCTTGCCAAAGTTTGGAGGTGAAATGGCTATCCCGATCGGAGATGATTGAGATGGGTATCCCATGACGAGACACAATTTCATTTATATAAATCTACGCAAGTCTCTCAGTGTTATAATTATTTCTAATCGGGATAAAATGTGCCGATTTGGTTAATCGATCCACGATTACCCAAATTGCATCATGTCCTCGGGACGTTTTAGGAAGATGTGTCACAAAATCCATCGTGATTTTCTCCCACTTCCATTCGGGAATTTCTGGTTGTTGTAACATCCCCGAGGGTTTCTGGTGCTCCGCCTTAACTCTCGCACAAGTCGTACATTTACCGACATACGTTGCGATATCCTTTTTCATACCCGGCCACCAGTAGAACTCCTTCACATCCTTGTACATCTTATCCGATCCCGGATGTATGGAATATTTCGATCTATGCGCTTCGTCCATGATTAATTCACGAAGGTCATGGAGGGTCGGGATCCAAATCCGATTTTTGAAATAGAGAATTTCGTCCACGCGCTGTTCGAAATTCTTCTCATTGCCGTAAAGTCCCTCCTTTTCCAATTGTCCCTCTTTCAACGCCTCACGTTGAGCGACTCAGATTAGGTCCGAAAGGTTCGACTGGACTATCATCCCCAGTGCTCGCACTCGCAATGGCTTAATCCGATCTTTCCTACTCAAGGCATCGGCTACGACGTTAGCCTTGCCGGGGTGATAACGGATGTCACAGTCATAATCGCTTAACAACTCGACCCATCTTCGTTGCCTCATATTCAGCTCTTTCTGATCGAATATGTGCTGCAAACTTTTATGATCGGTGAAGATGGTGCACTTCGTACCGTAGAGATAATGTCTCCAGATTTTAAGTGCGAAGATAACCGCTCCCAGTTCTAAGTCGTGAGTAGTGTAATTTTTCTCGTGTACTTTTAACTGTCGGGAAGCATAGGCTATGACCTTATTATTTTGCATCAACACGCATCCTAACCTTCTAAGCGATGCGTCACAATACGCGACAAAACCATCGTCTCCATCAGGGAGGCTTAAAATCGGCGCTTGGCACAATTTTTGCTTTAACGTTTGAAACGCCGCTTCCTGCTCTTCTCCCCATTCATACTTTCGATCCTTTTGAGTCAGGAGAGTTAAAGGTTGGGCGATGCTGGAAAAGTTTTCTATAAATCGACGATAATATCCAGCTAAGCCTAAGAATTGGCGGATTTCCTTTGGCGATTTAGGCGCTTGCCAATTCTTAACTGCTTCAACCTTACTCGGATCAACGTGTATTCCTTGATGGTTTACAACGTGACCGAGGAATTGCACTTCTTGTAACCAGAAGTTACACTTGGAGAATTTTGCATACAACTTCTCCTGATTCAGAAGCTCTAAAATTATTCTTAAGTGTTGCTCGTGCTCTTCTTTACTTTTTGAGTAAATCAAAATATCGTCAATAAACACGATGACGAATTTGTCGAGGTAGGGTTTACAGACTCGATTCATGAGGTCCATGAACACTGCCGGCGCATTTGTTAGCCCGAAAGGCATAACTAAGAACTCGTAATGGCCGTAGCGAGTCCGGAATGCGGTTTTTGGGATATCTTCTTCCTGAATCCTAACCTGATGGTATCCCGATCTAAGATCGATTTTTGAGAAATAGCTCGCACCTTGCAGCTGGTCAAACAGATCATCAATTCGAGGAAGAGGGTACCTATTTTTGATTGTTAACTTGTTCAACTCCCTGTAATCAATGCACATTCTAAGGCTCCCGTCCTTCTTTTTCACGAATAATACAGGTGCACCCCATGGGGAATGACTAGGACGTATAAATCCTTTATCCAACAATTCTTGCAACTGATTGGATAATTCTTGCATCTCGGACAGTGCAAGTCGGTAGGGTGCTTTAGCAACAGGGCCAGCTTGAGGTATTAAATCGATTCTGAATTCGACCTGTCGGGTTGGCGGTAATCCAGGAAGTTCTTCTGGGAAAACTTGTGGAAATTCGCGTACCACCGGAATATCATCCACCCGTTTCTCCTCAGAATCTGTGGCTGTCAAGATCGCTAGATAGGCCACGCATCCCTGGCGTATATATTTTAACACCTTGAGGTGGGATATAAATGGTATCATTGTGCCCGATTTCTCTCCTTGCACTAACACCTTTTCGTCATCCGACACCCGGATCTTGACGATTTTCTTTTCACAATTTATATCCACTTTGTTACGTGCTAACCAATCCATTCCCACTATTACGTCAAAACTACCTAATTCTACCGGTAATAAGTCAATCAGGAAGGATTGATCGTTCAGAATAAAAGGGCAATTCCGAACTATCTGATTAACTAACATGGTTTTGCCGTTAGCGACTTCTACGGTATAAGGTTCTATGGTTTCACTAATCGGAAGGTTTGCTATCGATAGGAATTTAACGAAGACAAAACTTCTATCGGCGCCCGTATCAAATAATACAGAAGCGTAATGATCAGAGACGAGAAATTTACCTGTCACTACGCTGGGGTCCTGGCGTGCTTCGTTCGCCCCCATCACAAATGCTCGGCCTCTCGCCGGATTGGACGACGATGCCTGACCCATGGTTTGCCTCCCATTTCCACCCTGATTCAGTTTTGGACAGTTTCTCTTGAAGTGATCTGTGCTGCCGCATTCAAAGCAAGCACGGCTGGTGGTCATCATTTGGTTTCCTTGTGGATTTTGTTGTCGGGCTGGTTGGGTCCTAAATGGCTGCACACGGATAGGTTGCGGTTGCCGGTTCAGATTGTTCAGGTTTGTCCTACATCTCGGTGCGTAGTGCCCATCCCTACCACACCGGTGACACACTACCTCCTTGCACACGCCACCGTGCTGGTAACCGCATTTCCTACACTTAGGGAACGTCCCTTTCTGCGATTCCTGCCTTCCGCCTGAACTAGTCATGGCGTAGTTCTGGGCAGCGGGCCTAGCACGTTTATCTTGCTGCTTCTCCTGGATCCTACGGTCATACGTACCCCGCTTTCCCCCAGCAGACTCTCCTGCCACCTTCAATGACCCACTCCTCACGAAATCGTATGTGACGATACCAGCTTGCGTCACCGCTCCCTCAAACGTCTTGTGTCCCCCAGCGTTGACTATACTCCTTACTACTGGAGTTAGTCCCCATATATAACGCTCAACCCTCTTTGACTCTGGGGTGACCAACCATGGCACCAATCGCGACAACTCATTGAATCGGTTCGTATAACCCTAGTGGTCTGCCCCCTGCATCTCCAGGTTCCACAATTCGTTTTCTAATTTCTGCAGTTCGTTTTTCGGGCAGAAATGCTCCTGTACAAGGGCCTTGAGCTCTGCCCAGGTCATGCGGTTTGTCGCTGCCTGACCGCAAGTTTGCACTATTGTGTTCCACCATGTCAAGGCATGGTCCGTGAACGTGCAGGTAGCATACTTAACAACGTAATCCTCAGGGCAGTTGCTGATGTTAACAACAGACTCTATTTTCTCAATCCACTTAACCAACCCATTTGGTCCTTCAGACCCGCTAAATTCTAGGGGCTTGCACAACATAAAATCCTTAATTGAACATCCCTTTGTTGCAGGAGTCGGTTCAGTGCGGTTCGTTTCTACACTAGGTATAGGGCCATTACTGTCTGTAACGACCACCCTCGGCGGTGCATCATTACTCGGAATCGGGTTATCGTTCGGTGGAGGATTAACATTTTGTTCTCCATCATTATTGGTGGTCATTTGATTGCTCGCAGGGCCTGGATTGGTCGTATTATTAATACTGGCGGCGATGCGCGATACTATATCCGGTATCGCCGCCTCTAACTGTCGAGCAATCAGACGGTCCACATCCACTTCTGACATTTGAGCTAACCGTTTTGGTGCCATTCTACACAACATTAAGAAAATACATATAATTAATAAAATTTCCAATCTCGATACACAACACATATTCCATTCATTAATAAACATCATTATATATTACATAAACATCAGTTCACATTACATTCCTACCATCAACACATAGATTAAGTTTTCATACATCAGTCCTACATCGGCATCATTACGACATAACCCGCTATGGGTCAGTGCTTGAATGATACCCCAAAAGTATCTACAATGATATCCCCAAAAAAGGCCCCCTATGGGCTAGTGGCTGTACAATAACTACCCAAGATTCACTCTATGTTAGTATCGCCACTAACTGCTTACACAGAGTATCAAAAAGCGGACCCTGACCTACCACCCTAACATAACTAAACATGGTGGTATACCAACCACACCATCACTGCCACCATCACCACTAACACCGCCATCAAACCCCAGATCCGTGTCTCCATCCGGTCAATCATCCACTGGGAGTATGCACCCTCCCTCCTCAGCTGGCCAATCGCGTACTGGCTGTCCAGTACGCAGTCCGCCAAGTGTCTCCTCCTCTGGATCCCCACCGTCAAGGCGACGGTGTGATCAACCACCTGCTCGTGGAGCACTCGGAGCCATGCAGCCTCGGAGGAGGGACGCTCATCCCTCTCCAGCCTAGGGGTACCCCACACGGGTGGAGGCACAGGCTCAGGCTGGGGGCGGGAGGACTCGCCCATGTGGTAAGTGGGTCTGGGTGGGGTAGAGGTAGGTGGGACATAAGGGACACTGATCCGCACCGTGAGGCGGGGACCGGGTCTGGGAGGGGTAGGGGTGACCTGTGGTGCGGGTGGGGTGGGGGATCTGGCAACCCTAGCAGGGGAGGACAAGCTAGCACTCCTACGGCTAGTCTCACTAGGCTCAGTGCTGGATGCTAAGCGTAAGCTCCTGGAGTTCCCGGAACTGGCCTCCTCCGGGTCCTCCTCCACTGACGGACTTCGTGATCTCGACATCCCTACCTGTACACAAGTTAGCAAACATATAGTTTCTTCCATAATGTAAATCATGATTAATATGCACATACTTATACAACTTGTCACATAAAAATATTATCATATACTTAAACATATGTTGACGATTTTACCTATTAATGTTCCCCGTGACTTCCCCTGAATTCCCTCGTGCGGACAAGTCTGTTATTATGTTCCGGACCATAATAACTCACTTGGCCATCCAAGTTCATCCAGATCTCGTCACTATAAATTATTAGTTGATATTCAGATCCTATAATACTTGAGCTACTGGTTATATTTTAGGTATCTTTTAAAGACATCCTAATTCTTTTATAACCAATGGCTCTGATACCAAGTTCTGTAACACCCCGTAACCGCAGCGGAAACGTAAACGGGATGCAACAGACACGTCTGATATCAACAGCATTGCTTATAAAGAAAACACCACTACATTAATTTACACCATATTACATTGTTCCGAGTTTAGTTACCGTCTAGGCGATAGCACATAAGTTTTACCAACATTACATTAACATAATTAATACAAGAAGATCATTAAGCTTCCACAAAAAGGCACACATCATCAAGCATGTAGCAATTATTCCAGTTTGGGAGTACCTAGAAAGCATGGAAAGAAAACGGGTCAACTACGAATAGTTGGTGAGTTTCACTAATTTAAATAAACATTGACAATTCATTATGATAAATCATATATTAGCGATGTAATTATGCTGAGCCCACAAGTGAAACCTCTGTTAACCCAGTACTATACCCGTTCCGGGGGCAATGTTAACCCAGAAACACTTCTAGGGACATCTGGGGACACTGTTAACCCAGTACAGTACCCATTCCGGGGGCAATGTTAACCCAGAAACACTTCTAGGGACATCTGGGAACACTGTTAACCCAGTACAGTACCCATTCCGGGGGCAATGTTAACCCAGAAACACTTTTAGGGACATCTGGGACACTGTTAACCCAGTACTGTACCCATTCCGTACGATTCCCGTACGATCAAATATTTATAAATACACGCAAATCCCTGCGTTCAGTATGTACTTAAACATTTCAATAATAACATGCTTTCCGCCCCGGGAAAATATTTAAAAACAATTCAGAAAAAGGGGCTCGTGAAACTCACCTTAACGTAAGCAAGCAGTATCACAATACACAGCTACTAACCAGGATCTGTAATACGATCCCTAAATTTGTTACTATACAATCATTATTAACTTAACTTTAACCGTGTTAACCGGTACATCTGGGGACACGGTTAACCCAGTACTGTAACCGTTCCGGGGGCAATGTTAACCCAGAAACACTTCTCCGGACTCAGATTGTGATATCGTTTAGAGTTCAACAGTCAAAATTACTAATAGTTTGTTTTTCCCGTTTTGCGTGCCTAGCACGGTTACCCGTTTTTACGTTTCAAAAATGAGTTTGGTCACACATGACCCGAAAATAGTGGCTGACTGATATTTTAATTAAAGTTGTGAAATTAGAGCTCGGTTTAGACGCCCCGATTGGCCGCGGGACCCGTTTCCGTCTTTAGTGTACCGGAAACTGTTAAATCGGGTAAAATTACTCAAATCATCCGAATTATTTTCGGATGATTTACATTTAACTCAGTTATATGAAAATAGTTCATTTATAGGGTTTTTATACACCAGTCAGCTCGCTTAGGCGAACTTTCCCGGTTTACGCGTTTTAAGCTTTAAAAGTTTGTTTTTATCTTCTTATTAGCACAAATAATTATCCGTTTAGTCTCGGATCTTGAAATTTTGCAGAAATCACATTTTGACAGTGGAGAATTTTATAAAAAATTTTCCAGAATTAATTTTTATATTTAACATTTATTTATCTATTTTTTAAACACCATTTAAACACTAGATATGTCGTAAATACCAAACGATCTTATAAAAATCCCAAATTTTTCCTGGATGACCCCTGCCATCCCCATAATCCCCTGTAATTTTTCCAGAACAAAAATCTTCTTTTACATGCCATTTTCACTAAAACCGAGCTAGAAAACCCTAGAACTCGTTTAACTGAAAAGCCTACTTAGACTTCTCCAACTGACCTAAAACTTTGTGTGTGACTTTTACATGTTGTAAAAAGTTTATCTGGAATTTTACAGAATTTTTCATGATATTTAACTATTTTTCACCATTTTTGGCCAAAACCGAGCATTAAATTCACCAAATATTCATCCTTTGTCCAAAAATTACCAATATTTCACAGATCTTGTATTTTCATGTGTAGATCATCTCTGTAGAATTTCATGACCTAACTCTAAACACATCATAATCTGTCCAAATCACAAACATCACACAAAAACCGAACTACCTTGTGTTTCTAGCTTCAAACCGCAAGGATCTCGCTTTCTAGCCTTTGCTAACAACTAGATACAACACCTACAAGCACAATAACACCACACCAAGCAAGTTACACCCACAATCAAGCCATTTCTTTCATGGTTTCGGTTATGATATAAAAACAAAGATTCAACCGTAAAAATTCGTTTTTGGTTTGTTTAACCCCTTTCTTGGACCAAGATCCCTTGTATAACCCGTATACATCACTTGATCATGCAAGAATCGGCTTCATCTCGGGTTTTCACCCTTTTTCACTTGAAACCTCATTTTCTTGTAGATAAACTCGAGAAAGGAAGATGAACACGTGAATAACTCGATAATTACCTTGTTTTTCTTGCTAGAACTCTCGGTTTTTAGGTCATGAACTTGAGAGAAAATGAAGTTTGTTGAATGTTTTGATGTAAAAAAAATGAGAGACTAGGGGTTTATCCCCCCTTAGTCCAATCGGATGGGTAAAGGAGGTGGGGTGGGACCCACCTCTCCATTCTTGGCCATTCATTCAGATTTCTGTAATCTGGATAATGTTTTGGATAATCTGGTTCAGTTCGTTTTTCGGTTAAATGTTTAATTTGGCTTAAAACGAGGCTAAAACGGTCGTTTTCGCTTAAAAATGAAATTTATATAAATCCAATTTAATAACTTTAAAAAACTTAAACCATGACATTTATTAACTTAAAACATCATATTATTAATAATTGCGCATCTTTTTCGGCTTGATCGATCGTCTCTTGCTTGGTTCGGTATTAAAGGTTTCGTTTAACGTACCGACGTACCATTAAATCGAAATTCTTTTTCTGTGCTTTAATTCACTTATCCCGAAGCTTTAACACTTCGTAAACATCACTAAATATTATATATCTCGTCTATAATGTAATCCTTGATTCGTTCGGGCTTCAATAACCGTTAATCGGTTAATCGTATTTCCAATACGATTGATCGTATAATCGAGTATAATCCTTACCGTGAATCATACATACTCGTATAAACACATTATAATTCATATATTCATTATTAAATAACACATAAATAGTATATACCGGCTAGGGTATACCTGAATTTGCCGGAATCGTTACATTTAGTCCTAGACCTTCTACGTGGCACGCCACGTGACAGGCGACGTGTCTCGTCTGTGTAACCTCCACGTTGCGAGGCCATCGCGTATCGCTATGCCACAAAGTTTCTGGATAACTTACACGTCATCGCGTTACGCAATGAGGCTAATCCAAACCCGTCACGTATCGCGATGGAAGGATTATTAAAAATCTTAATTTTCCACAAAAATACTAAGGCGGCCCTTAAGCGGCGATGCGAATTGCAAAGTGCGCCACATTGCGCCCATCTCACTTCGCCCGAGCCCGTGCGCGTTCGCACCCTCCGCTAGGACTACTGGGTGTGATTTGTCTTATAACAATATTAAAATATAAATTTTCTTTCTTATAAAGAGGTCACTGGTTTTATAATCTAGCGATGTGGGACAAGTACTTACACTCCTATTTATATCATGGTGGAAGCCTCTCATTTTCTTTCCTCCCCCAATGTGGGTGGAATTTCCTTCACTTATTTCTTTACTTTTATTTTATGGTTTGTTATATTAGGGGTGTGCAAGAAACCGAAAAACTGATCCGAAACCAAAAAAATCAAAAAAACCAAACCGAAACAAAACCACGGTTTGGTTTTATGTTTTTGTAAAAACCGCATTAATGGTTCGTTTTGGTTTTGCTTGAAAAAAACCGAACCGAACCGAATTCCTAAATTTTTGTTTTTTAATATTTTATATTAAGTAATTTATAAGAATTTAATAAATATGTAACTCCAATATTTTTGATAAAATGTAGAACAGTCTGTTATTTTACAATTAAAAAAGTTAATTATACCTAAATTCATTAATTTTTGCCAACTTTTTTTTCGGCCTAAAATTTTCAAGCTCAAAAGGCAAAACCCGAAACCGAAAAAAAAACGAACGGTTTCAAAAACTCCAAAAACCGAAGTTTTGGTTTTCGGTTTGGTTTTAGCCAAAAACCGCACCGAACCGCACCATGCACACCCCCTATAAATCCTGAATAAGTTTTTGCCGTTTGATTAGTTGTTGTTTCGGTTAGCTGCAAGTGTAACTTTAGCTATACACCTTGAAATATCAAAGAACCAGATATATTAAGGGTGGTAAGTTGATAGTTAGGTTGTATCGATCTGTCTTGTGTCAGGTCATAGTTTTTGTAGCTTTTAAATACTTAGTATCACATGAAGGGTTACCAGAATTTACGGTGCAACTATTGTTTTGGTTAGCTGTTGTAGTTTTGGTGTAAAATTTTTTTTGACAAGTCTGACATGCTAAGTATCAGTTAATGTTGCACACTTGTGATACATAGTGATTTTCCAATTACATGCTCATCAAATAAGAGAAAGTTGTGCCTTGAATTTATAAATTATTACAACATTAACCATAATGCAATGGTTTGACAAAAGTGTACTATGTTTCATCCATTATAAATAGCCAAACAAACTCAATTAATAACCAAATATCATCATTAACACAAACTTGCATTAACATACCTACATTACTTTTTGATATATAGATTACGAACAACACCATCACATAATAATCAAAATTGCATTACTCATACTTGCATTAGTTTTTTAATTAAATACATGCTAGAAAATGAATAACATCCATGAAATGCATAACATTTGTTTTAGCCTTTTGTTCTCTATTATCAATTTTCTTTCAATTTCTTCAAGGTTTGAGTTCGTCTTAGCCATGGTTCTTGCCTTTACTTTTTGTTAATTAATTGACTTCAAAAGGCCCGGTATAATATGTGACATCACCATATTAACCAAACTCTGTTATATCTGTTAGGAAACACAAATGCATCTCACGTGTCACATGGGGGCATATACAAATGAGTTTGTCTGCGTACGTTGGTGGTATAACATAAAAATAAATCGCAAATAATAAAAATGAAATGCATTTAAATATATAAGTGTTATACGTTTAAATATGAACTTGGTTAAACATGCTACATATACAAGATGTTACATGCTATATGACCTAAATGTGTTACATATCTGTGCTTTATTTGTGCATAGAGAATATGTATTATATAAAATTACGTGTCACCTCTTTTATTAATATAAAGTTGTCGTAAGTTTAATATTGAATAATTAAAAGAGAGTGATTAACTGGAGCATTATGGTGGCATTATGATGTGAATTATGATAAAAAAAGGTTATAGGAATTTTGAGGGACAAATTTTGTTCTCTCCTCTTTCTTTGGCCCGCCATACACACATACACATACACATACATTCTTTTTCTATTTTTCTCTCAAGTATTATACACACATACATACGTGCATATTGTTGAAGTAAGTGATGATATTTTATGACTTATTATTCATATATATTAGAATTGGGAATATGGGGATTTAGTATATATACACTGATTAATCAATTTAAACCATAACTTAAAATTAAAAGATTGAAAAATTAATCATGTTAATCATAAGTTGTTCTTAATTTGAGATTTTATATAAAAACCCTAAATGGTTTAATAGAATTCTATAATGAAATAATGATATATTGCATGATATGGTTTTGTATAGAATTTTAGCCGAATTAATATTGTATGTTGTGCACTGAAATAGTTGCACGTATATTTGTGTCTTGTATGAATTTTCATGATTTATGTGTACATTTTAAAACTACAACAAAAATAGTTTGGAAAAATTAAGACTTGCAGTTTATATTGCTAAAAAAATCATAATTAAATTTGATGGTTTGACTGGGTAGACAAGTAGGTTTTGTTAAGCTAAAACCTTTCATGTGAATTCAGATTTGTTACGCATGCTTTATGATGAGTTTTACGATCATTTGTGTACTATTTGACTTGTTGGATGATTTGTACGTGGTTGGACACTTAGAAACTATTTTTATCAAATGGTTAGTCTTATTTAAAATATCTAGTGGTGGTGAACGCTTGGTTGCTTCATGATTAGTACATGTAATATGGTTTAATATGTATGTCATGCATTATTGCTAAACTTTTAAATTAAAATGACAATTATCATTTATAAGATAAAATATTCGGTTATAAGTCACCAACGGACCGTCGGGTCAACTCAGACAAACTTTGGTCAACGGTCAACCTTTTGGGTCAGCTGCCAACAAAGTTGGACCTTTTGGTCAAATGTTAGAAAAAGTGGGACCCTTTGGTCAAAGGTTAACTAAAAGTCAAACTTTGATCAAAGTAAAAAAAAAGTCAACTTTGGTCAAAGATCAACAAAAGTCAAACTTTGGTTAAACACAAATAAACAATGGGATTGTTTGGATACTAGGGGTTCTAGAACCACTACACATTTACTTATGTACTTGTATACTTTAGAATACTTGTAAGAAACTTTCGCTTTAGCGGTTGACTTTATTTTAGCAAGCATTCGAGGTGAGTTTCACGGTCACTCTCTTTTACTTACCCCTTTTTGGGGGAGAAATCATGAACAAACATTTTGGATATTGTAGGACTTTTTTGTCTCACGGATACAAAAGTCCTCACACACATCGAACCGTTAACTAAGGTTAACTTGCGAGACGGTATTAAGTAGTACTACTGGGTTTAACAAACCCACCTGCGCTAAAACTCGACTAGAGGTCTGACGGGGGTAACATTGACCTAAACGCATTGCCAAGTTCCGGTAAGGCTTGACGGGAGGCACACAAACGAAGACATGTCAGCTTCGATTGCGATGGACCCCACACTATTGTATCATGACATCTAGAGTAATTAAATAGTAATAAATCTTTGTTTACTTTATCCACATATTTTGAGAACTTGTTTTTATTTACAAACCTGTGAATTTTATACCTGTATTACGCTTCCATAAACGCAAATTGTATTGTAACTGTATTTTTACTTTAATGATAAATTTAAATGATTATTTTTCATTATTAAATGGTTGTTCGGTATGACAAGTGGTTAGAACCTGGTATGTCATGCACATCGCGCTAAAACTCTGTTCGTCGAAAATTGAGGATGTGACATAATATCACTCGCTCTTTGACACATTAGAGGATCAGGCCATAGAACAAAGCCACAATTTCGTCCCTTCCAATATCACAATAATTAGGTTTGAAATTGGAGCAACGACACATACATGAACAATAGTAAGGTTATAAATTGGGAATTTAACATACCGGTCTCGTCCAACAATAAAATCGTCGACCAGGATTATACGATGTCCAAGAGGTTCGAACCACATGGTTGGTGAATAATGGTTAGTGTTTTCTAAATATATTTTTTTGGTAATTTTTATATTTATAACTTATTATTATTATTATTATTATTATTCAACTAGTTATTGTGATCATTAAGTTAATGAAAAATTAAACTAATTTTTAATAAATTTCAGTTTTATCTTGGCTTTTAATTTTTCCTAATAGTGATAGTGTTAGAAGGTAGCGGCGAAACCAAAACTTTTCTTATAAGGGCGGAAAATCTTTTTGGATCATTACTCAGTTAACTACCGGTATATAATTGTTTCAATTCGTTACCATTCAGCTCGAGTCAAGTCGGCATATATTTTTTTCGGTGCTGTATTGCTATTTCGATTGGGTTAAATAGGGTATGGTTATATAAAAAAAGGCAATCAAACAAAATATAATATAACTTAAAAATATTTAAAACGCCATTAGAAAATGTATAATTAAGATAAAATATATCTAAAGTGGTTTTCTATGGGTTTTCATTATTTGTAATAAATATACCAATCAAAACAAAATAACAAGTCTTTATCAATACAACAAATACAACTATCCTTTTAGTTGTGTATTAATTTGAAATTTAATGAGCATCGGATTAAAAATGATGTTGATTGGGTTGGGTATTAAAAATTGGGTACTTAATTCAAGTTTAATTATATTTGTCAAATTTATCTTTTTAATTTTATTATGGTTGATCTCAAACTTTCACGAGATCTTTCTCAAAATTGCACATAAGTAAATGCTAAAAGTTAACAGAAGCCGGTCAAGATTTTAACACAATATAACCTTTAAAGAATTCACAAGGGCGGAAGATCCCATTGCCCCAAGGTAGGTCCGCCAATGCAGGTTGGGGTGCCACAAAATCACATCCCATGAGTCAATTATTGTTATGTTTGAAAAGGTATTGTCATGCAAAATAGCCACCTGATTCGTACTTAATATATTTGTGATCTTATTTTTGTGACAATAACAAAATAAAAACTTATGAAAATGACAACACAAAAGGAAAAAGGCTAAAACAGATGAAAAGACCATCCTCTGAACATAGTCAAACCTTGCAAGCATCAAGTGATCTCGTACCCTTCTGGTAGTTCTTGAAATAAAAATCGAGAGAAAATGTTACATTCTTGTATAACCTTGGCCTGTCATCCGTAATCAACCTGTCTATAGGTCCAATATCCTTTTCGGTTTGAGGCATGCAGAACATTGCTACAGTCATCCTTTCGTGTTTTGAGTTCACCAAGACCCGATGCACCGGACTCTTGAATATCCCATTACTCATTATCAGCACATGTACGTAGTTTCATACATTGACAAGAAATATTGACCTAGCTAGAGTCGTCACATTCACACAAAAGCAACAGAGGTCGTAGGTTTGAATCCAGTTAGTAAACTTAGTGTTTTACCCGGCTAGCAGGGTATTGGTGGACCCGTGACATTTTCAATGACGGGTTCTCACTATTTTGGAAAAAAACAAGAAGAATTACCTCTATTTGATCACCAACATTGATGGTTAAAGCATCCGGAACAATAGGAACTCCAAACCACTGCCCATCTTTCGAAACCTGAAGACCTTCAACCTATTTGTGTTGCAACAGGTATGTGACGGCGGAACCATCGCCATGTGGTTTGACTCCTAAGACTTTATCAGGCCATTGACAAGGAGGGTAGTAGTTAAATCTTGCAATCGTTTTTGCAGTTGTCCCATATTGGTCCCAAAAACAATTCTCCTCCAAGTTCAATGACGTAGCCATGGCTTTCAGGATAACTTCATTAATCAACTCTATTTAGAGCAATACTCATCAACAACCTCCCTGAAGTTAGTGGGGTTTGGAGGCCAAAATCGAAGCCTTCGTTGGTCTTTGGGAAGAACAGTGAGATAAAGTCTATCAGTCCAATCAAGAGTTTGGTTATCTGAGAGAACCATGTCATTCCCATAGCCTTCAGCATCATCTTCTTCCCTCAAGCATTTCTTCTTCTCCTCGGCTGATAAATCAAAGAACAGTCTGCTGACTTCAAGAACTTTATCTAAAACCGAACCTTCAATTCCATGGTTAGTTGCCTGAAAGCAGCCCCAAGTGGTGATAGCCGATTTAAGGCTGTTGAGCTCCAAATGAGACGAAGTTAAGAGGCTAACATCAATAACTGGAATCTCAGCGGTGGTGATGTTACCATATTCTTCATCTTCTTTACGTATAAATCTGTCCGGCAGCCGCTCACAGTGGGCTGCTATTTCGTGAACTTGATTGTTCATCAACTTATGGTTTTCCGGAGCAACCACCCTCACCAAATTATTGGTGTATAACCTTTGGAAGGGGTAGCTTACAAATTTAGAATTCTAATCTTTTCCAACACAACTTTATTAAAATATTTAAATATAATATTATAGTCCATAGTCCATACTAAAAACAATTGTTACCCTGATAACCGATAATCAAGGATATATTTATTTAAGATTCAACATATAATAAAATACTCAACACAGGATATTTTAATATTTGATGTTAAAAGTTAGTTCATACAATAAGAGAAGATCGCATCAATTACTTAAACTTGTCAACCTAAATATTATTAATAGCATCAAATTATTATTATAGTAAACTGCGGATTCTGTCCCGGTAATTTGTCTAAATCTGCAATTTTATTCCAATAGTTTTATTATTATGATTTTCGTCAGTGTGGTTTCATTACACTTGCAATTAAACCCGGCACCACTAACCCCGTTAAGTATGATCGTTAAACCCATCAATATGCACCTCATATGAGGGGCACTTTTGTCCTTTTTCTACCTAAATAAACCTCAACCCCTTATGTGAGAAGGCTTGCAAATTAGGGTCGCGGTTTATTTGGTGATAAAAAGAATAAAACTGCCCCCTCACATGAGGTGCATACTGATGGGTTTAACGGCGCTAGTGAGGTTATGTTTAATTGCAAGTGAAGTGAAATGAAACAACATGGACAAAAATTAAAATTTTGAAACTATTGGACCGAATCCACATATTTTAATAAACCACAAGGACGAAAAACACAGTTTACTCTAATTATTATAATAGTAGTTTACACAAGATTATCTTTGAGGTAGGGCCGTAGGGCGTGCTTAGATTTAATCATTTTGTTTTAAAAAATTATTGGTTTCGTTCTCACTCCTCTCTAACATGAATAATAGGATGGGAGTGGACACGTATATGCTGGGCCATCTCTTGGAATTTAAAAGTCCTTGGGTCTCGTGCGAGTAGAAACAATGGGCTTCTAAATATATACTTTTATATATATATATATAGGATCATGATTATGAGAGAACTTTTTTAAAATTGAGAACTATGAGAACCATTTTGAACCATAAAAAAATCAAAAATAAAAAAAATAATAAAATCATAAAAAACCAAAAATCAAAAAATAAAAAAAAAACCAAAATTCTTATTTTATCATCCCGATTTCATAAAAAAAACTTGGTATAGCTAAATTATATACACATATGTATAATATATACATATATGTACATTTACATGTTTTTTTTTGTACACATGTGTATAATTTAAGATAAATGATACTGTACATATGTGTATATTACGTAACTAAAGATTATATAAAATTATACATATGTGTATAATACAACGTTTTTTTAAAATTTTTTTCGTTTTTTTAATTTTTTTTAATGAAACCGGAATGAAATATAAGAATTTTGGTTTTTTTACTTTTTAAAAATTTTTATTATTTTTTGTTTTATGATTTTTTTTAAATGTGTTTTTAGTGGTTTAAAATGGTTCACAAACTTCTTAATTTGCAAAGGGCTCTCTTAGAATCCTTACCCTATATATATATATATATATACAAAAATTGGTAATTGAACAATAACTGTAATAAGTGTGATTAATTTGCCGTCGCACGAGTAGAAAAAATAAGCTTTCACCTCATCTTCTTCTGTAAACTTTTGTTATTTTGTCTAACCTTGAACTAAAATTTTTTGTGTACCCCTTGTGAAGATGGGCCCTAAGCGGTGGCACACCCTACGCACCCTCACGGCCGGCCCTGTGATTGTGGTAATTTTGAACATCAATGTGGTTGGACGTTGTTAGCCGAAGCCGGTATGTCATCATGGTTATCCTATTTATGACTGTGTTTATGTGTTTGAAGTGTATAATGCATAAAACGAATACTTGAAAATGGATGTTTTATTATAATATCTTGTTGATTTACAGTGAATACAATCACTTCTATATCTATTCTATATTAATATACATATAGAAAGGGCAAGATAGTAATTTTACCAAAAGCTCTTAAACTTAAGAGTTTTACTCATAGAGCTAGATAATCCATTGATGCATGCAAACACAAAAACCTTTGATAGTTCAAGTGGCTCGCGCGGTATCCCTTAAACCTGATTCAAAATTCAAAACCCACTCTTATTATCTTTACCTCAAAATCTAGTCACTTTCTCGAAGATGAAGCACATGGTGCCGAATTTTGCAACAACAATGGTGAGAATCATTTGTACCCCAAATCCCCTATGGGAATCGTTCAGGTATATGTCAGTTTTCAAAGAACGCTGAATTGTCTGGCTCTAACACTAATCATTGGCTGGCGATAAGATAAGATCCTGATGTCGACGTTTTTTTTATGCAAATCAGATTCGTCACACCCTAATTTCAGATGAAGAATTTTAAACTCAAACATGCCAACATCCTTCGTCTTCTTCTTATTTTTTTTTATTATGAACCACATGCAATTCGTTTCATTATGTTTTCTTAGCCTCATCCAGAGTGTGGTGCTAAACCCAGTACGCCCAGACAGAGTTTGCCTTCGTTGTCTCCGTTAGGGTTTGATGAGCAGTCGTCTGAGGTTAGTCAAATCTCTAAGAAACTTCCCCGGTACTCTTTATAAGGTTAGCATTTTTTTCATATATTTTGATTAATTAAATTGGTTACTGAATTGTGGATTTAATTTTGGGGGATTATTTTAGGTTTTGGATGCACCTGCATTGCAAGATGATTTTTTTTTGTTATCTAAACCTTGTTGACTGGTCTTCTCACCATGTAATGGATGTGAGACTTGGGGAATTGTGTTTATTTTTTGGAATGCTTTTTATAGTAAGGTTAATTTTAAACTTGGTTAGATGGTTTGTTGACAATATTATATATAGATCAATTATGAATCTTGATGATATCGAAAGTTCAATGCAAATGCAAGTAACAAAATTGTGTGATTTGGAGACTAATGTTAGCACGTGTTCGGTTAGATGGGCACAACACTAGACTAATCTTGCTGCCGGGACAAGTAATAGAAAAGTCCAGGTAGTTTTCATGGTTTTATTATATTTTCCTGCTTATATAGTTAAACATGACGGTGAATCTTAGCAAAATTAATTACTTGCATGCAGAATAGTAATTTAATATGTTTGTTTTAGAAGTTGAGAATTTGATTAGTTGTTTGACTTATACTTTTTTTTCCTTATAACAATCATCATTTACAATAATGACTCTCTTTGGAAAGAAAGGAATGCAGGGAACAAGTCTTTCCTTTCCACTGGCTCTTGAAAGCTCTCAATCCCCGCTTCTCCCATATTGATTCTCCCTCTCGCATTGGTTCTGCATCAGATAATGAGCCCATGCGCAAACTTTATCTTTTATTGTATTGGCGCCCGGTAGGTAGGCTATTAGATTGAGTCGAAAGCCTACCGGTTCCAATTCGAGCGAGAGCCCAAACGGGGGAGGCGAGAACATCTTGATCGAAAGCTCCACTGTTCTGAATAGTGAGAAAGACTTTTTCAAATTTGATCAAATTGATAGATCATTTTTGAATATCTTAGGTGGGCCAACCGACCGACCGAGTTGGGCTGGACGTCCATGTCACAGAACCTTTCTCTAGCCAAGAATCCCATTATTGATCGAATCGAGGCGGATCCAATTCATTGGCAAATGAAAAATCTACCCTCAGAAAAACTTAGAAAAGAGGAAGAGTCACTAAGACAAGAGCTAGGTAAGCAAGCAAGAAGGTTAGGCTAGAAAAGGCATGGGCTCTCCTATCTGGTAATCTAAAGCCTTGCTTCTTCTGGTCGGCTCGTATTAGCATGTGCTTTATTACAGGTAATCATTCCCCCGTTCCTTTAGTCTTTTTAACGGTACTTGAATCTTATGTCGCGGTCATGTCTCGCCCCCCAGTATAGTGACCGGTTCCTTGTTTTACCCGAATTTCATCAGTTCTAGGCACAAGTGCCTGTTCATCCATGTTCATTCCAAAGGCGAGCATATCCATTGAGTGACTGTAACTGCTATCGTTTACAGCCAATAGTTCTTAACCAACCCTTTTTAGAGCTTTATAAAGCTTTAAGAGAGAATAGGGAGTAAGGGGGACCTTCGCTTCATTAGAAATTGGACCCCGACTTTCTTTCTTCTCCTGCGGAGCCTTGATAAAGTAACAGGCGACAGGTTAGTACAGTTCTCCTGCTTGAGGATTTTTCCCTGCGCTGCGCTGATTCAGGAGCCTTCTTCTTTCTAAAAAGAAAAAAGAAAGAAAAAAGAGAAGAAAAGTTTGGTTATGGGAACCAACGGTGACGAAGGTTACCTACTTTCAGTGGACGTGGAGCCAATGAGTTCAGTCGAACAGCGTAACGAGTCTAAGGTTACAAAAGCGTTCGCCAACTTTGATAGGCATAGCATTGCAAGAAAATAAAGCAGAGAGCTTACCCTTTCTTTATATTAGAGTCGTGAACTTGTTGTAGTCGGTCCTAAAGGGAGAACCTTTCTGCTTACTTTTTCTTTATCGATCAAAAAAGTTCATTTTAGATCTATAATTTTCTAAACTTTACTAATAAAATGTTTTGACTGAAATGGAAAAAAATCATTCCCATAATGAATTAGTTAATGAGTTGGAATAAACTAACTAAAATCAAGAGATTTTATTTCATTAGACCGATGCCCTTAGTTAATCATATAATTCATACCAGGATAAAGTACTCTTTTTAGCTGAAATTTTGATCCTTGCTCTATTTTTTTACTATATAGAAGTATTCGTTTTTATATGTCACTTGGTCATATCAGTTGACCAATTATAACTTCTTTTTTTGAATATTTGAACGATTTTAAAAAGACTCAGAATAAATACTAATATAAAATGATTCAATAAGTTAGTGCATATCTTGATTTTTTATTAACTTTTTTCGAAAAAGGCAAGATCCGGTGAATCGGAAATAATTAATTAAGAATAATTTTTTTTATGGAACAGACATATCAATATGCGTGGATAATACCTTTTCTTCCACTTCCAGTTCCTATGTTAATAGGGCTAGGACTTATTCTTTTCCCGACGGTTATTATTATAACATAATAACATAGAATCCTAAATAATCACCTGAAACCAAATGTATTTTTCTGTTTATACATTTAAACATAATGTTGAATCTTAGCAGAACATAATGTATGTCTTGTATGGACTATGAATAATCTTTATTCAAATTGAGAATATGATTCGTTGTTTGATTTCTATAACTCTAACTTAGGACTATCATTTAAATAGAGGAAAAGAAAAGAAATTGTAGCTTGCTAGATTCACATGAGTAAACGGGTGTCATGAAATTTTATAAAACCCACTTACTTTGGTGGTGTTATAATGGCATGCATGCAATCTTGTGTGGTCAAAGAATGTCAAGGAACTCGTGAGCACTCAAAATAGAGTTGTTTCTTGCTAGCTCGCCAGATTGGTAGCTAGATTTATATGTTACTTTTGTGATTATAAATTCAACTTTAGAGAATGATCATAAGTTTAATAGAAAAAGTTAGGTTTTGCAGACAATGTGACGAGAGCCGGAGATGAAAATATCAAGTAATATATATATATATATATATATATATATATTTGGCCTATTTATATGAGGATCTAACCATTATTAAAATTAGTTTTTCAGTTATAGTAGAGAACTGTCTACCATGGTGTGGAAAACATGTTTCTTGCTTGCTTGAAGCTTAGTTGCATTCTTTGGTTTGATCTAAAAATATGAATCTATTAATTTCAATGTATCATATCTTTATATTTTTATGTGTATGGAAGATATTAATCATAGTATTGCATGGTTTGCATAGACATCTCTGTTTGATTTAATCCCTCCAAGTTAGAGTCTAGGGTTAGTTATGTAAATATGTCATAGTATGTTTTAGTTAGTTTCATATTTATGTATTGTAGAAGGATTGAAGTTGTAATTAGTAATAAGATCAATAAACATGTACGTCCATATATACCTTCAAATCAATAATGAATTCATACCTTTTGCAAATTGTTATCTTGTTGTTTTCATTGATCGATCATTTATCCTTTTGTCTTGGGCAACAATTGGCATCAGAGCCATTTTAATTGATCTTAACTGAATTCAATATTGCCGACAGTTTTTTTTCTTTGATTCTATTTGGGTTCTGCAAATTGGTTTGTGGAATTGTTTGAGACATCAACAGAAAATCGACTACAAGTATTTAGAATCGTGGATCACATCTTGTTGTGATTTTTCTGAATTATTAGAAAGTTTAACTATTGAATTGCTGTTTACCAAATTTTTGTGGCCCTGCTGTTTCGTTTATTGAATTGATCAGATTTATTGTTATTTACTTTGTTGAAATTACCATCATCATTTGATTTTAATTTGGTCAGAACCAACACAAAATCGTTCGTGTTTGTGATCAATAAAACAACCATCATCTTGGTTGTGTTGTACGACAGGAAACAAAAAAAAACAGAAAAAGCCACCCAGATTTTTTTCTGCACAGGTTCCTGTTTGTTTGTTGTGGTTATTAGAATATAAAAGTTAATAAGATCACACTTTTGTGGTGTGTTGCTGTGTCTTTTCTATTCGGTCAAACAGGAAAGGAACCAAACACAATTTATTGTGTTTCTTGAACATTGACCAAATAACTCTAACTTACATATTCCAATATAATATTTTCATATTAAAAGTTTTGTCAGATCGTCGGAATCTGCCAACAAGTTTGGGTTGAATATAAAACTTAATAAAGACTTGTTCTTTATTTAGTTAAGAAACCATTTTTCATAAATTATAACCACATATAAGATCGTTGGAATCTAACTAGTATAGTGGTTTAATTATATACGAACAAGGATTCGTGATTTGTTTTCAGAACCGAGTTTTGCTGTAAACTTTTGAAGATGGTTCATATATATAAGTTTAAAAGGTTAAACTTAATTATATAAAACCTTGTTTATACTTTGTGTATAATAAGTATTATTATCTTTAAAGGAAACCATGTCGGAAAATCCAAAGGATAATAACGCTATTGTAACGCATAAAGAACCGGGATCATATTTTTCGAATTTCCAATGCCCTATGTTAAAATCAACTAACTATGCAGCAAGGGCAATTCAAATTAAGACCATGGTAGATGCAAATGGCCTTTGGGAGATGATAGAACCCGATGAAGAAACAAGACTAGATGTCAAGAAAGACAAATATACTATTGCCTACTTGGTTCAAACTTTACCCGAAAAATTACTCCTACAAGTTGCAGACTGTAAAACTGCAAGAGATGTGTGGGATTCATTAAAAACCAGACATATTGGTGCAACGCAAGTGCAAGAAGCACGATTGCAAAACATTAAGTCTGAATTTGATAAATTACAAATGAAATATGATGAGACTATTGATTCTTTCACATTGAGACTAACAAATGTTGTTAGTAAAGCAACTAGTTGTGGTGAAAAGATTGATCAGACCACACTAGAAAGGAAAATCTTAACCTCAATGCCCGATAGGTTTTTGAATATAATTGCTTCGATTGAGCAATTTACTGATCTAAAGCAAGTAAACGTGGACGATATTATCGGGAGGCTTAAAACCTATGAGGAAAGGATTAAATCCAAAAGAGGAGTTGTGACCGACACTCAGGATAAACTCTTGTTCACACGCCATGACAAGAATGAGGGTCATGGGAAATTTTTTGGAAATCATGGACCGAAGAGGCTCAATGCATCACGAAAGAATTGACGTGATGGCAAGGGAAAACATGTTGATAAGGATGAAAAATCATCTCAACATTCCCATTACAATAAACCTAAGAAAACTCAAAAAGATCTGAGTAAGGTTAAGTGCTATAAATGCAAGCAGCTTGGGCATTATGCCAACACGTGTCTTCAAAGGGATCAAACAAATGATCAATCTAACCTGGTGGAAGAGGAAGAAGAACCCACGTTGTTGATGGCAGTTCTTAGTAAACATAAGATCCATAAACAAATTTTCCTAAACGAAATGGAAATTAAGCTTAATCAATATACGACCACCAATGAGAGTCTATGGTACTTAGACAATGGTGCAGGTAACCATATGATTGATAATAGAAAACACTTCAAAGAACTAAATGAAAAAATCTTCGGACGAGTTCGCTTTGGTGATGGTTCGTTTGTAGAAATTAAAGGGCGAGGCTCATTTTTGTTGGAGTGTAAAAATAAGGAACATATAATTATATCTCATGTTTACTACATTCCAAGTTTGAAAAGCAATATACTGAGCCTCAGACAATTAACAGAAAACGGTTGCAAAGTTCTATTGGAACGTGACTCTTTATTTCTATATGATCAATATCAAACATTGCTTATGAAAGTCACACGCTCAAGGAATAGACTTTACAATATCAGTCTGAAAATTGGTGAACCCATTTGTTTATTTTCCAAATTAGATGACGAGGCGTGGCTGTGCTGAACTTTGACGCGATAAAGTCAATGACTCATAAAAATTTGGTTTAAGGGATACCTCGCATTAATCATGCAAGTCAAATTTGTGACGCATGTCTCTTGGGAAAGCACATTAGAGCCCCATTCCCCAACCAAACCAAGTTTAAATCTGCTAAACCATTAGACTTGGTTTATGGAGACCTTTGTGGTCCTATCTCACCACCTACCTATTCTGGAAAGAAGTATATTTTCTTACTTGTAGACGATTGTAATCGTTACATGTGGGTATATTTCTTAACTTCTAAAGATCAAGCTTTTGAAGTCTTTAGAGAATTTAAAAGGATGGTGGAGTACGAGGTTGGAACAAAATTAAAATTTGTTAAGAACTGATAGAGGAGGAGAGTTCACATTGAGTGACTTCCATCGGTGCTGTAAAGATAATGGTATAGCCAGGCAACTTACAGCACCCTATCACCACAACAGAATGGTGTGGTTGAACGTAGAAACAGTTTTATGTATCTACTACACGTAGCATAATGAAGGCTATGTCAATGCCTCAAAACTTTTTGGCTGAAGCTATAAGGCATACCATATACGTTTTAAACCGAATCCCAACTAAATCACTAACGAATGCTACACCTTCTGAAGCATAAGGTAGAAAACCAAACCTAAAACATTTAAGGGTTTTTGGATGTGTAGCATATGCTAAGGTACCATCAAATCATCTTACCAAATTAGATGATAGAAGTGTCAAGATGGTATATTTGGGAATTGAGGAAGGATCAAAAGCATATAGACTTTATGATCCCAATACTAAACGAATTTGCATCAGTCGAGATATAAAATTTTGGAAAAGGATTCATGGAATTGGAAGGAGTACATGAATGAAGTTGGTAGTGAGGAACCTGAATGGGTAGACTTCATTGTTGAGGATAACTTTAGTGAAGTTCCTCAAGAAAACAATGAAACAATCCAAGTGACTCAAGAAGATGAATATACAGGAGATAATGACCAAGAATATGAAAAACCATTATCTCCTAATTCTCCTAGCAATCCTGTCACACCTCTAACATACGCTTATGAGCCAAATTCAGCCGAGGCTGCTGAATATAGACCAATTACTGATAGCTCATTAAATTCTTTTGATCATACACCATTGAGAGGTTTTAAACCTTTGGGAGATGTGCATAAAAGTTCCAAAAAGGTTAACACTGATGTTAACAAACTTTTCCTGGCTGAAGAAGAACCTCATAATTACAAGGAGGCAGCCAAGGACAAGAAATGGATTGAAGCTATGCAAGCTGAGATAAACTCAATCAATAAGATTATACTTGGAAATTGACCAAATTACCCAATGATCATAAGGCAACCGGCCTAAAATGGGTATTCAAGACCAAAAGAGATGCGAGCGGGGAAATAATAAAGCATAAGGCTCGTTTGGTAGCCAAAGGCTATGTACAACAGCATGGTATAGACTTTGATGAAGTCTTTGCTCCCATAGACCGCATATAGACGGTTCGCCTCATCTTAGCTCTTGCAACTTATAATGGATGGGAAGTACATCACCTTGATGTAAAATCCGCATTCCTACATGGTGAACTGAAGGAAGAAGTCTATGTTTCATAAGCCGAAGGATTTTTGAAAACACAAGATACAGGAAAGGTCTACAAACTTTCCATAGCATTATACGGACTTAGACAAGCGCCACGTGCATGGAATGTGAAACTTGATCACACTCTAAAATCACTTGATTTTAAGAAATGCACATTGGAACATGTAGTCTATACGAAGAAAAGCAAAACTTCTACTTTGCTTGTTGGAGTTTATGTTGATGATCTAATAATAACTGGATCTTCAAATTAAGAAATAGACTCATTCAAATCTTAAATGGAAGAAAAATTTGAGATGAGTGACCTTGGGTTATTGGCTTACTATCTTGGTATAGAAGTTACCCAATCAGGGGGTGAAATATCTATCAAGCAAGCCGGTTACAATACAAAGATTCTAAAGAATGCTGGTAGTAATGAAACCAAAATCCCTATGAACCCCGGTACACTCTTGACTAAAACTGAAGGTGGAAAATCGGTTGATCCCACTGAATATAGAAGTCTGATCGGATGCTTAAGGTATCTGCTCCATACTAGACCAGATTTATCATATCCAGTTGGATTACTTAGCAGGTTTATGCAAGAACCTAAAGAACACCATTTCAGAGCCATTCATCAAGTTCTACATTATATCAAATGCACTACAAACTTTGGTATAACTTATAAGAGGAATGGAGGATGTAAAATAAATGGTTATAGTGATAGCAGTTATGGTGTTAATACTGAAGAAGGAAAATGCACTACGGGGATAGTGTTATATTTTGGGAATTCTCCCATAACTTGGTGCACACAAAATCAACAAACTGTGGCACTATCTTCATGTGAATCTGAATTCATGGCTGCAACGGTTGCAGCATGTCAAGCACTATGGCTAAAAAGACTACTAAGTGAATTCACTGGATTGAAAGAAGAAAAGATTACTCTATATGCCGACAACATATCTGCTATCGCGCTGATGAAGAACCCGGTGTTTCATGGAAGAAGTAAACACAATGACACCCGTTATCATTTCATAAGGGAATGTGTCAAATACAATCACATCACTGTTGAACACATAAGTGGAGAACTTCAAAGAGCGGACATCTTAACAAAAGCGTTGGCAAGGATAAAGTTTGCTACAATGAGGAAACTGCTCGGTGTTGAAGACTTACTTGTTCGTGATTAAGGGGTGAATGTTAGATTTAATCCCTCCAAGTTAGAGTCTAGGGTTAGTTATGTAAATATTGTTGGACTCGGTCTGCCCAAGAGACATATTAAATTGATGTGGCTAGTACGTTATGATCCAAGTCGGGTCATACCCAATAACAAGCTAGACAAACACCGATAATATTCGTTCATATATGATGTGATCATAACAAATGAATATTAACACTTGAGTTATTTGGATGGGGTTTCTAAATAAAATGTACTTGTGTAATAAACAAATCATATGGATGATTTATGTTTTATGAAAAAACATTACATAGTGTTATTTAAGTTGGTTAAATAACAATATGTGAATAATAATAACCAAGCATGTCTCTTAACATATAATAGATTTTATAAGTTATAAGTTATAAACTTATAAAAGTATATATGTATGGATATATATATACATATATATATATATATATGTTTTATAAACGAAAAAAGATAATAACTCTTTCAAATGTAATATTATTATATGTTTGAGTGGAGACATGCAAGGTGAGTGGAGACATGCAATGGTTATTATTGGTAGAGAGAAAGTTGCCTTTAAATAAAACCAAGTCTTTCTCTTTCATTCTTTCATAACAGACATAATTTCCAAGTAAACTTTTCTCTCTTCCTCTCTTGGGTATTTTCATCCAACATAAGAAAAGAAGAAGAAAATTTCAAGTGCAAATCCTAGCTAGAAGTGGTGTGTTGTTGAAGCTTGGGGTATGCTAGCTTGAGGAGCTTCCATATTCAAGTTCTTACCTTTCAATCATCATCTCTTTCACCCGGTTTTGTCATATTGAAAGGTAGTAGTAACATGCATGGACTTATAGTGACATGCATGTATTTGATAGTGTGTAATTCGTATTTGGATCCGGGTTTGGGTTTTGCATGTTTAAAATTGGTTTTATACATATCATATTAACAAGATTTAAAACTTTTATATCCGCTGCGTTTTTGGTAAAATAGGGATTTTATCACTTTGATAATCTTGTTAAAACCCAACAATGGCATCAAGAGCCGCTTATATGAATGCATGCTTCATTAGACCCAAAATTTTTCGGGTTTATGGTGGGTTTCACCATTTGGCCGAAACTTTTTGGGGTTTTGGTTACCCCACGGTTTTTCAAGGTTATACTTTACATGCATGTGGTAATCTTGAAAAACCAAGTCATTTGGATGATTGTTTAGTTTGTTTGGACAAAACCCGAAACTTTCGGTTTGCTTAAGCTTTGGCCGAAAGTTTTGAAGCAAAAAGGGGAACCATTTTGGTCTTGTATTATTGCATATTTGGATGTGTAATAGATGTTCATAACCTAGCCATGGCCTTGTGTTTGGTTGAATGATTGTGTTGGTTGTTTGTTCATTCGATTTGGTTGTAATATTTATTTGGGTTTGTAATCTATTTATTCATTCATTTGGTTTGTAATAATAAGTAGATTAGATGTATTTTTTTTACTAGAAAAATGTATTAGGATATATTTTGTAAAAGAAGATGCATGGATGGAAGCCCAAATAAAATGATGGAGACCACAACACCGGGGTAAACACTTGGAGCATATGGATGCGGAATCAAGTGGGAGTTCACCGACACAAGTGCATGTTCTTTTGGGTCCCTTAGGAGAGACTTTTTGACACACTTGTCTTCGGTCAACAAGTGTGGTCAATATTAGGAGGCTATGGTTATGAACTTGTGGTTGTGTATATTTTATGCTTGCATGGTTGATTTACTTATGTTTGTATTATTTGCAATATGGTTTGCTTAAAATCAACTAGCATAAAATTGGTTCCTTAGAAATCGTTAGGTAATAAAAAAATTGGTTTTATTAATAACTAATGATTTCATAATAAAATGGGTTTTATTAATAGGAACTTTGAAAATGGGTTTTTCAACTAAGTACCATACATTTGAATGCATGCAAATGAAAGGTACAATAAATAGTTTTCCAATCTAGAATTTAGAAAACTTAAATCCCTTTTAAAACAAGTTAAACACCTTTTTATACGACACTTAAGTCACTTGTAGACTTGAAAGTGAGTTAGGATCACCTAAGCACTTTTAAGAAAACTTGTGATCTTAAGGTGATTTTACAAGTACTTTTGGCATTAGGATCACCTAACCACTTGTATGAGTAAACTCACACGTGTGTATAAGTAGGACGACTTGATTTGAAACCATGACTATAGGATCACCTTAACATGGCGTTCAAAGGTGTTGATGGGATTTAACATACCAACTAAACATATGATGTTTAACCGATCCCATAAAACTAGAAGTTGCAAAGGGTTGCAATTGTCAAACGTTGACTACCTTGTTAATTTGAATAGTAGGATAAAGGTCACCTAACTATTATTTGAATGAAACGTTGGGTTCTAGATTTTAATCAATAATTGTCTTGGAGGCATTTAAAGGGTATTAAAGATTAAAATTTTATTAATATCGAAAATACTAATTTGAACTTTGTTAAAATTCTTTTAGATGGCCGCAAACAACGCACCGAACGCAATTATCCCACACGTGCATAATCTATCACTAAGAGCCATTCTGGATAAGGATCGTCTAAACTTTAACAACTTCATGGATTGGTATCGAAACTTGAGAATTGTTCTCAAGCAAGAAAATAAGTCTTATATTTTAGACGATCCTATTCTCGATGAACTCGATGTCAATAACTTGGATGCCTATGTGGATTGGTTAAAATACACCGAGGATTCGGTGCAAGTTTCTTGCCTCATGTTGGGAACAATGATTCCCGAGATCCAGAAGGATTTCGAGAATCATGGGGCGTATGACATGATAACCCAACTTAAGGAAATGTTCCTTACTCAAGCTCGGGTTGAGCGATTTGAACCGGTTCGAGCGCTTCATGCATGTCATATGGAAGAAACCCAATCTGTTTCATCTTATGTACTTAAGATGAAGAGCCACATTGATCGGCTTGAACGGCTTAACTATCCCGTCTCAAAAGAGTTAGCCACGGATTTGATCCTAAATGGCTTAACTAAAAGGTTTGAGACATTCGTCATGAACTACAACATGAACGGATGGGGCAAAAGCATTGGTGAGCTTCACGCAATGCTTAAGACAGCCGAAGCCGGCATGGGTAAAAAGGTTTTACCCGTTCTTGCGATCAATGAGGGTGGCTCAAAGAAAAGGCATCACCCGGAACCAAAGGCAAGGGTTGCCATTGGCAAGGGGCAAGTCAAGAAGGGGTTCAAGGGAAAGGCAAAGGCGGAACCAAAACCAAAGAAGCTAAAGGTTAGCGCTGAGGATCCGTGCTTTGGTTGTGGTGAGATAGGTCATTGGATGAGAAACTGTCCGACCTATCTCAAGGAGTTGAAAGCTAAGAGGGATGCGGGGCAAACCTCAGGTACAACTTTCATGATTCACATTGATCTTAATATTATTTCTTCTAACACATGGGTATTGGATACCGGATGTGGAACTCATATATGCAATTCATTGCAGGGGTTCAAAAGAAGAAATGAAGTGAAGAAAGGAGATATAAGTGTTTTCATGGGCAATGGAGCAAAGGTTGACGTCCAAGCCCGAGGATATTATGTTTTAAAACTTCCAAATGGTTTAGAAATTATTTTGAAAAACATTTTATATTCCCCTAGTTTGACTAGGAATATTATCTCTGTTTCTGTATTAAGACAATCTGGTTATGACTTTAAGTTTGTTGATAATGGTATTTGTGTTTTCATGGATAATGTATTTTATTTTAAAGCGATGCCGTTTTATGGCATTTATGAATTAATTCATGATGACTCATACATTGATAACTCGTTGTACCAAGCTAACACCAAAAGACTCAAAATGGATTTGAGTAATACTTTTCTTTGGCATTGTCGTCTTGGTCACATAAACAAGAATCGTATTCATACACTTCGAAAGAATGGTCTTTTGAAATCAAATGTTGATTCATTTGATGAATGTGAATCTTGTTTATTGGGAAAGATGACCAAAGAACCCTTTAATGGAACAAATGAAAGGGCGAAAGACTTATTAGGTATCATACATTCGGATGTATATGGACCTTTTAGGACAATGACAAGAAATGGTGAAAGATACTTCATTACCTTTACCGATGATTATAGTTGCTATGGGTATGTGTTCTTGTTAAGACACAAAAATGAGGCCTTTGAAATGTTCAAAGTCTTCCAAAATGAAGTACAAAATCAACTCAACAAAACAATCAAAGTACTACGTTCTGATAGAGGAGGTGAATACCTCAATGATGCGTTTCTAGAACATCTTAGGAGTTGTGGGATTGTCTCACAGCTTACTCCACCTGGAACACCACAACATAATGGTGTGTCCGAAAGGAGGAATCAAACTTTATTGGACATGGTTCGATCCATGATGGCTAGAAGCTCATTACCTCTATCATTTTGGGGTTTCGCTGTGATCTCTTCTGCCCGTATTTTAAATATGGCACCAACCAAGAAAGTGGATAGGACACCTTTTGAAATATGGCATGGAAAGGCTCCAAAATTTTCATATTTAAAGGTATGGGGTTGTGAGGCTTATGTTAAGATCTACACTCCTGACAAACTTGAATGTCGATCCACTAAGTGTATATTTGTAGGATATCCCACGGATTCGATGGGATATTATTTCTACAATCCAAGCGAGCATAAAGTGTTTATAGCTCGAAAGGCTATGTTCTTGGAAAGAAGGTTCCTTATGGAAGGAACTGATAGAACTGTAGAACTCGAAGAGGATCGAGAACTACAAGCCGATACACGTTTGTTTGACACTAGCAATCAACAAGAGGTTGTTGAGGATGATCAAATGGTTGATCAAAACACACAAAACATTCGCAAATCTGGTAGAGTTAGCACCCTACCTGAGAGATATGGATTTTTCATGGATGGATGCCACGTGGTTGATTCGGATGAACCCACCACATACCGAGATGCAATGTCGCAATCTGATTGTGACAAATGGCTAGAAGCCATGAATGTTGAGATGCAATCCATGCATGACAATCAAGTATGGGACTTGGTTGCTCCACCTCTAAATTCCAAGCTGGTTGGAAGTAAGTGGGTTTTCAAGAAGAAAACTGATATGCATGGAACCTTGGATACTTATAAAGCTAGACTTGTAGCAAAGGGTTTCACTCAAACTCAAGGGGTTGATTATGATGAAACTTTCTCGCCCGTGGCGATGCTAAAGTCTATAAGGATATTGTTTGCCATAGCCGCATATTATGACTATGAGATATGGCAAATGGATGTCAAAACTGCTTTTCTAAATGGGCATCTTAATGAAGATGTTTATATGGTTCAGCCTGAAGGTTTTGTCGATCCACAACATCCTAACAAACTATGCAAGTTGAAGAAATCAATCTATGGATTGAAACAAGCATCCAGAAGTTGGAATCACCGTTTTGATGATGAAGTTAAGAAATTTGGATTCATCAAAAACGCTGATGAAGCTTGTGTGTATAAGAAAGCTAGTGGGAGCATCATAACCTTTCTGGTATTATATGTCGATGACATATTACTGTTTGGAAATGACATTCCAACCTTGGAAGGTGTGAAAGCCTGGCTTGGAAGCTGTTTTTCCATAAAGGATCTTGGTGAAGCCGCCTATACTCTGGGAATAAGAATCTATAGGTATAGATCAAGGCGGTTGATAGGTTTGAATCAAAGTGCATACATTGACAAGATCTTGAAAAGGTTCAAGATGGAAAACTCTAAGAAAGGTTTGGTACCTATTCAAAGAGGAACGATGTTGAGTGCTTCTCAATGTCCAAGCTCAAAGGATGAGCAAGACAAAATGAGTGGTATCCCATATGCATCTGCTATAGGATCCATCACGTATGCCATGATTTGCACTAGACCGGATGTGTCATACGCCTTGAGCATGACAAGTCGATACCAACAAATTCGGGAACTAGCCATTGGATGGCTGTTAAGAGCATATTGAAATACCTTAGAAGGACTAAGGATATGTTTATAATATATGGCTCTGGTGAGGAGGAACTCGTTGTAAAGGGTTACACTGATGCGAGTTTCCAAACTGATCGAGATGATTCTCGATCACAATCAGGATATGTTTTCGTTCTCAATGGTGGTGCTGTCTCATGGAAAGTGCAAAACAAGATGTGGTAGCCTTATCCACCACTGAATCTGAATACATCGCCGCCTCCCTGGCAGCTCAAGAAGCTGCATGGATTAGAAAGTTCATTGCCGATCTAGGAGTGGTTCGTACCATTCAGGACCCTCTAGAGATCTTTTGTGACAACGAGGGTGCAATTGCTCAAATCAAAGAACCTCGTGCTCATCAAAAGACGAGGCACATTGAGCGGAGATTCAACTACATAAGGGATGAAGTTGAAAAAGGAAAGATATGTATTCGCAAAGTTCACACTGATCAAAACATTGCGGACCCACTCACAAAACTCCTTGAAAGGCCGAAGCATGAGAGTCATACTTGTGCCTTAGGACTTCGATATTCTAGTGATTGGATTTAATCAAAATTTGTATTTGGATATTGGAACAATTTTATTTTAACTCAATCATATGGTCATGTTCTTAAGTTATGTTCCATTTTAGTATGTTTAAATCCGTGAATAATTTGTATTATTCTAAACGTCCGTAGTCGTTCATAGTTGTGGGAACAAATGTGAAAGTAAGACTATTATGAATTTGGATTGGTAGATATTCATGAGGTATGAATATAGCAAAGGGTTGCTGCCAAGGTTCATAGATATTTATGGGATAAATATTGGACTGACCCGCCCTCAATTTTACTGCATGGAATCCTTGGGATTTGTGATCATAAGTAAATTGAGTAAAGGCGAACTTCATAGTATCCTCCGACCTGAGATACATATTGGGTCTTGATATTCATCGACGATTATGTTTTGACTTAGTTCCTCGCTGCTCTGAAATATGTCAGTACATAAGGCTAAGCTCAAGTATAGTACAAGGTGATAGTGAGAGACGTATGTAGTCAATATGGGATTTGTCCCTCTTATTCGTTGAGAGTTAAATGTCTAAGGCCTGACAAGTTAAATCAACAGAGAATGATCACTCAGTGTCTCTGGATTTAACATGACATTTGTGGCAAAATGATAAATGATAGTTTCACCTAAATCATTTTCAAGTATGGGACTTGAAAGGGATGATGTTATTGAATGGCACTTCGTCATGCGTATTATGGGTAGTAAACCGTAGTTAAGTGGTATTTGCTACTTGCATCAATCTTCTATGTATCTTGTGCAAGTGGGAGATTGTTGGACTCGGTCTGCCCAAGAGACATATTAAATTGATGTGGCTAGTACGTTATGATCCAAGTCGGGTCATACACAATAACAAGCTAGACAAACACCGATAATATTCGTTCATATATGATGTGATCATAACAAATGAATATTAACACTTGAGTTATTTGGAAAAGGGTTTCTAAATAAAATGTACTTGTGTAATAAACAAATCATATGGATGATTTATGTTTTATGAAAGAACATTACATAGTGTTATTTAAGTTGGTTAAATAACAATATGTGAATAATAATAACCAAGCATGTCTCTTAACATATAATAGGTTTTATAAGTTATAAGTTATAAACTTATAAGTTATAACATATATATATATATATGTTTAAAGTTTTATAAAAGAAAAAAGATAATAACTCTTTCAAATGTAATATTATTATATGTTTGAGTGGAGACATGCAAGGTGAGTGGAGACATGCAATGGTTATTATTGGTGGAGAGAAAGTTGCCTTTAAATAAAACCAAGTCTTTCTCTTTCATTCTTTCATAACACACATAATTTCCAAGTAAACTTTAATCTCTTCCTCTCTTGGGTATTTTCATCCAACATAAGAAAAGAAGAAGAAAATTTCAAGTGCAAATCCTAGCTAGAAGTGGTGTGTTATTGAAGCTTGGGGTATGCTAGCTTGAGGAGCTTCCATATTCAAGTTCTTACCTTTCAATCATCATCTCTTTCACCCGGTTTTGTCATATTGAAAGGTAGTAGTAACATGCATGGACTTATAGTGACACGCATGTATTTGATAGTGTGTAATTCGTATTTGGATCCGGGTTTGGGTTTTGCATGTTTAAAATTGGTTTTATACATATCATATTAACAAGATTTAAAACTTTTATATCCGCTGCGTTTTTGGTAAAATAGGGATTTTATCACTTTGATAATCTTGTTAAAGCCCAACAAATATGTCATAGTATGTTTTAGTTAGTTTTATATTTATGTATTGTAGATGGATTGAAGTTGTAATTAGTATTAAGATCAATAGACATGTACGTCTATATATACCTTCAAATGAATAAAGAACTCATACCTTTTGCAAATTGTTATCTTGTTGTTTTCGTTGATCGATCATTCATCCTTTTGTCTTGGGCAACAATCTCGTGAAGGTTATGGACTTGTAGGCGATCATCTCCGTTCAAGACCAACCAACATGTTTTGCAAATTTTCTTTAATATATCAGCTGATGAATCATGTGTGTTCCTATATACGGCTTTGGTAAAAGAAATGGGCTTTCTTTTATATGGATGAATTAAAATTATCTTATGAGGTAGGCTATTATTCGGTCTATTATTTTACATTATTAATTTAATTTCAAGATTGCATTTTTATGCATAAATATCTTATTTCTTTTGAATTGCAAACAGGTTCTTATAAAACATTCAGTGGCATACATGGTTCATTGCATTATGTGCTTTGGACCGTCTTTAGAACCCACAGGTATGTTCATAGGGGTTTTTACGGGTCGTAACTATAATCGAACTATCGATTAAACAAAACCATCATACATGTATGATTTTGTTTAATTCGGTTTTTCATATTGGTTCGGTTTGATTAGTCGTTTGCCTGTTTCTTTTCAGGTCAAAGCGGTTCGTTTTAAAAAGGTATTGCTTTAAGTTTCTTTTTTGTTTTGTGCAGTCGAATGTAGGCTCGCTAGAGAATATGATCTTGACGGAGAAATTGTCCTAGTTTCTTGATGATAACGTACGTAATTAAACTTGATTTTGTATTAAATATTTTTTGTTTTACATGAAATCAGAAGTTTGATTGTTTTGAGGGGGGTCACCTTGAACAAATTTTGCCAAAAAATCTGCAACTTTGCGTCGCCTATGATTTCAAAATTCAATATTTCTCAATAACGCGTTGTAAATTGTCAGCGACGCAACAAATTGGTATGGCCGTTTTTTACACAAATATTTTTGGGTTTTCACAAGATTATCAAAGTCCATATAACCCATTATATAGAAAAACGCAGCGGAAATAATTAGTTTTAAATCTTGTTTACCAATACATATAAAACCCAATGCCCGGATCCATATACGAAATACATGCTATCAAAACAACCATAGGGGGTTGCATGAATCATACCTTCAAGTCCGAAAGATAAAGAGGATGAATGGTATGAACGGCTAGCTTCCAATGGAGGAAACCTCAAGCTTGTATACCCAACGAGCTCCAACAAACACCTTGGTTGCTAGGATCCTTAACACTTGCAAGAACGAACCCTTTTGTCCTTTCTTTTTCCTTCTTGATTTCGGCTCCAATGGTGGAGAGAAAAGAGAAAGATGTGTGTGAGAGAGGTGTAAGTTATTATTCACCCAAGAATAATGATCTTCCAATGGAATCTCTTGCATGTATTGAAAGAAACAAAAGGAGGAGAGAGAAGAGGGAAAAAAGTTTTTCCCACCCAAAATTCAAATCCCCTTTTATTACTTACAATTTATTTACTTATAATATTTATGTTATAAAACATATCATATGTAACATGCAATATGTTATTTAACCAATTTAAATAACATCTCTCAAAATATAAATTATCCATATAATTTATTTAACACACAAATGCAAAAATTTAGAAAACCATTTTCCAAATATTATAAGTGTTGATATTTATTAATTAGATCATATCTAATAATAAATATCGTGGCGTTTTTCTAGCTTGTTATTGGGTATGACCCGACTTGGATCAATACTTACTAGCCACATCAACTCTAATATGTGTCTTGGGCAGATCGATTCCAACAATCTCCCACTTGCACAAGATACATAGAACATTGATGCAAATAGCAAATACCGCCTAACAACGGTTTACTATCCCTAATACGCATGACGAAGTGCCATTCAATAGCATCATCCCCTTCAAGTCCCATACTTGAAAATGATGTAGGTGAAACTATCATTTATCCTTTTGCCACAAATGTCATGTTAAATCCAGAGACACAGAGTGATCATTCTCTGTTGATTTAACTTTTCAGGCCTTAGACATTTAACTCTCAACGAATAAGAGGGACAAATTCCCTATTGACTACATACGTCTCTCACTATCACCTTGTATTACACTTGAGCTTAGCCTTATGTACTGACATGTTTCAGAGCAGCGAAGAACTAAGTCAAAGTATAATAGTCGATGAATATCAAGACCCAATATGTATATCAGGTCGGAGGATACTATGATGTTCGCCTTTACTCAAATTTACTTATGATCACAAATCACAAGGATTCCATGCAGTAAAATTTGAGGGCGGGTCATGTCCAATATTTATCCCATAAATATCTATGAACTTTGGCAGCAAACCCTTTGCTAGATTCATACCTTATGAATATCTACCAATCCAAGTTCATAATAGTCTTACTTTCATATTTGTTCCCACAAGTATGATCGACTACGGACGTTTAGAATAATTCAATTATTCACGGATTTAAACATGCTAAAATGGAACATAACTCTAAAGTCATAATTATAAACCATAATCATATGAATGAGTCAAAATAACAATTGTTCAGATATCCAAATACAAAATAGATCAAATCCAATCACTAGAATATCGAAGTCCTAAGGCGCAAGTATGACCCTCATGCTTCGGCCTTTCAAGGAGCTTCGTGAGTGGATCTGCAATTTTTTGATCAGTGTGAACTTTGCGAATACATATCTTTCCCTTTTCAACTTCATCCCTTATGTAGTTGAATCTCCGCTCAATGTGCCTAGTCTTTTGATGTGCACGGGGTTCCTTGATTTGAGCAATCGCACCCTCGCTGTCACAAAAGATCTCTAGAGGGTCCTGAATGGTACGGACTACCCCTAGATCAGCAATGAACTTTCTAATCCATGCATCTTCTTGAGCTGCCAATGAGGCGGCGATGTATTCCGATTCAGTGGTGGACAAGGCTACCACGTCTTGTTTTACGCTCTTCCAAGTGATAGCACCACCATTTAGAACGAAGACATATCCCGATTGTGATCGAGAATCATCTCGATCAGTTTGGAAACTCGCATCCGTGTAACCCTTTACAATGAGCTCCTCCTCACCAGAGCCATATATAAGAAACATATCCTTAGTCCTCCTAAGGTATTTCAATATGCTCTTTACTGCCATCCAATGGCTAGTTCCCGGATTTTGTTGGTATCGACTTGTCATGCTCAAAGAGCATGACACATCCGGTCTGGTGCAAATCATGGCATACATGATGGATCCTATAGCAGACGCATATGGGATTCCATTCATTTTGTCTTGCTCATGCTTTGAGCTTGGACATTAAGAAGCACTCAATATTGTTCCTCTTTGAATAGGTACCAAACCTTTCTTAAAGTTTTCCATCCCGAACCTTTTCAAGATCTTGTCAATGTATGCACTTTGATTCAAACCTATCAACCGCCTTGATCTATCCCTATAGATCCTTATTCCCAGAATATAGGCGGCCTCACCAAGATCCTTGATGGAAAAACAGCTTCCAAGCCAGGCTTTTACACCTTCCAAGGTTGGAATGTCATTTCCAAATAGTAATATGTCATCGAAATATAATACCAGAAAGGTAATGATGCCCCCACTAGCTTTCTTATACACACAAGCCTCATCAGCGTTTTTGATGAATCCAAACTTCTTAACTTCCTCATCAAAACGGTGATTCCAACTCCTAGATGCTTATTTCAATCCATAGATTGATCTCTTCAACTTGCATACCTTATTAGGATGTTGTGGATCGACAAAAACTTCAGGCTGAACCATACAGACATCTTCCTCAAGATGCCCATTTAGAAAAGCGGTTTTGACATCCATTTGCCATATCTCATAGTCATAATATGCGGCTATGGCAAACAATATCCTTATAGACTTTTGCATCGTCACGGGCGAGAAAGTTTCATCATAATCAACCCCTTGAGTTTGAGTGAAACCTTTTGCTACAAGTCTAGCTTTATAAGTATCCAAGTTTCCATGCATATCGGTTTTCTTCTTGAAAACCCACTTACTTCCAACAAGTTTGGAATTAAGAGGTGGAGCAACCAAGTCCCATACTTGGTTATCATGCATAGATTGCATCTCAACGTTCATGGCTTCTAGCCATTTATCACAATCATATTGTGACATTGCATCTCGGTATGTGGTTGGTTCGTCGGAATCCACCACATAGCATCCATCCATGAAAAATCCATATCTTTCAGGTGGGGTGCTAATTCTACCAGATTTGCGAACGTTTTGTGTCGGTTGATCAACCAATTGATCATTATAAACAACCTCTTGTTGATCGCTAGTGTCAACCAAACGTGTATCGGCTTGTGGTTCTCGATCCTCCTCGATTTCCATAGTTCTATTAGTTCCTTTCATAAGGAACCTTCTTTCCAAGAACTTAGCCTTGCGATCTATAAACACTTTATGCTCATTTGGATTGTAGAAGTAATATCCCATCGAATCTTCGGGATATCTTACAAAGATACACTTAGTGGATCGGCTTTCAAGTTTGTCTCGGGTGTAGATTTTAACATAAGCCTCACAGCCCCATACCCTTAAATATGATAACGATGGAACCTTTCCATGCCATATTTCAAAAGGTGTCCTTTCCACTTTCTTGGTTGGTGCCATATTTAAAATACGGGCAGCAGAGATCAAAGCGAAACCCCAAAATGATAGAGGTAATGTGCTTCTAGACATCATGGATCGAACCATATCAAATAAAGTTCGATTCCTCCTTACAGACACACCATTATGTTGTGGTGTTCCAGGTGGAGTAAGTTGTGAGACAATCCCACAACTCCTAAAATGTTCTAGAAACGCATCATTGAGGTATTCACCTCCTCTATCGGAACGTAGTACTTTGATTGCTTTGTTGAGTTGATTTTGTACTTCATTTTGGAAGACTTTGAACATTTCAAAGGCTTCGTTTTTGTGTCTAAACAACAACACAAACCCATAGCGACTATAATCGTCGGTAAAGGTAATGAAGTATCTTTCACCATTCCTTGTCATTGTCCTAAAAGGACCACATACATCTGAATGTATGATACCTAATAAGTCTTTTGCCCTTTCATTAGTTCCATTAAAGGGCTCCTTAGTCATCTTTCCCAATAAACAAGATTCACATTCATCAAATGAATCACTACTTGATTTCAAAAGACCATTATTTTGAAGTGTATGAATGAGATCCTTGTTTATGTGACCAAGGCGACAATGCCAAAGAAAAGTTTTACTCAAATCCAATTTGAGTCTTTTGGTGCTAGATTGGTACAATGAGTTATCAATGGATGCATTATCATGAACCAATTCATAAATGCCATTAAACGGCAATGCTTTAAAATAAAAGACATCATTCATGAAAACATAAAACCCATTGTCTACAAACTTGAAATCATAACCACATTGTCTTAAAAGAGAAACGGAGATAATGTTCCTAGTCAAACTAGGAGCATACAAAATGTTTTTCAAAATAACTTCCAAACCATTTGGAAGCTTCAAAACATAATCTCCTCGGGCTTGGACGTCAACCTTTGCTCCATTTCTTCTTGAAATCATTTCTTCTTTTGAACCCCTGCAATAAATTGCAGATATGAGTTCCACATCCGGTATCCAATACCCATGTGTTAGAAGAAATAATATTAAGATCAATATGGATCATGAAAGTTGTATCTGAGTTTTGCCCCGCATCCCTCTTAGCTTTCAACTCCTTGAGATAGGTCGGACAGTTTCTCATCCAGTGACCTATCTCCCCACAACCAAAGCACGGATCCTCAGCGCTAACCTTTAGCTTCTTGAGTTTGGGTTCCGCCTTTTCCTTCCCCTTGAACCCCTTCTTGACTTGCCCCTTACCAACGACAACCTTTGCCTTTGGTTCCGGGTGATGCCTCTTCTTCAAGCCACCCTCATTGATCATAATAACGGGTAAAACCTTTTTATCCATGCCGGCTTTGGCTGTCTTAAGCATTGCGTGAAGTTCACCAAAGCTTTTGTCCCATCCGTTCATGTTGTAGTTCATGATGAATGTCTCAAACCTTTTAGTTAGGCCGTTCAGGATCAAATCCGTGGCTAACTCTTTTGAGACGGGACAGTTAAGCCGTTCAAGCCGATCAATGTGGCTTTTCATCTTAAGCACATAAGATGATACGGATTGGGTTTCTTCCATATGACATGCATGAAGTGCTCGAACCGTTTAGAAGCGCTCCACCCTAGCTTGAGTAAGGAACATTTCCTTAAGCTGGGTTATCATGTCATACGCCCCATGATTCTCGAAATCCTTTTGGATCTCGGGAATCATTGTTCCCAACATGAGGCAAGAAAGTTGCACCGAATCCTCGGTGTATTTTAGCCAATCCGCATAGGCATCCAAGTTGTTGACATCGGGTTCATCGGGAATAGGATCATCTAAAATATAGGACTTTTTTCTTGCTTGAGAACAATTCTCAAGTTTCGATACCAGTCCATAAAGTTGTTAAAGTTTAGACGATCCTTGTCCAGAATGGATCTAAGTGATAGATTATGCACATGAGGGATAATAGCGTTCTGTGAATTGTTGATTGCGGCCATCTATAAAAGAATTTAACAAAGTTCATTTAGTATTTTCGATATCAATAAATTTTAATCTTTAATATCCTTTAATGTCTCCAAGACAATTAATGATTAAAATCTAAATCCAACGTTTCATTCAAATAGTAGTTAGGTGACCCTTATCCTACTATTCAAATTAACAAGGTAGTCAACGTTTGACAATTGCAACCCTTTGCAACTTCTAGTTTTATGGGATCGGTTAAACATCATATGTTTAGTTGGAATGTTTAATCCCATCAACACCTTTGAACGCCATGTGTCGGTGACCCTATTCACATGGTTTCAAATCAAGTCGTCCTACTTACACACACGTGTGAGTTTACACATACAAGTGGTTAGGTGACCCTTATCCCAAAAGTATTGTAAAACCACCTCAAGATCACAAGTTTTCTTAAAAGTGGTTAGGTGACCCTATTCCATGATTCAAGTCTACAAGTGACTTAAGTGTCGTATAAAAGGATGGTGTTCAACTTGTTTTAAAAAAGGGATTTTGGTTTTCAAAAATCTAGATTGGAAAACTATTTAATGTATCTTCCATTTGCATGCATTCAAATGTATGGTACCTTTGAAAACCAATTTTCAAATTCCTTTAATAAAACCCATTTTATTATGAAATCATTATCCTTTAATAAAACCAATTTTATCACTTAATAATTTCAAAGGAATCACTTTTATGCTAGTTGTCGATTTTAATTGTTAACATCCAAACATGATAAAACAATAAAATTAAAACAACCATACAAGCATAAAATACAAGCACATGTCCATAACCATAGCCACCTAAATAGACAACACTTGTTGACCGAAACAAGTGTGTCAAAAGGTCTCTCCTAAGGGACAAGAATGACACAAGGCATGTGTCGGTGAACTCCCACTTGATCCCGCATCCATATGCTTCAAGTGTCCACCTTATGTTGTGACTCTTCTACTTTATTTGGGCTTCCATATGGGCTCCAACTTCAGCTCCTAGCTATCTTGGGCCTCCAAGTTTGGGCTTTGGTCATTGGGCTAAAATCCCATCTTGGACTGTTAGGTCCATTAAGGCCCAAAACCAAAACCATAATTTTGTTGCTTCTTCATTTACAAAAAAAATATATCCTAATACATTTTTCTCTAGTAAAAGAAACACAACTAATCTACTTATTATTACAAACCAATATGAATGAATAAATAGATTACAAACCAAAATAAAATAATATTACAACCAAATTGAATAAACCGAATAAATCACAACACAAACACACATCCAAAGGTCATGGCTAGGTTATGAACATCCAAATGCACATCCAAATATGCAAGGTCTTAGAAGACTAAAATGGTTCCCCTCTAACACATAAAACTTTCAGCCAAGAGGAACAAAACCGAAAGTTTCGGGTTTTGTCCAAACAAAATAATTAATCCTCCATATGACTTAATTCTTTAAGATTATCACATGCATTTAAAGTATAATCTTGAGGAACCAAGGGGTAACCAAAAACCAAAAAAACTTCCATATGGTAAACCACACCATAAAACCCGAAAATTTTAGATCTATGAAGCATGTATCCGTATAAGCGGCCCTGATACCATTGTTGGGTTTTCACAAGATTATCAAAGTCCATATAACCCATTATATAGAAAAACGCAGTGGAAATAATTAGTTTTAAATCTTGTTTACCAATACATATAAAACCAGTTTTATATAAAACCCAATGCCCGGATCCATGTACGAAATACATGCTATCAAAACAACCATAGGGGGTTGCATGAATCATACCTTCAAGTCCGAAAGATAAAGAGGATGAATGGTATGAACGGCTAGCTTCCAATGGAGGAAACCTCAAGCTTGTATACCCAACGAGCTCCAACAAACACCTTGGTTGCTAGGATCCTTAACACTTGCAAGAACAAACCCTTTTGTTCTTTCTTTTTCCTTCTTGATTTCGGCTCCAATGGAGGAGAGAGAAGAGAAAGATGTGTGTGAGAGAGAAGGTGTAAGTTATTATTCACCCAAGAATAATGATCTGCCAATGGAATCTCTTGCATGTATTGGAAGAAACAAAAGGAGGAGAGAGAAGAGGGAAAAAAGTTTTTCCCACCCAAAATTCAAATCCCCTTTTATTACTTACAATTTATTTACTTATAATATTTATGTTATAAAACATATCATATGTAACATGCAATATGTTATTTAACCAATTTAAATAACATCTCCCAAAATATAAATTATCCATATAATTTATTTAACACACAAATGCAAAAATTTAGAAAACCATTTTCCAAATATTATAAGTGTTGATATTTATTAATTAGATCACATCTAATAATAAATATCGTGGCGTTTGTCTAGCTTGTTATTGGGTATGACCCGACTTGGATCAATACGTACTAGCCACATCAACTCTAATATGTGTCTTGGGTAGATCGATTCCAACAAATATCCCTTCCTAAACCTTTTCTGACCTAAACCTAAGTATGATGTAATAATTACAAATATTAATATTAAACCTTAAGTGTTTATAATTTCTAATAGACGTCCAATTGAGGGGCTAGTGTTGATTCAAACATGAGGGAGTTCGTTTGGAAGTCCGAATGTGAGCAGACAGATAATGTGGTCCCGATACTGCATTGTTAAATTCCATTGGAAGGTTATTGTTTCTCTATCACCTACTCGTTGTCATGGACACCATTGTCTTAGCCACATCACACCACACCTTTTGGAAGGTCTTATTCTGATCTATTTATACACATACTTAGCAGCGGAAATTCAAGTTCGTTTTAGTAACCAAACAACCGGATACAATACTTGGTTACACAAAATGTTACATTAGTCTTATAACTTGTATGCATAGTGCAAAAAAATATAAATAAAATAAAATCCTTGACTAGGTACGAGTTCGATTGCATTGCACAAAACATATTCTACCTTTATTAGTTTGTAGGTTATACTATATATATATATGCTTGATAATAGTCAGTTTTACATGTTACAAAAACAGAGTTTTTTTGGGTCTTGAATTAAACGTTAAGAAAACAGAGTTATTTTGGCCAACATGCAATAGGGTGAAGGTACATGAGGGGTTTTTCCCTTGCGGGGATTGGAAGGCCGATGCTTGGTGTGAAACTCCTTGGTGGTGTAGTAAGCTGGGATACGGGGTTTATCAGCAGTTTGGCTATGAAAAGGGCATCTAGCACTGTGGAACTGATGAGTTGTATCCCAAGACTTCAGGATCCTCAATGAGAGCTTCTTTTTCTTTGCTCATGTATGGGAATCTCAAAGCTTTTGTTCGGTTAGAGAACTTGCCAACCTAAGTATGTGGAGGAAGCTGTTTTTATATTTGACAATGGCCTTCGAAGGGCGATTGAGGACATCGTGGTTTGTGGGGGTCCGTTCTTCGGGGATCTCCAATGAAGGTTGGCATCACTTCCGACCCGTTTTGATAGGTTAGGTCTATGTTCTACCGAGGATGTATCTATATACGCTTTTGTAGCTTCGAGAGCACAATCGTGGTGTTTGCAAGACCATATTCTTCGGGGTTGTGATATTTATGGGTTAGACTCTGATTATGGGTGTGCGATGGATCGTTTACATACTCCACTTTCATAGTTTGATCTTAGCTGGTTCTCTAATAAGGACACCACCCCCAAAAGCCCAACATGTTGTGGTGAGTGCCTTATTTAGTGGAATCGTCCAGAGATTAGAAGTGAAGTTTGATTTATCACTCGCTAAAAACCGGTGTTTTATCTTTGGGCTCCTTGGGCTCAGAATTTTCTAACGGCCATCCCCGTTAAAGGATTTGGCCGACATATGCCGGGTTTGGAGTGTCGGGCTATCCTTAAGTACCGGTTAATGATCCCTATGTTCCCTACTGACGAGTCTTGCCCAATTTTTCGCAAGGTCTGTTTGGATACTTTTGGAGACCATGAAGTGAATTTCAAAGAATTGCCTGGCTTTAAATACATACATGATTTGGTTAGGGATTTTGTGTGTGATGTTCTTAAACGGGCAAGGATTTCTACAAAAAAGGAGGCCCCTGTTAACTTTATCACGGATCCTCTTGAAGGGAGGTCCACTTTACGACCAATTGATATTCTTGTGTTCAGGTGGGCAGGGGGGAAACACGCCTGTGTGGATCTTATAGGAGTGTCTCCTCCAGTTGGGCTCAGGGACCGTGGGTTTGTAGTGGGTCAGGCTGTGTTCAAGGCTGAATCAGGCAAAGTTGTACGTGATAGCTTGCTTAGAGAATCAACATTTGCTTCTGATACATTTGGTTTTTTGGCACCAGAGGCTATGATTTTTTTAGTAGGGTTCAACATGTCGTACACGTAACCTCTTCGGCTCCTAGGTCCCAAAGCTTCGTTTTTAGAAGGATTGCCATTGCTATACAAAAGGGGGTTGCGGCTTGTTGCACGTTTTCCTGCAACTTTATTGTAGTCGTTTTGTAGTAACTACTAATCAAATTAAACTAAAAAAACATGTTACTTAGTTGCTACAGACCAACTTCGCCATGACGAATATAAAACGATACCAGTTTATCCATGCAAAGATAGGTAAATGTAATAAACACAATACTATTAGGATTTGTGAAGGCTTTGGACCGGTTTTGGGTTTGGGCCCAAATTGGTGACAATGAGAATAAGGGCCCGTGTACGTTATTATTTCTTGTTCATTAAGTTGTTAACTTTAATTTATCTCTATATATATACTTTTATGTAATCGTAATCTTTGCACCTTATCAGTAATATATCCTAGTTGCAGCCCGTGGATGTAGGTCCCCTACTAGAACCGAACCATGTAAAATTCTTGTATTGTTTTCGGCTATATTTTTGATTTTCTGCGTGATTATCGTGTGTGTCGGTTCGTGTGTTGTTGTGCCACTTTGTTCCTAACAAGTGGTATTAGAGCTTAGGCTCGTTGTTACATGCACATTTTCACAGAAACGATTCTCAAAGGTTCATCCATACGTTTCAATGATTTGTTGACTGGTTAAGCTGAGTTCTTGGAATTGCCAACAATATTTTTTGATTTTTTGTTTAGTTATTTTATCTACAAGAAACCATGGGTTTTGCACTTTGGACATATGCGCCGTAAATTTATTGGGTTTATTCTGTTTATTTTACCTCTCGCCGTGTCTAAAGAAAAGTAGGTTTTAGTCCTTCCATGCCATTTATTTAAATTATTTAGTTCTTCTTGTTTCGTGAACAAACGATAAAAATAACTAAAGAGTGGTGTTTATTTTGTTTGTTTGTGTTTGGTATTGACACATACGAAAAAAAAAGTCCTATGATCGGGATTTGAATCGCAAGTTGATCAAGTGATGATTTAGGGTTTTTTGGTTGTCAAGTCTTATAGTCGACTAGATTCGGCTATATTCTAGAAGATCATCGGGTTTGATCGAAGGTCACTAGGTTAGTTTCTTGAGTCGCAAGTTTTTTTTACCGTTTTGGTTTGATCTGGATTATGGTTCCATTCGTCGGGTGTCGACAAGTGAACTTCTTGGAGTCACTGGCATCAAGCTAATAATCAGATATATGAAGGGTGGTCTATGAATGTTATGGCCAAGGACATTTTTTTGAGGTCGGAATCGGGTTGTAGATATATGGTGTGTTTAGTACAGGGTTAAACTCTTTGAAGCTGTCAATTAGGGTTTAATTAAACTCTTGGATTTGACGGGTTAAAGGTTAGGGTTTTTTTTCTTTTTTTTTTCTAAGTTTGGGTTTGACTGTTTATTATCAACCGTGATTGTGTAATCGAGTTTTGCGAAGTTCAACATTTGGATTGAGATTTGTCTGCAAAAGACAATATGAAGTAACTGTTTATAGTTAATTTACAGTTACTTAATTTATTGGTTATTGCAGGAGCAAATTGGTTTATCAGTGCTCAGTAGAACCATCATCAAGTTGACACATGTGTCATCATTGTGTCTTTTCACTGTTTCTAATTTGTTCTTGTTTGTTATTGTCATAGCTGAAGATGATATGCTAGTGATTACAATATTAGTCGGTATGGATTTCAGTTTGTTTGGTTGTCATGGGAACTTGGATGCGGTACTGAAGATGGATAAAACCTAGAGATAGTGGGTGCATTGGTGATGAAAAGAGTGAAACAACAATACTGGCAAGTCATGTGATCTATTGCTTGTTTGGATAGTATTTCCGTTAGGGTTTGCGTTGATTAATCGCACTTACGGTCATAGAACCCTTGGTACCGCTTGCTTTTTGTGAAAGCTTAACTCTTGTTATAACCGTTTGCCTATTAGGTGGATTGGAACTGTAAAGTTATTCTTGTTCGATGGTGAGCAGTGGTTTGGCATTTAATGGATATTTTTATTGGTATTGGGTGATGGTTTTCACCAGGGAAGTATAAGTGGAGAATCGACACATGAGTGTCATTTTGGCATATATTGGGATACCAGGAACAATAGGATTTGTGTATAGCTTAACTTGGCGGGCTGCATGAAGGTGTGGGAGATTCTTTTGAGTCGATGTATATAGATGGTAAACTCTGCTTCTGAGTATGTGTCAAGGGGACGTGTTGGGGCTCAGTGGAAAGCAGTGAAGACTTGAGAAACCATGTGTGATCGATTGCTATCACGGATCTAGTCTATTGATATCATATTACAATTAAAATACTTTAACAATGTATCGAGTGTGTTGACAGAGTATTTGGACAGAGTAACGACACTTAGATGAAAATAATAAGAACACTTAATTAATTCATAAGTTACAGGGGATGTATAGGAGAGATGACCTCATTCGTTATACAGACCATAACGAATAAGAGTCATTTGCTATCATAATATATATCCTATTCAAAACTTGTAACGAATCAGCACATTCGTTGGCTACATTCGTTAACATCACTAACGAATGAATATGAATAAACATGGGACTCATTTGTCATTATCTACTCTAACGAATGAGCCTTACAATATAGCGAATGTGCATTACATTTACCAAAATACCCCTATTTTTTACCAAATATGTTAAACAAGGACCGAGATGCATATACGTTTTTCAACAAATTCCCCCTCGTGTCGAGCTCTTTATCTTTATTTTATGAATCGCCTGTTCTTCCAATTTGCACAACTATGTATTCCGAACACGTGATAAAGAAGAACAACGCATTGGAATTGCATGGCTAGATCATAATCTTTGATGTTGGCTCATTTGATTTGATTCTTGAATAACGCACTGTTGTCAGACTCAGAAAAGTTAACTACCACATAGGGTCGATCACCCTAATATATTCCATCTTCAAGCCCGTTCCTAACACGATCATGACTCACCGGTCATGTTGTCGTAGTACCACCAATTGAAATTCTTATAAAGACTTTGAGGAAATGTCTGTACATGAGCTTTCTTCATAGTGCGAGGCGGTTTTACATTAAGAACTAGTTTTCTCCAGCAAGTGTGCGGATCTATTCTGTCAATATACTTTCGTGGAGGCACCTGCGGCTTGAAAAACTTAAAACCATACCATACATCATGTAACGATGCTGATAGAACCATCCCGCCAATTGATTTCCACCATAATTAAAGAATGGTCTATTAGTAAGTGTTCGTACGTCTCATCTCGGTAATGTTTGCACATCAACAATATGTTGAAAGTACTGAACGTCGTTCTCCCATTTTATAATACATACTTTAAATCAGGATCGCACAACCATGATAATATATCACCTTTCACCATTTTCACATCAACAAACTTCTTCATTTAATGAGCTGTCGCATGAGCTTTTGACTGCACATCATCTTCTTGTTCAGCACAGCTTAATGACGGGTGGTCCATGGGACAACCTTTAAGTGGTTTGAGAGAAATAATAATCATGTGTTTAATGGGTTTATCTTGTCGAATTAGTGGACTATGGTTACTCAAATAATTGCAGGTAGGAGAAGATAGAGAATGTAATTACGAGAATGTGGGCGAAAACGGTGAAGAAAACGGACTTGAAACGAGAAAGTTATGACGAAAACAAGGAGGCCATGTTAAAGGCCACCGTAGCTTACGGTAGCCACCGTAAGCTACGGTGGAATCTGAAGAAAAACCCACCGTATGGCAGTTTAAAACCACCGTTGGGCATTTGGAAGCCACCGTAATAAGCTACGGTGGCCACCGTAGCTTACGGTGGGCCTGACGCTGAAACTCGTAACAGCCTTATAAACTCGTTTTAGGGACGCCTTTTGAGATCCTAATCATATCTTTTCACCCTAGAGCATCCAAGAGGCGATTTGGAGTGAAAGAACAATATTTTGAGTGTGGTAATCATTAAAGACTCGTTTTTGATTCATATGCAAACTATAATCGAAGGAATGATGAACCGAATCATGCTCGGCTAAACTCCTTATTGTTTTCCCTCGGATTGTAAGGTTTATTTATGAATGTTTTTTTGAATGTTTATGCAATTTCTGAGATAATAATTGATCTTATTGATTTCATTATTATGGTGTTTATGTATTGGTTGATAGATTGTTAGTTTATCTAATTTGTGTTCTAAACCGTCAGTTCTTGGTGCTTTAAGTAATCGAGATTAATTGGGAGGGATTCGGGTTGGATAAACTAATTGGTTTTTGAGTGATTACCTTGCGTTTTATAATCCAAGTACTTGATCCTCAATTATCGCAATTGTTTACATAAACACGAACTTTATTTATTGTTCATCTCAGTTAAACATTAACTTGGACATTCATAGAAACCTGAAACCGAGGGTAGGCATATTGTCTCATATTGATTAAAACTCGTTTATTGATTTAGCTATTTTTGTTAATCAAAACCAACAACCAAATCTTTGAATTTACTTTTTGCACTGAGTTTAATATAGTTTAATTATAAAACTACTTAGTAATACATTTTCCACAAACTCCCTGCGTTCGATATCCGCTTACCGCTATCTAATTAGTTGTATTCGGTTTATTTTTGAGTGAGTCTTCGACCTCACGTCAAATTTTGGCGCAGTTGCTAGGGAGTAGTGCGCAACGTGTGTTAGCTTTAGTAGTTTTTGTGTTATTTTCGGGTTTACGTTGGTTGTGTTAGTGTGCAGGTACCTACAGGTGTATGCATACTAGAGGCTCTAACAGGTCATCACCGCTAGTAATCGATCCCGAGATTGACAGAACACTTCGAAGAAACCGAGTCTTACTTAGGGAGAATAAGCTTCTTGGTTCTCCAACCGCATCAAACAACATGGATTCACCACTTCCCACTTCGGGTCAAACAATCCCGACTATAGCTCCACCAAATCCACCAAATCCACCAATCACTACTAATGTATCTACAACATCAAGTGAACTCCAACCACAACCCATAACCGAACCCATAAATGCCCAATTTACCTATGCAACATCATCCACATTGCCACCTATTACCAAACTTTTTCCTACATTTGTTGCATCGTCATCTCAACAATATCAACCACCAACCTTTCAACCATCACAATCAAGTTACCAATATCAACCCCAACCTTTCATGCAACATTCAAGATCACAAGGTGACGAATACGGATATGGGTTTGTTAGTGAATTTAAGGGGTATGAAGTGGATGGTCACTACATGGGAGGTGATGGAGGAAAAATGGTAAATCCGGGAACGTTTGGTTATGGTCAATGGCAACAACCGCAACAAGTGCAAGAGCTTAATCAACAACAACCAACGCCAGTTGTTGTCCAACAACCCATTCAACAACCGCCAGTTATACAACAAGCTCAACCACCAGTTCAACAAGCTCAACAACAACCACCGGTTGTTGTTAATCAAGTTCAACAACCACCGATTGTTCAACAACCGCAAGGGCAACCTCAAGATCAACAATTCCAACCGCAAATGCCCCAACCACAGTTTCAACAACAGTTTGCGCAGCCAAGGCCCGTTTATAGGCAAATGGGCCAACCAAGGGTACCAATGGGGGTACCAAAAAGGCATGCAAGAGAGATGGTAAGGGGGATTGAATCCTATTTCCGACCCATAATTAATAATAATTCGTCTCCAGTGGTTATCCCTCTCAATCATCAAGGGAGGACATTTGAAGTAAGAACAAATTCACTTCAATGTCTTCCGAAGTATAAGGGTCTAGCAACGGAGGAACCTTACTTCCACTTGGAGGCATATGACTCCATTTGCAACACAATTGGAGATCAAGGTTTTACATCGGATGATGTGAAGTTGGTTCTATTTCAGTTTTCATTGGAAGACAAAGCAAAGAGATGGTTTTACACTTTGCCTTCCGCGTCTATTTATACTTGGGCCGAAATGCAACAAAGATTTTTAGAAGAATTTTACACGGCCCAAAAGACCAATGATGCGAGAAGAAGTTTGAGAACCTTCCAACAAAAAACGGTAGAAATGTTTCATGAAGCATTCGAGAGGTTCAATATGATGATAAAAAATTGTCCTCATCATGGTATTGCGCTTTGGGAATTGTTAAATGCGTTTCATGAGGGTTTGAGTATGGAGGATGAACGGGATTTGCGGTCGATCACTAATGGTACATTTGGTACCAATTTTGAACAAGATGATTGGGCGTATTTGGAACAAATGGCGGTTACCTCAAAGAGAAAGGCCCAAACCAGAAGAAGAGCAAGACCGGCGATTGGTAGACCGCAAGTGCAAGTCGTGGAAGAAGGAAATGTACAAACCACTAATCAAGTAATCAATGTTTGTACAAATTGTAACGAATTGGGTAATGCAACAGAGGTATGTACGGTAGGTCAAGCACTGGTGGAAGAGGTGAACGCACTTCAAGGGGGAGGTGGTAGAAATTACAACATGAACTCCAACACCTACCACCCTGGGTTAAGAAATCACCCGAATTTTCGTTATGGAAATCCGGCCACTCAATCTAACCCGAATTTTCAAGGAAGTCAAAGCAATTATATCCCTCACCAACAATATAATAACCAAGGTAATTATCATGGCGGGAATAATCAAGGATTTTAAGGTCAAGAGGGTGGTGGTCAAAGTGGTTCAACGGGTCAAAGTTCATCGAGTGGAAATGAGGTTATGAACATGCTCAAGGTGATGCAACAAGACATGCATAGGAGAAATCAACTTGATGAAATTCGCATGCAAAAGGATGAGGTTCGTGACAAAGCCATTCAATTGTTGACCACTCAAATGGGTCAACTTGCAACCGATGTAGCGAATTTGAAGAAAAACAGCTCGAGCCTAAAGAAGGGGAACAACATTCGTATCAATGCGGTAAGTCTTTTACCCAATCTTGAAATTTCGAGTGTTTAAAGTGATCCAACACCACAGTTTTTTGAGAGGGTGGTGGAAGATATTAGTGATGAGATTGAAAATGTGGGTAATTATGAAACAATTTTTCAAAATAACTCTGAATTACAATCGAATGAAAAATCTTTTTGTGAAAACTGTTCTTGTGATAAATGTTTAAATGACAAATTAACCAAAATAAGGGATGAGAGGGTTGATAATAATATTATCCCGAGTAAACTTCAAGACCCAGGTATGCCCGGTAGTTTATATGATCAGTATGAGTTTGGTCCGCTACAAAACTAAACACTACCGTGGTTTTAGCGGATCAAACCCATACACTTCCCCGAGGCATGCTAAATAATTTGTGATGGTACATGTGGAGGATTTTTATTACCCAGTTGACTTTTTAGTACTTGATTATGCTATATATGTAACTAAGACGCAACCCACAGTCATATTGGGTAGACCCTTCCTTGCCACTTCACTTGCAGTGATTGATTGTGCCAGTAGGACACTAGGAATAAAGTGTGGGAATCGTGATAAACGATTATTATTATTTGAAAATAATACTAACTCTTTTGTTGACAAGGAAAGCCTGAAGATGGATTTTGTTAACAAGTGTGTATCCTTGAGCAAGGATCACACGAAAGTGGAGTGTTTTGTTATTGACAGGTTAGTTGAGAAGAAAGAAGTTGAACATCAACAAAGTGAGAAGGCGGCAGAAAAAGGTAGCCGACCAAAAAAGACGAAAATGAGACATCTACCTAACCTAAATGATCCATGGTGGAGGATGAGGATGTTCGGGCCTGACCCTAGTTTGCTGGAAGACTGACAAAAATTGCTTGAAAAGGAGCGTGCTTATAACGAGAAAACTGCACGGGAGTGGGCCAGTCACCCACCTTGAATGTTATAAAAGTTTCAAAAAGGTGGCAATTGTACATTTTGTATATTTTAATTTTTATTTTGTATTATAATTTCTAGTTTGTTTGTTATTAGTGGTAATTTAAGCTACCATCTTATCAAAATCCAAGTGTGGGAAAATTCTTATGGATTTCTCTTCGACACTGTGTTGGGAACAATCCGGGTTTTTCATGGAAGGAAGTGGAGTTTTACTTAGTAGTGTCTTTGTTTTTATTTTCTCAAAACCATACATTGGGGACAATGTATCCCAGGTGTGGGGATGGGGGAATTGGAATTTCCTTTTTCAAAATTTTAAAAAAAATATATAAAAAAATTAAAAAATTAATTAAAAAAATCAGAAAAATAGAAAAATTTAAAAAAAATGTGTTTAAAAGAATCGGAAAGTGGTAAGATGGCGGGGTAAAGTTTTGGTCCCTTTTCATGGTCACAATTCCCTAAATAACATGTGCATAGTTGTTTTTAAAAAAGGAGATTATGTAGTTTTCTAACCAAGATTAGCATGCTTTCGGTGTAATAACTTGCATAACACGTTCATTTACACTTGAGAATTGAGAAAGTATTGTTTGGTGAGACGGTTGATATTCTCCAATAGAACTTGTACAATTAGTGCACTTCGAGATCTTAGCTTGGCATGAGTGCAAAAGTGATAGAGGCACTTAGGTTAAGCCTCGTCTGGATGAGCGAGAGTGTGGGTTTTGGGGGGTTGGGGCCTCATACATTATACATATGAGGATGGTTATGTGAGGGGCGGGGGATTGGTTCCTTTAGAAAACCTTATTGGGCCTATTCTTTTATTTGATCAACCCCGGTGTTATTTTGCGAAACGATCCGACTTAATAGGTTTCTATGTAATTGTTTTAGTATTCATCAGTTAGAGATGTGAAGCATTATGTTTATCATGCTAGTATGTAATGTTCAAGTATTATATTAGTTCAAAAAAAAGGTTTGTATTAGAATCGCAATGTTTATGTATGCAATGTTCAAAGTATTATATATTGAGTGAAAAAAAAGGGAAAAAGAAAAAATAAAGAAGAGAAGTTAGTGATGATTATAGTTGTTTATTTTATTTTTAATTTTCTTAGATTGTTTGTAATAAGTCGGATCAGATCGTTTGAGCTACTTTCAATATTCCCTTCCATACCCTTACACTTGGCCCCATTACAACCCGTTTTAAGAACTCTTGATTTGTATTCATGTCAATAAGCATTTACATAGGTGGAGATTTGATGATTGTGCAAGCGTATGCGAGGAGAATTGATTAAATGCGAAATGTATGGATGATCACCAAGGAAAAGTTATTGGGTAAATGTGTGTTATGTATAGGTAAAAGCTGAAAGCATGTTAGGTGTGGTTAGAAATCTATGGTTTAAATGTAGCATCAAGTGGACTAGTGCAACCGATAGAAACGACGGAATAGGGTATGACTTGGGACCTTAACCGAACTGGATTTGTGGTAAGATCGGTGGCTACAAGTTGAAAATAATAAAAACTTTGTGTTGAGATGTTGCTTGAGGGCAAGCAACTGGTAAGTGTGGGAATGTGACGGGTGGTCCATGGGACAACCTTTAAGTGGTTTAAGAACAATAATAATCATGTGTTTAATGGGTTTATCTTGTTGAATTAGTTAAATATGGTTACTCATATAATTGTAGGTAGGAGAAGATAGAGAATGTAATTACGAGAACGTAGGCGAAAACGGTGAAGAAAACGGACTTGAAACGAGAAAGTTATGACGAAAACAAGGAGGCCATGTTAAAGACTACCGTAGCTTACGGTAGCCACCGTAAGCTACGGTGGAATTTGAAGAAAAACCCATTGTATGGCAGTTTAAAACCACCGTAGGGCATTTGGAAGCCACCGTAAGCTACGGTGGGCCTGCCGCTGAAACTCGTAACAGCCTTATAAACTCGTTTTAGGGATGCCTTTTAAGATCCTAATCATATTTTTTCACCCTAGAGCAACCAAGAGGCGATTTTGGAGTGCAAGAACAATATTTTGAGTGTGGTAATCATTAAAGACTCGTTTTTGATTCATATGCAAACTATAATCGAATGAATGATGAATCGAATCATGCTTGGCTAAACTCCTTATTGTTTTCCCTCGGATTGTAAGGTTTATTTATAAATGTTTTGTTGAATGTTTATGCAATTTCTGAGATAATAATTGATCTTATTGATTTCATTATTATGGTGTTTATGTATTGGTTGATAGATTGTTAGTTTATCGAATTTGTGTTCTAAACCGTCAGTACTTGGTGCTTTAAGTAATCGAGATTAATCGGGAGGGATTCGGGTTGGATAAACTAATTGGTTTTTGAGTGATTACCTTGCGTTTTAAAATCCAAGTACTTGATCCTCAATTATCGCAATTGTTTACATAAACACGAACTTTATTTATTGTTCATCTCAGTTAAACATTAACTTGGACATTCATAGAAACCTGAAACCGAGGGAAGGCATATTGTCTCATATTGATTAAAACTCGTTTATTGTTTTAGCTATTTTTGTTAATCAAAACCAACAACCAAATCTTTGAATTTACTTTTTGCACTTAGTTTAATATAGTTTAATTATTAAACTACTTAGTAATACATTTTCAACAAACTCCTTGCGTTCGATATCCACTTACCGCTATCTAATTAGTTGTATTCGGTTTATTTTTGAGTGAGTCTTCGACCTCACGTCACTTAACACGTCAATAATCTTGTTCATCCTCGACGTATTGTGTTAAAACATCCCATCATCAAAATTTCTCTTCTCGGTATCAAATACTTTATTCTTTCCCTTTCCTTCTCTTTATCTTTCCGCAAACGGTCTTCAGCTGCTTTAAAATGCTCGATCATGAAAAAATAGAATTCCTTCATTAGAATTACTACGAGTGTACTGTAACATCCCCAAAATTTCGATCCAAATTTGACAACTTAGGAAAGTTGAGGGATCAAAAATAATATCAAAACAAGTTATGAGAAAATATTAAATGAAGAAATATAAGAAAAATAAGGAAATAAAAATATTTCCTAAGTTAAGTATTCTTACATGAAGTAAATAAGAAAAAGGGAAACTCCATCCCACATGGAATGATGCAAGAAAGTGGAAGCATTCCACTAAGATATAAATAAGGAAGATGGAATCCATCCCACATGGAAAGTGGTAAAGAAATGGAAGCTTTTTATAAGGAAGAGATTTTCCATAGTAATATTCTTTTATGAATATCATGCACCAAGTGGTCCTAGCGGAGGGTGCGTAACACCCGACGCGCATGCGCACGGGCTAGGGCGAGGACGATGGCGATGGCGATGGAGAAGGCGACGGCGAAGGGTGTTGGGCGCAATGCCCGTGCGAGGTAAGGAGTTCTGCCTAAGCTATTATTTTATTATTATTTATGGCTTAGACCATAGTCGGAGGTATAGTCGAACCTTAATTATAATTAAGCATAATATAACTTTTCTTAAGCAAAGGTTATAGTTAAAAATATAGTTTCTTCTTGACTAAGAAACATAAACAATTATATACCAAGGGTGTAATAAATAGTATTTCTTTATTATTAAGAAATATGATATTCAAAGAATATAGTTTGATTAATATATAGACGTTTCTTCTTGGAAAAAGAAACGTAGCATATGATTGGTAAATAAAGAAAGGGACTAAAGGTCCAAATGTTTGATATAAACAAATGGTTTTTATCAAGGTTAAAACTATACAAAATGGACTAAAGTTCTGAAGCTAGATCGTTGATCTAGTTATTTATACAAAGGTTATTCTCGTACTATAGGTCCGAGGTAACAAAACAAGAAGAAGAGAACAGAAAACATGAATCAGTATCAGAAACTAATTATAAACATAAAAGGTGAATTCGTTCCAAACCTTTTATAATGAGTCTGAATGTTTAAAAACTTTGTGTTCAATAATAAGAAACGGACACTCTGATTAAGAGTATACATGTATCTGGATCCAAACATACATGATGACTCGGCATTTTCCCGAGGCCATGCATATCATCAACATGCCTCTGAAGGTCTACGGGACTGTTCAGAGAAATGATATTGTGTATATAATTAATTGTACATGGTACTTAGGGTAATTTGATCCCAATTTAGTTGGGTGCCTAATGAGTTGTCACAAAGGTATTATTGTTGGTTTCACAAAGGTATTGAAAAGAGATTTTAGAGTCAGCGTTATTCACCAGCTTTTTGCTGACGTATTTTCCCACCCATGTTACAGGGAAACAAGAAAGGTTAGAACAAGCAAGAAGGAATAGAAGATTGGAGTTATAGTCATTAGATTCTATCTGGTGGCTCAGATATTTTATTTGAAAATATTATAAAAAGTTATGTTTTATAAAGAAATGTGTTTGAAATATTAAACGGGTATTTTGACCTGAGAGTTTAATAAGTTTTCAATATAATATTATTTATTAAAGACTTCCGCTGAAATAAAACCCGCAACTCTGATTTAATTACAAAACAGGTACCAACTTGTGGTAACACGCCTAGGCCCTAAAGTGGGGTGTTACAAGTTGGTATCAGAGCCATCAATCTTAGCAAATTAGGTATTTAATTATGCCTAAGCTTTGATTAAGGATAAGTTTTAAAAAATTATAATACAAGTATCGATTCAAACAAATGAGATACTTAGTTGAAAAGTATCAAAGAAATTATTCGAAATCAATACGGATAAGATATGAACAATGCGAATAAGATAGGAACATCTCTCAACGTCTCCCTATCCCTAAATTTAACCTCGCGCAGATGTCCGATTGTCAATCTAGCGAAGAATCCGTTAACCCTCGATCTGGTAAAGGAAAAGGATTTATGGTAACGTCTTTTCTCCCAATTCCTATATCTAGCAATGAAAGTACATGTCAAACAAAAATTGAGGAACATTCGGATTCATATGATTCTGACATTCCGCTAGCTCAGATAATTTCAAACACATATGGAGTAGGATCAAGTAGATCCAAGAAGCCAATGACGCCAAAGGAAGAAGTAATGACTTATCCGGAAGAATATCCTCGGGAATATTTTAATATTCCGGCAACTCAAGATTCTTACTTTGTTCACACTTAAAAGGAAGAAACAATGAAAGAAATAGAGGTGGAAGAAAAAGAAAATGAGACTATTAAGAAAGACAGCAAGATTAAGAAATTAGTCATTCGCTGGAAAAAAAATAGAACCTTAGTAATTGTAGAGAATATAATTGTAACAAATAATATGCATTCTTGTAAATATAATAAGATGAATAAAAGATATGTTTTGAATTCTTCGAATATTGGACTTATCTTTTAAAATTTTATTGTTGTATGTCAAGAGAAGAAAGTGCAAACTCTCACAACAGTACCCAAGAAAACTGAAAATGAAGAAAATATTAATAATAAAGATAAGGATAATGAAATTCCCGCCCAATATAAAGAAGAAATTCAAAAGATGATTAAGGAAGCTATCGAGGACATTTCTACAAGTCAAAGTCAACCAAAATCTAATAAGAGAAGTCGAAGTAAATCTGTTCCTTCAAGAAAGGAGGAAGCTTATGATAGCTCTACGTCTGATAATCAATTAAAGAATAAGAAACGAAAGAAACTCAAAATTGGTGGATGTTCGTTCAATGACTTCAAGTATTATGGACCAAAGGAGTTTCACGAAGATAAAGGATCCATCACAACCGTGAGGTGGCTTGAGGAGATGGAAACAATAGTGATAACAAGTAAGTGTACTGATGAAGAGAAGATTCAGTATTCCGCCTTAATGTTTAAAGGAGAGGCGCATGACTGGTGGAATACTCTGTTGATGAACAAAGGGAGAGAAGTGATGTATAACTTAAGTTGGGAAACATTCAAAGGTCTAATATTAAAGAAATTTTGCCCAACTCATGAAATGGATCGAATCCAAACTGAGTTATGGAATCACAAGGTTGTTGGCGCAAATCTTAGGAAATATAATACTAAATTCCTAGAATACTGCCGGCTGATTCCACATATAGTAACTCCAGAAAATAATAAAATAACTCGTTATATATATGGACTACCAAGAGAAATAAGAGACATGGTATGATCCCATATGCCAGAAACAGTTGATTCGGCGATGGAATTGGCCGGATATTTAATCAACAGTATGATAAGGAATCAAGAAGAAGAAAAGATAAAAGATAAAGAGACTAAGAAACCAAAAGATTCCGGAAAGTTAGAAAAAGAAGAAAGTACTCCCAAGTCAGCTTGTAAGACTTGTGGAAGAAAACATACTGGGAAATGTCGACTAGAAAATTCAAACAATTGTGCATACTGCAAGAGAGCAGGACACAATAGATGAATGTCGTAAGAAATTAGGAATATGTTTTACATGTGGAGAAACGGGATACTTTAAGACTGAATGCCCGAAAAGAAAAGCTAGTTAAGACTAACGAATGACAAGATCATATCAAAGAAATGTCATGATAGACTAGCTAATTTTTGTATAATAATTGTAACTCGTTTTCAAACGGGAAGTTTTGTAATCAAAGAAGGGTCTAAGTTATAAATGAAATATTAGCATATAGATCGTGTTAATACACAAGAATGCTTATAAGTGATTTCCTCTAAAGGATAAACAAGAGGTTCGAAAATTGAAAAGTTCATCCTAAACTTATAACAAATAAAACGTTGAGAAAATTTATCATTAGGAGGATGGTATACCAAACGTTAGAAAAAGGAACTCATTCAAGAAATACAAGGAAAATATATCATCGAAAAGAATTTGTTCAACCACCGATAGAATGATACCTAGTAAGGTTGATCAAAAAGTCAAAGAAAAAGAGCTCGAAGATATTTAATAAATACAATCGCTATGTATAGCGAATGAAATTAAGCCAAAGTGCAAGAGTACTATTAGAATATAAAGGACGTTATTGATCAAGATCAAGGATAGAATGGATTCGATAGACTGAATCTAAACAACAACTTAGTGGAATAGATTCGACAGACTGAATCCAAACAACATTGTAGTTAACATCGGTAAATGTTTAGAATACAAAACGGTAAGGTAAATAGTTAAACACAACTGATCACTGTGTTTATCAATTTATATTACTAATGATATTCTGAACTATTGACTGATTACATCATTCTAAGATGTAAGTTAACAACAAAATAAAGATCCTAGTCATTCTGCATAGAGATTGTAACAACAAGAATCCGATTAGATAGAATCTAATCAACAAACGAAAATGTAAGAACCATTCACTCTTAAAGCAATGAATCTCGAGGACGAGATTCATTTCAATGTGGGGAGGATGTAACATCCCCAAAATTTCGATCCAAATTTGACAACTTAGGAAAGTTGAGGGATCAAAAATAATATCAAAACAAGTTATGAGAAAATATTAAATAAAGAAATATAAGAAAAATAAGGAAATAAAAATATTTCCTAAGTTAAGTATTCTTACATGAAGGAAATAAGAAAAAGGGAAACTTCATCCCACATGGAAGGATGCAAGAAAGTGGAAGCATTCCACTAAAGTATAAATAAGGAAGATGGAATCCACCCCACATGGAAAGTGGTAAAGAAATGGAAGCTCTTTATAAGGAAAAGATTTTCCATAGTAATATTCTTTTATGAATATCATGCACCAAGTGGTCCTAGAGGAGGGTGCCTAGCACCCAACACGCACGCGCACGCGCTCGCGCTCGGGCGAGGACGAGGACGATGGCGATGGCGATGGCGATGGCGAAGGCGAAGGCGACGGCGAAGGGCGCTGGGCACAATGCCCGTGCGAGGTAATGAGTTCTGCCTAAGTTATTATTTTATTATTATTTATGGCTTAGACCATAGTCGGATGTATAGCCGAACCTTGATTATAATTAAGCATAATATAACTTTTCTTAAGCAAAGGTTATAGTTAAAAATATAGTTTCTTCTTGACTAAGAAACATAAACAACTATATACCAGGGGTATAATAAATAGTATTTCTTTATTATTAAGAAATATGATATTCAAATAATATAGTTTGATTAATGTATAGACGTTTCTTCTTGGAAAAAGAAACGTAGCATATGATTGGTAAATAAAGAAAGGGACTAAAGGTCCAAATGTTTTATATAAACAAATGCTTTTTATCATGGTTAAAGCTATATAAAACGGACTAAAGGTCTGAAGCTAGATCATTGATCTAGTTATTTATACAAAGGTTATTCTCGTATTATAGGTCCGAGGTAACAAATCAAGAAGAAGAGAACAGAAAATAGGAATCAGTATCAGAAACTGATTATAAACAGAACAGGTGAATACGCCCCAAACCTTTTATAATGAGTCTGAATGTTTAAAAACTTTGTGTACAATAATAAGAAACAGACACTCTGATTAAGAGTATACATGTATCTGGATCCAAACATACATGGTGACTCGGCATTTTCCCGAGGCCATGCATATCATAACATGCCTCTGAAGGTCTACGGGACTGTTCAGAGAAATGATATTGTGTATATAATTAATTGTACATGGTACTTAGGGTAATTTGATCCCAATTTAGTTGGGTGCCTAATGAGTAATCACAAAGGTATTATTGTTGGTTTCACAAAGGTATTGAAAAGAGATTTTAGAGTCAGCGTTATTCACCAGCTTTGTGCTGACGTATTTTCCCACCCATGTTACAGGGAAACAAGAAAGGTTAGAACAAGCAAGAAGGAATAGAAGATTGGAGTTTTAGTCATTAGATGCTATCTGGTGGCTCAGATATTTTATTTGAAAATATTATAAAAAGTTATGTTTTATATAGAAATGTGCTTGAAATATTAAACGGGTATTTTGACCCGAGAGTTTAATAAGTTTTCAATATAATATTATTTATTAAAGACTTCCGCTGAAATAAAACCCGCAACTCTGATTTATTAACAAAACAGGTACCAACTTGTGGTCACACGCCTAAGCCCTAAAGTGGGGTGTGATATGTACAACTCATGATATTTCTCATATGTCACGTCTTCAACTTCCACCTCATCATAATTAAATGACGAGTTTCCAGACGGAACACTCTTGTCAAACCTCACTTAATTAGTATATATAACCTCAACATCCTCCTATTGTTCGAACCTATCCACTGCCTCCTCATTCAAACCCAGAAGTAAGGCTTATTCGAATCTCATTCGGCTGCAACATTTCCAGAAGATGAAGCACCATCACATGGTTGCCAATTAAATCCTCCAGCCTCGGGATCTTTATCATCATCTTTGTTCTTCAAATTTTTGAGTATATCATCTTTGCATGTCAGTTGAAGGATAATCTCGTCTATTTGGAAATCTTCTCCTCCCCTGAGCAGCAACCAGGGCTTTCAATTCCCGATTCTCTCTTTTTAGAAACTGCATACCTCTCATCATTTGTCATTGATCAACTTTCATCTGTTCTGAAACTGTCGATCTATTGCTATTTGGTTTCCTTGCATATGAATCAGATCCAACAACTGAATCATCTGATATTGACAATGATAGGCCTTTGCTCGTCAAATCAAATGCATGATTCTACACTCGTCAAATCAACCTTTACTCACAATGATATGCCTTGTTTTACTAGACCTTTGTTAGATCGACTTTATACTTTAACCACACAAATAATCCCCTGATTAGGTACTTATCAAACTCGCACCTTCCATCATCAGTATCTATAAACTGTAATACTTTACGTATCAAAGCAACATCAATTACGATTTTATTTCTTCAACTTTAGCTTCAATATGGTTCTCCTCCTAAACATATGTGTCCTTGTTCCAAAAGGATCTAATGATATTGGAACAGATAGGTACGTCCGTAGAAATAGCATAATGGATTCTTGATCTCTTGCAAAACTCTATAATGCTGCTGAACATCACCCGTCAAAGTAAATTGTCATTTGAGAACTCACAGTACTGTGCTTCTTATTATAAGGTAACTTGACGAATTGAGCTTCTTCTGTTGGTTGAACAATTTCAACACTTAGTGAAATAATTCACATTTTGATCAAACTTTTTCATTCTCATTCATTAAACCTTAATGAATAATGAAGATGATGTCTCATTCGTTAAGTAACATTAACGAATGACCTCATTCATTATAACAATTAAACGAATGACCACATTCGTTACCATTAACACATTCGTTAACAGAATTAAGTCTCATTAGTTATAATGAGGAACACATTAGTTACAGGATAAATGAATGTGTATACACAAATGGTCATTTTGACCAGAAAAAATGTCAAAGTCAAAATTACGATGAACAATGAAAGTCAAACTTGCAATTTGAATTCCTAAATCATTCATAACACCATGTTTTACTTTGAAAGTTAGTATCATCGATGTTACATCGCTAGTCAAACCTAATCAACTAATTGATTTTAGGGTTAAATTGGTTCAATACAAGTCCGTCAAGGCTATGTTCGTTTAAGATCTTGAAACTGAATCAAAACACATAATTAGAGTACCATTGTACTCGTATTTACCTTATGAATACGTTTCGATGATCAATTAAGTACAAAAACTCAATGAAGATTCCTGGAAAAATTTTCCAAGAGTTTCTCTTTGTATTTGCTTATATCGAGGGTAACAGTAGTGAAAGAATGAAAGCCCATTCGTTGTATTGAGGTTTACATGGTCTTGACCTCTTGACATGTTTCCAATACAACGAATTATCTCATTTGTTATAATACATATGACGTATGACCTTCCATTTGTTAATATTATAACGAATTACGATTCGTACGTTATAAAGTAACAAGTAACCCCGTATTCGTTATTTATTCATTAACAAAGTTAACGAATGTACCTGCATTCGTTATCAGTTTAACGTATAAGCACTCACCCGTTATCAATGAGCAGAAGCGAATGTGATGTAATAACAAATGTAACACATTTTTTATTATCTTTAACGAATGAATGCTCATTCGTTACACTGTAGTAACGATGGATCTATACTTTTAATAAATGAAAGTTTTTACCATTTCAAACCATTAAATGAACTATCAAAACCAAAATTTTGATGTTTTTACCTTATAATACAAAAAAAAAATTTTTACCCTAATGTGAAAATTTACATTAAAAGCTCTTACTTTAACCTACTTAACTTAAAATTGTGGGCAAAATCTTTTTCTTTTCAAAACTTAATTCACTTAGCTCGGTAATCAAAACTAACGTAGAAAATAAAATCTTTTTGGATTTTTAAGTATTCAAACAAAAATACAAAGAAAAAATGAAAATTACACTACTAAAGCAGTACATGTGTTTTTGAGTTGAGCAGAGAATTATATTGACCAAGAATTCCATCCATCACAGTTTTATATTTCAGCTTTATTATGACTATTGTAAAGTCAGTCATTAGTATTGTTGTCCACCTAAGCCTTATAACAAATATTTCATAAATTTCTATGATATGATTTAAAGTTCAATTAGGGCACAAGATATCAAAAACTATCAGCCTCTAATCTCAATTCATGCTTAATTTAATTTTTGTTCATGTCACCCAACTTGACTTAAACCTTGTAATCAGTTGATCAAAATACTTTGATTTTTAGTTTTAGCAATCTAGCAAATTATCCTCGCTACAAGATATACCCCCGTTATCAAGCAATACTTCAGTCCCTTTCCCATACAGAGTATGCGCGATTCAATATGTATGGCTTACATGCATTGTGTCACTTATGATCTATTTCTTAATGGTAATAAGACACGAGAAAGGTGACAACTTATGACTCATAGCGTTGTTTGATCAAGTCAGTGGTGAATTTGTACAAAGAACAACACAGATCAAGTTAAATGACTTATAGTGGCAGATAAACTGCGGGTTTGCCTTTTAAGCATAAATTATTCACCGAAATGAATACCCATATGAAAATCGCATAAAGACCCAATGGAGTCCAAAACTTTCTAAGCATCGCATCAATACAGGATTTAAGGCCATAAGACCATACATCCTTGAAGTGTTAAACATTAATTAAACGCGCTCTTCATTCAAATTTGTATCATTTTAGTATGACAGGCTATTACATTTCTGCATTCATCACCAAAACTTTGTAAGAGACTAACACATCTTTCAATTTGACAATTTGTATGTTTATATCACATATTTTTCCTTACTTGTTTGTTTAATACCAATCAATGCACTAATACAATTAAGCACATAGTCTTTTTCACCTATTTTGTTTTACTGAATTTAGGATATAAGTAATCAATGTACTATCATTATCACATTCTGCAAAAAAAAAAAAAAAAAAAAAAAAACTTATTTGAGGAGCAATTTATTCAATGTATTTGAAATTTAATATATTTTGAATGTTTTTGGATTTTATCTGTACAATCAAAAGCACAATATATTTTTATTTTCCCATTTTTCTCCCCCTAAAATCAAAATATTAAAGAAAGAAAAATAACCATAACAAAAACTATACAAAATAATAGAAATGATTACCCGATCTTAGGAATAATAGCAAATGATATTAAACCATTTAAAGCAAGCAAAAATTTAAATATTGTTTTATCAAAAGCTTTGGTAAAAAGGTCTGCCTTTTGAAAATCCGTATGAACCTTTTCAATGTCAATTAGTTTCTTTTCGTAACAATCACGGATAAATTATAACGAATTTAGATATGTTTTGTTTTAGGGTGGTGCATGAGTTTTTTTTATACATATAGCAGCCGAGTTATTAATAAAAATTGGAGTAGTAACATACTTCAAATCGTAATCCCGCAAGTGTTGCTGAATCCATAAAACTTATGAACAGCAACTCGAAGCTGCCACGTATTTAGCTTCAGCGGTTGAAGTGGAGACCGTTGTCTACTTCTTACACTGCCAGGAAACAAGCCGGTTTCCTAATAATTGACAACCCGTTGTTGTAGACTTGAAGTTGATCTTGCATCTTCCATAGTCAGAATCTGAAAAATCAGTATGATCAAAATTAACGTCCTTGGGATACCATAACCCGATATCAGGATTACCCCTCAGATAGTGGAAAATACACTTTATAGCCGCCAGATGAGTCACTCAGGGACTTGATTGATACATGACACATATACAAACAACAAACATTATATCAAGACGCGATCCAGTTAAATACATTATCCAATCATCGCTCGATATAGGGTTGGATCAACAGTTTCTTCCAATTCGTCCGGTGACAAGTTGTGACCCACTGGAAGAGGAGTACAAAGGAATTTTCCGGCAGTTAACTTGAATCAGCTCAATACATCGTTCACATATTTCGTCTGATGAAAATAGGACACACTCCGAAGTCCCTCGTTCGAAGCCGCTATTAATTAGCTGGTCAGCAAGTGTGTTATACCAAGTTCTCGAGGCTTGGTGAATACCATATAGAGCCTTGTTTAAACGATACACATGCTCAGGATATTCCGGATCTTCTAAACCAGGAGGCTGCTTCACATACACCTCTTCATGAATCTCCTATTAAGAAACTCACTCTTAACATCCATCTGATAGACCTTGAAATTCTTAAAGGCAGCATAGGCTAAGAAAATACGTATAGCCTCTAGTCTCGCAATCGGAGCATATACTTCCGTGTAATCCACGCCATCTTGCTGATTAAAACCTTTCACAGCTAATTATGCCTTGTTGCGCACAATGACCCCACAATCATCTTTCTTGCATTTAAATACCCACTTTGTCAGGATAGCCTTTTTAACACGATCTGGTATAACGATGAGATCCCAAACACCCAGTCTCGTGAACTGATGCAACTCTTCTTTCATCTACCCAAGATGGACCTTGAAGTGCCATAGGAACACTTGTTGGTTCAATCTGAGATAAGAAGCAGGTATATTTAGTGATAATCATAATTCCCAAAACATGCATATTCGCATATGCACACAATACATTATCATCGCATAAGCTAGCAACCCGTCGTCGCATGCAAACACTGTCATTCACATCACCAACTATATTGTCCCGAGGATGATACGAATTAATCTGAAGTGTTGGATTTTCATGAACAACAACGTTGTCGTGTAGGTTGGTGACGTTTTCCTCAGCCGATTGATCAATCAAAGGTTGGGAAGATTCTTCGACGTGTAACTCAGGAACATCTTGAGTTTTAACCAATGGAGCGGAGGAAGAATCTTCAAAGTCGGCATCATCAGAGGAAACTGAAACATCATCTGATGTCTCAGTTTGAGTATGTACAACGTTGTCCTCAAATTAAAAGTTCTTGGAATGAAAAACATTTGTTCTTCAAAATACGCATGAACCAAGTCTTCAGTTTTTACCTCAATCGAAAGAGTGAACGAATTAAATAAACCTTCATAATCCAACATCTTTCCAGCAACAAGATACCATTCCTCTTCACCCCTAGAAGAGAAGTTAAATACACGTTACTTGGGTTACGCGTATCGAAGAAATTAACCAAGTAACCCTCAATCGCCTTCTCTTCAAATTTACCCACCTCACATTTAAGCATGGAGCAAGGACACCCAGAAGGTTCGAGAAATTGAAGATTCGGCTTATGGTTATTAAGCAACTGATAACTTGTCTTCTTGACCGTCTTAACCGTTTGAACACAATTCAATGTATAGCAAGCGGTATTCACAGCCTCGTTCCAGAATTGAACGGGAAGCTTAGAATCCGCCAACATCGTTCTAGACGTATCAATAAATGTTATGTTCTTTCTCTCAGCTACACCATTTTGTTGTGACACATACGGAGCACTGTATTCTCGATGAATTCCTTTTGTAATACAAAAAACGTCTAACACACTATTCTTGAACTTCGTGTTGTTATCACTTTGAATACGTCTCATTTTATGTTTGTAAAGTGATTCAATATTGGTGATCAAATTCTATAAGAGAACTGGTGTCTCATCCTTAGTACTCATTAATAACACTCACGAGAATCTTGAGTAGTCGTCGGTAACGACTAGGCATAAATCTCTAGCAATACTCGAACGATTCACTGGTTCTGAACAAATCCATATGAAGTCGTTCCAAAGGAGTATCAATTGAGTTAATTTTCTTCAACGGGTGTGATTTCTTCTTTTGTTTTCCCTTCTTGCATGCAACACATTGATCGGACAACTTAAAGTTCTTGAACGAGACACCATCCACCAAATCATTCGCCATTAAATGATTCATCTTGCGAATGTGGATGTGACCCATTCACTTGTGCCATAATATTGTGTCCTTCTCGGTTGCTTTCGAGAAAAAATACGTTTCACTAGAAGAAGATGATACTTTAGATCCCATATCGAGTACACAAATATCATTCGATCGAAGGAGTTGCATGACAACCATATCTTCAGGAATTACGAAACCCGGTTGAAGGATAATGCATTCCTTATTTGTGAAGAAAGTGGTGAACTTCTTGTCACAAATATGTGACACGCTCAACAAATTGTGATCTACTTTGTTCAATAATTAACTCGCTCAAATGTAATACGATCATTCGAGATTTCTCCCTCTTTTGTAATCAAACCACCTTGATTACCAACAAACACTACATATCCCCCCTTGAATATATAAAACATTTGAAAGAAGATTAAAGTTGCTGGAGATGTGTCGAGAGCATCCACTATACATAATCCATTTGTCGCCTGAAATAGTCTTGGATGTACTCTGCACAACAAGGTAAATGATTAGTTCAAAAAGAAAGCCCATGCCTTAGTCTTGGGCTCCTCTTTTGTTTCTTTTTCATGAACGATAATCTGAGGTTTCACTTGTGATTGATTAACTTGAGTAAAAGCCAAAGGTTTCTTTGACTTTCTTCTAAGATATGCATCCTTAATCACATTTGAATCCTTGTTATTACTAATAGGTTTAACAGGGTCAAACTATTTGCTTTTCATATTAGACTCTTTAACATTAGCATGCACAACCTTTCGTGGATTTACATCACGAAACATAATGTGAGTGTCATCAAGCTTGACTTGAGGAGATTGTCTTTTCAAATTCGCTTAACCACGGGAACTTGTTCCTTGGTTAAGGGTTTTTCAATCACTCTAACCCTAGATACACATTGTCGTACAACATGACCACGTTCATCACATGAGAAGCAAGTTCTCATATCAAAAAAAATGTGTGGTGAATCAACAACATAATGTGAATTCTCGGGTTGAAAAGATGCAACCTTTAATTTAGAATTACCCGTTTGATTAGCACGTTTATTTTTGCAAAATTCTAGATTAGAACAATCAGAAAACTCTGAAGTGTATCCGATCTAGTTGAACTTACATATTTCATGGGTTCAAGAAACTTCTCTTGATTTTTTAGTTTTGATAGATTTAGTCATGTTAATCAATTTAGATTTTTCAAAAGCTTTCTCAAATTCATTCAAGCTTGAGGTATAATTTTGAAAAACACTTTCAATCGGTTCAGGTTTAATCAAATGTAAAGGAATGTATTTCTCATCAAATACTTCATCCACAACCTTTAACTTGTAAACCCTCCCAACTTTAATTTTACTCTCACTTCGATTAATGAATCTCATTAAATCCTCATCAGAAATTACTAGTTTTTCTTATTTCTTTTCACTCTCTTTTGATACGTTTTTACCATGTATTGCTTTTTCAAACTCATGTGGTTCACAAAGAATACGATTAGAAAGTGTAATGTTCTTTTCTTTGTGTACCAAGTCAGGCGAAACACATATTCAATTACAACACCATCAACAGTTTCAGAGAACACTTTATTACTTTGAAGATCGATGAGTTTCAAGAGTTGGCTTTTTAAGAACTGGTTTCACATGTTTAACTTGTTTAAATTCTTCCTTTCTAATTATCTTTTCCACAATCACGGGAGGATCAACAGTCAACAGACTATCAATATCAACATTCTCACGTTCTCCCTTGAATGGATTGTTTGTATAATCATTTTGAAATGGTGGAGGAACTTCAACAAAACCCAAACTATTTTTAGTTCCCTTTTGTTGCCCTCTAACTTCAATTATCTTATTCAACAAAAAATGATGAATTTCTAAATCTATCCAGTTTGTTCTTCAAATCTTGAACCTCAGTTTCAAGTTCGGTGATCTTAGTTCTTGATTTCAAGATCTCTTGAACCGTCTATCAATAATAACTAATTTGACTGAAACTTCAACTTTGAGATCATGATTACTATTAGACAAAGCCTTAAGTTTTACTTTAGATTTTTTTCAAGTTCTATTGTTTGTCTATAGTTATCACAAACCATAGTTAAATCCTTCACTAATGTCTCATTGCGTTGACGAATTAATTCAAGTTTAAACATGCTTTCATCACATTGAGAACATTGTGAAATTACAGTTTCACTCACCAATTCTGGAATTACTTTAACAGACTAAACTGACACAGGATTAGAAGAGTTAGAACTAACCTCTTCAATTTTGGTCATGCAAGAAAAAGATTCTTGTGGCTCCTGGCTTGAATCATCTGAATCAGTCTAAGTTTCTTATTCATCACTTGCGTCAGTCAATATGTCACCTTTAGCATCCTCAAATTGCTCAATTATCTCAAACATAGCCAGATTTGCTTGATTCCCATTAGGTGAATTACCTAACAGTCTTTGAGATCAATCAATGCCATCGAAAAATCAAGGCATGTGACCCACCTGATTCACCCCAATTAACTTCTATTTTGACTCAAAATTGTACTTCTTGCTTGAACTTATATCTTGAGTCTGGGGTCCCAAATATTCCTTCTTTGGTTTGTCACATTCCTTGGCAAAGTGACCAAACTCTTGACAATTGTAGCATTTAGCCTTTAACTCATCAAAGTAATCCTATTGTTCAGTGTTGGCAAGTCCTTTCATGTTCTTTGCATGAACTTTTTCACCTTCCTCACAATCATAGCCATATTCCATTTCAGATCCATTAACTCAAGATCATTTGGATCGATCTGATCATAATCTTCATCTGTCAGTTCACTTGTAGCAATCTTGCTACCCATTAATCGTTCATATGATGTCATAAATGCTCACATGAAGGCAAATTGTTGCTCAGCCTCATTCATGTTCACATTTAGTGGTGGTGAACTTTGAGGAATTGCACCATTAGGAACATAACCCGATCCATATGCCATAAAGCATACATTAGGAATAAAATCTCAACCTTGTGGAATCTCTTAACTTTGTGAATAAAAAGCAGTGATCGGGACAGAATGGCTACTCATAGGAAGTGATCCACCATATAAAGTTGGGTCTTGATCGTCTTTTGAAGAATTTTGATACTTCAAATCATATTCTCTTTCTTCTAGCTTTTGAACAAATTCCACGGCAGTAAATTTATCATTTTTGAATAAATCGTTCTCCTGCAAAGGTAGAATATGAAGACGGTAATGCATTCTTCATAGTGTCAATCTGATCACATTGACTCGGTTCCATCTTCAAATTTGTCATTTCAACGACTAAATGACAAAACAAAAGTTTCTGAATTGGAACTTGAGCATTACTTTCTTGCTTTATTGTGTATTTCCCATAGTCCTCATCGTCTAATGTTGAAACAATGCATCACATACCTTAATGCTTACAACTTGGTGAAAGATATTTCCTAGTAATGCCATTGTCAAATTTGAATAAGCCTTTGTTTCAATCTCTAAGGCTTTTTTCTTCAACTCTGTAACTCTGAAAAGGTTTCTCGGTATAAATTGTAGTAGGACCACCGATCATCGGAGTCATATACACAACATCCAAGCTACGAATACATTCAGGATGAACGGATCCCAAATGTGCTCGAGACCTTGATTGCCATTTGGAAAAGTCACACAGCTTAGTGAGCCTCGGGCATTTAGTATGAGACTGATCTCAGAATCCAAGTTCAGCACCCGATCTCAGAATCCAAGTTCAGCATTTTTTTCATAAGAGCATTCTGGGAAGCCAAAGCATAAAAGTTTCCCATTTTGTGGAAATTTAAGGGTTAAACTTGTTAAATTTGAAAGCTTAGGGTTTAAATTGACAAATTGAGAAAGTTCAGGGCAAAGAATGAGATGTGGAATTTTAACAAATGTGTCTGGTTTTGGTAACGAATGAAAAATAAGAAATGATATTGTTCAAACGAATAGGAAATGCACGAATGTGGTAAAGAATGGAATTACTATTCAAATGGATGAACAATAACGAATGCGGTAAATGGGTTGTTAGATCTGTTTGACAACTGGAAAAACGGTTATAACTACAACACAAATGAGCAATTAGATTTAACGAATGAGCATTCAAACAATAATGAATGAACCTTCTTCAAATCATCAAGTATTTTCTAGATTCATAATCAAACCAAATAAAATCCAAACCACACAAAAGCACACCAAATTCGTCTAAAACTTAACCAAATTCAACACTTAACCATTCAAACTTCTCGTCTCATAATGCCGAACAACCACCGACCAATCCAAACCAAAAACACTATCCATATCAAGTCGAATTTTGACTCAAACTCAGTCAAACTCAAACGTTCCCGTGCAAACTCGATTTGAGCAAATTACATTGAATTAATACAATTACTTGATCACATATGATCCAGACATCATTGTTATCTATCCTAACATCAATTCTAGTCCAACTATCATGATTATAACAGTTAATTGATCGATTATAGGTGCGAACAGTTAAAAACTTGAGTTCAATATAATTACATACAAATATCAATCAATTTGTATTTCAATTTATGCAAATTTCAATTCTAATCGTGATTCAATCAGACACAGGCTCTTATACCACTTGAGAAACCATGTGTGCTCGACTGCTTTCACGGATCTAGTATATTGTTATGATATTACGAATAGAATAATTTACTGTGTGTACTGTGTGTTGAGAGAGTATTTGGACAGAGTAACGACACGTAGATGATAATAATAAGAGCTGTTAATTAGTTCATAAGTTATAGGGGATATATATAGGAGATTGCCTCATTTGTTATACAAACCATAACGAATGAGAGTCATTCGCTATCATACGTTATATTCTATACATTACTTATAACTAATCAGCACAACATTCATTGGTTACATTCGTTAACATCACTAACGAATGAACACAAATAAATACGAGGACTCATTCTTTATTAGCTACTCTAACGAATGAGCCTTACAATATAGCGAATGTGCATTAAATTTACTAAAATACCCCTATATTTTACCAAATACTTTATACACAGACCGAGACGCATAAACGTGTATCAACAAGACTCTTGGGTTTGAGATTATGTTTTGCTTCATTTTCTTATTACCTACTTCAATGAAACATCGGTGAATTTGTCATTGAAGACTTTTTCTAGAGTTGTAGAAGTCTTGGCTCGCTGCATCTGGTAGAGCTAAGTGGGTTCGTATTGCAAGCATGAATCCTGGAGCCACAAAGATACCTGCTCAAGCGTATTCAGAGGTTTAAACCTTGACGGGGATTTGGTAACAGTGGGAGTACGGGGAGTGTTCCGCCACAATTACACAATGAAGTTGAGTTTTGAGATCGGAATTCTGAATGGAAATTCTCTCCTGGGTGCTTGCTGTATTAGGAGACTGTTCATTCTTCTTGAAATCTCTAGAGCCAGTTGTGCGAGTAAGTAGGTGCTGGTTAAGATTGAAGGGATGCCATTGGCTAGTTTTTCCATGGCTCGGTCGGTGATGACCGTTTTGGAGCTGGGTTGCTTCAATAGGTCTTTCGGGAAAACGATGCAAAGGGCGGCGCTGCAACTAGGTGAATTGGATTGATGAATTCTTAGCTTGTTTTTGGAACTAGAGGCTTGGTGGAATTCTGTTATTGAAGAATATTGGAGTTATTGGGTAAAGGTTTTTGTTTGGATGGCTATTGCAGTTCGTGCAAAGCCTTCAAGTGAGAGTTTGTTAAGATTTGTGAAGGTTTTGGACTTGGCCCAAATTGATTACAAGGAGAACAAGGGCTCGTAGCCGTTATTTTTTCTTGTTCATTGATTTGTTAACCTTTATTAGTCTCTATATATACACTGTTATGTAATTGTAATCTTGTAACGTTATCAATGATATATCCTAGTTGCAGCCCCTGGATGTAGGTCCCCCGCTTAAACGAACCACGTAAATTCTTGTATCGTTTATCGCTTATATTTTTGGTTTTCTACGTGATTATCATGTGTGTTGGTTCGTGTATTGTTCTGCTGCGCCACTTTGTTTTACTGGTGATTTTAGTAACAATATATTTCATAATTTCATAAAAAATACACTACTAGAAAAATAGCCTTTAATGACGCGCATTGCATGTCATTAAAGGGATAAATGACACGTATATACGTGTCAAGGAAGACCCTGTCAAGAAAAGGTCATGACACACATTCTTGTGTCATCTTTTTATAACGGGCTTATGACATGCATTTGCGTGTCATGGTTTTAGGCTTAAAAAAAATATTATTTATAGAATTATTAATTTTCCTATCAAATGACAATGAATAGCTAATAATACAAATAAAATTCTTATGTAGCAAAATAATGCATTTCATACAATATTTATTTAATAAAATACTAATACTTCATACAACATTCAAAGTTAACTAATGTCGATACATAACTTTAACAGAAAACAAACGGTGCCACAAAAGTCGAACAATCTTCACTAATTTTCATCAATCCCAGTATTCTTCACTTTCATACTTCTTTTTTTTTCCTAATTAGTTCACTTCCCAGAATAAGAAATGCATTCTTGAAAAAATAAACTCCATGATAAAAATTGAGATGAGAACCTAAAAACTTAGACGTATCCTTTCGATGAGAAAGAACAAAGAACGGTATACATTGCATTAGCCATCAAAATCTCTCATGGGATATCAACTAATATGATCAAGATGTATCCTTTCAATTACATACAGTAAATTATTCTATTGCCCATTAGCATTAGTTTCTAGCAAATTATGCATAATATGAGAACCACAATGCCAGATAAAACGAGCCAAACATATTCACATGGTAACTTTAATATTAAGTGCCAAAAGGAAATTTATTCAAAATTAGATAAGCACTAACCTTTTTCATGACTTGACTAGTAAGGATTGCCACATTGCACTTGCCGTTTTTAGATGTTGTGATATGTCTAAAAGATCACCAACAGGGCCATTGTTTACATCTTCAATACTCAGCAATGCAACTGTTCTCTCCAACGACTCGCTTAGCTGCAATCATGGGATTTTATCATTATAAACAACAATTACTTAAATTAATATTTAAATAGAAAAAAATAGTATTTATAAAGATATAAAGTACATTTTACAGAATCTACAGCTACTTACAAGGTGACATGATCTCCCCACTCTCAAATCTATATAAAAAATGCAGATAAAGAAGTTAATATACTTGGGAATCCTCTTTAAATAGTCATTGTAAGCCTTTGGGACATATCGGACATATCGTTCATACATTTCCGGATGTGATTTAAGCTGACATTGCATTTAAGTAATATTGTTTCATATTTATTAGAAAACACAAATAACATAAGACACAACGTGAAGTAAGTATTACCTGATTAAGTACTCGTATCACAAATTTATGATTGATCTGGTGTCAGTAAAATTGGTCTGATAGAGCACGAAACTGGAGAAAGAAAAAATATTGAATAGAATATGAAAAAAACCCCATACATGTTGTCTGCAATCACACTAAACTTCACAAATGATAAGAAATTTCAAGCATTTCATTACATTATAGCAGATCCTACCATTATTCCACACAACTTCACTTTCAGATCAAATATATCAGCAGTAGGTCATTAACAATGAGTATTTAGAAAGAATAAACATGCATAACATGAAATCTTGTAATCTCTTTGTCTAGGTAAATGACTGAAAGCAGCCTCCACTAAAATAAGCTCAAAATTTCTAAAAGGATGTCTTCAGTTTCTACATACGAACTAGTCCTCTAAAGAGCATATTGCTCTATATTAAGCTCATAATTCCCTCACCCTAAAGTAACAAACACAATTTATGTTGACATCTTTATTGATAGGTTTACGCACAAATCAAAACAAAATATATAAAGCCTGTAATTAGGATAACATAAATATCAAATTTGTAACAAACTTCACATAACTGCCAACATTAAAATCCACTAGTAACATCTTATTACGTATGAGTAATGAGCATCACATGATTGATCAACAATAAACATTTGAACGTTACTTGTTTTGAACATAAAAATTAAAGTACATCCAATTTTGCTAAAACAAATTGTGTAACTAGATCTACTTTACATGAGATAAGTCAACGAACACAAATCTATACGAATTTACAATAAAGCTAGCTTCAATACCTAATCCACTAGTAACATCTTATTACGTATGAGTAATGAGCATCACATGATTGATCAACGATAAACATTTGAACGTTACTAGTTTTGAACATAAAAATTAAAGTACATCCAATTTTGCTAAAACAAATTGTGTAACTAGATCTACTATACATGAGATAAGTCAACGAACACAAATCTATACGAATTTACAATAAAGCTAGCTTCAATACCTAATTACCTATTGTTCAAAACTTAAGCTAAACCTAAATTTGTCATTATTAGGTCAAATTTGAATAATCTGAACAAATTACAACATATATTGACATATAAACTCATATTGTTGCAATAAACACAAATTCATACCTGTGTGTGCTTTGAATTCGTAATTAGCAAAAAAATCTAGGTATTGTTCGTGTTTTGGGCGTTTCAGAGCCGTAATCAAAGCCGATTTTGTGGAGTTAGCAAACCGAGTAACAGTGAGGGAAGTGTTGAAGCCTTCACGCTGAATCCAGGTGATGTTGTTATCAAACGAGGCCGTGATTCAGTTCCGACGAGGCCGTGATTTTGTGGAGTTAGCAAACCGAGTAACAGTGAGGGAAGTGTTGAAGCCTTCACGCTGAATCCAGGTGATGTTGTTATCAAACGAGGCCGTGACTCAGTTCCGACGAGCAAATCTAGTAACGGTTCCGGTGATTGTGAAGAGGAGGAGGATGATGGTTGCGATTGTGGTTAGGGTTTTGAAGTGCAGAGATGGGGAGGAGGACGGATCCCGTGTTTTTTTATAAAACATATGACAAATAAAGTGTATCCCGGGATTTCATTTTTGATTTTTTATGACAGGAAAAGATGACCCACTAAAATCCGTTCCATTGTTTCTGCAGATTTTCGTAAAAGATGGCACTTGTTTTATGACATATTGATTTTCCATGTCATAAAATAGTGTGTGTCATGGTTCGTGCGTCATCAAAGGCCATTTTTCTAGTGAAACATCCTTGATCACGTATAAGTTTGACTTCATTGCACAAAACACATTCTACCTTTTTCACTTTGTAGGCTATACTAAATATACGCCCGATAACATAGTCAGTTACAGGTTACTTAGTTGCTACAAACAACCTCGTCATGATGAATATAAATCAATACCAGTTTATACATGCAAAGATAGGCGAATTTAATAAGCACAATATGATTCATGAATCAAGGTTTAAATTATAAAGCACTTTCATTTTCACGTGTATCAAGGTTTCACGTGTATTATAAAGCACTAACTCACCTTTAACGTTCCAGTCTAAATTATTGAATTGATTAATCATATTTCAAGTTTAAATCCAAGGCTTAGAACTAATTCTCGTTTCGGTTCTTAAACAAGTTTTGGTTTCCTAAATTCCGTATTAGACGGGTCGTATGAAAATATTTCAAGTTTAAATCCAAGACTTAGAACTAAATTTCCTAAATTTCGATTTTATGCACAAATTTTAAAATTGGTCCAAGAGATTACATTATCTTGCGACCCACAAGTCAAACTTGCATGTTTAATTCTAAAACTTAAAAACATATTTAAATCTTATTCTAAGGTACAAACAAACCTAAGTTAGAATTCTTACTCAAATGGTGAAGTTCAAGCTTTAGAATGAAGATAACAACATTTTATGATTTCGTTTTAGTCTATGAACATACAATCTTCGCATAATTCTCATATTCTAACAATAAGCGAGGTTTTAACTTGGGTTTCGGTGATGAACACCTAGGAAACAATATTTGAGGAACGAAGAGGGGAGTAAAATGTGTCAAAGTAGCTTATCTGGAGAGTATTTGTCGCCCAAGTTAAGCGATGACAGAGTTTAAGTGAAATGGGGAGTGTTAAAACCATTAGGGGTATGTTTTGCAGAAAGCTTTTAGGAGCGTCAAGATTTTAAGAAAAACCCCTACTCAATTAAAATTAGTCTTGTTTGGTTCAAAGAGTTTGAAGCTTTTAGGTAAGGAGAAAAAGCTTAAAGCTTAAAGCTTCTATAATTAGCGTTTAGAAAGAGATACATGCTTTTAATATTTTTATTTACTTAAATAACCTTCCAAAATAAATGCATTTACCATTATTGTTTTTAATTATGCTCATTTTAATAATTTTAATATTTTATTAAAAGCTCCAGCTACTCTACGAAACATTTAAAATATATCTAAAAAGTTACAGCTTCCAGCCACCAGCTAGCAGCTTTCAGCTAGTTTTTCCAAACATATCCTAGATGTCCGTCAAATGAACTTTTCAAAAAGTTTATGTCATGGACTTTTGACTTTAAAATTTGGAAGTTTTGGTCCTTTGTAGTTAATAATCATCTTAAATCATTTTGCAAATCATTTTCAAAACTTCACCACCATCAAGACCGCAACCGCCACCCTACCACCACCATTGTCTTTGCTTATATCTTTGTTGTCTCAACCTCCAACAAAACTTGTAGTCTATCCCACCACTAGCCACCATAAGAAAATATAGCAGCCCGAACGCATTTGGTATTTTTTTAGAAAACGACTCACTTCCACCAAACCTCATTTTAGAGATAACTCGTTTTGATTTGAACAAAACTGAAATAATTTTTAAACTCCCTTTTAGACTATAAAAAATGGCGGATCTTGAGCATCTAGTATGCATGGGGAGAAAGTTACAAGACCCAAAAAAAAATTCGTGCTTCTACGTTTACGGTCGGCAATCCGGTTCGGGCCGGGTCAAACAGTAATTACAAGCCCTAACCTACCAATTGAAAGAAATACAAAATTGTGAAATCCGAATTGCCGAACATGGTCTCTGCCTGCTTTTGTTGACTATTTAGATTAATCGCTTTCTTTCCAACACGAGTCCCGAACCTCAGGCCTCAACGGACAGCGACAACGTCCAGTCAATCGATTAATCTATTTCACACCCCAAACGATTTCACCAATTCTCCTGAGCTTCTATTCTGACTTTTGTGCCAAACCTCACAAGTCAGTAAGTCAGACAGCAGCCAGCGCACAATGAAAACTCCATTTGTTGTTGTATTCGAACATCGACTAGATGGTAGGGTTGGATTTTGGGTTTAATGTTTTATGTTTGTTTTAGATTTATTTTAGGTTTGGGCTTGGTCTTGCGTAGTTTTATTTCTTAATCTATATGTTTAGTTCGTAAACGATTTCTCGTTTTTTTGGCTTTAAACAAACTTTATTTTTTAAAAAATTAAAGGCTGGCCCGGACGAAAATAGTATGGTTGGGCCGGATTCCAACAACTTGGATGGGCCGAACTCAATACATTTATATATTTTTTTGAATTTTCCAGAGAAAAATTATACTATCGAGCGAAAAACGTGGTGGGGTCGCGGCTCACCTTGGCCCAAAGAAACATCCGCCAGTGACTATAAATGCATCTATCCTTCTTCTTCTTGTATGTCTTTCCTTTGGGTCCCGTTTTGACATGAACTCACATTGGTCAGTAACCTGAGACCACCTTCTCTGCCAAGTTAAACATGATCATAAAGGGGGATACCACACTAATAACTTCGCAATCGACGAATATAATTTGAGAATTCAACCACAGACTAGGATACAACCTTGTATCATCATATTATTGATCAAACTAATGTATGCAAATGTCGATGGACACTGAATACATACTATACCCACCCGCCTTAAAATATTCATATATGATTGTAGTACCAAGGTGATCGGGTTTTCGTATACATCAAATTCGTGTTTTAAATACTAACTCTAAGGGCGAGATCGAGGATGTTGGGTCTATATTAGTTGGTTTGTACCTTGGTCTCGTTTGTTTTGTATCATGTTTGGATTAATATGTAAACCGAGATCTCTATGATCTCGGTGGGCTTTGGGCTTGTATTGGGCTAGGTTGTAGTCCCTATATATAGATACATTATATCTATGGTTAAGTTTGGCCGTTCATAATCATTGTTGAACGTGTGTTTGTGTAAGAAAGTGCTTAAGCACCCGGCGTTAATATACGTGTGTTTGAAGCATCCCGTAGTGTTCTTTACCTGTTTAATCGTTTGTTTTTGAAATTGGTATAGAACAGGAGGATGATTGAAGAATATGTTTGTATTGCTTGATACATTTACAGGGAAAAACATACACCATATTTATATTGATTTACAAGGATAAATAAAAGGAAAGAACATTATGGTTTAAGCTGTCAAAGAGCCATAAATTAGCAGCTGTCAATATTTTATTCTTGGACAAGGATATGATGAGAATTCTGATCCTTAATTGTCTCACGTCTTTGACTTTCCTTTCTGACACTCCCCCTCAAGTTGAGTAGTGGGATTTCCAAAACTCAACTTGTTTAAACATTCGTTTAGGATTCTTCCATTGACCGCTTTTGTTAGTATGTCTGCAAGTTGGTCCTTTGATTGGACAAATGGAAGTTCTATTATACCTGCCTCTAGTTTCTCTTTAATGATGTTTCTGTCAACTTCCACATGCTTCGTCCTATCGTGTTGAACTGGATTTTCAGAGATTTGGATTGCTTCTTTATTATCACACATAATTTTGCTAGCTTTAGTTGAGGGAAAACCAATTTCTGTCAAAAGTTGACGTATCCATAATATTTATGTCAAACCTCGGGCTATTCCCCGAAATTCCGCTTCTGCACTAGAAAGAGCCACTACCTTTTTCTTTTTGCTCCTCCAAGTGACCAAATTTCCACTGACTATTGTGAAGTAGCCAGCAGCGGATCTTCTGTCCCCTTTATCTCCTGCCCAGTCAGCATCCGTATATTCTTGGATCTTGAGGTATCCGTTTGGTCTGAAGAGGACCCCATGACCGACTGAGCTTTTGAGGTATCTGATAATTCTCCAAACGACGTCCATATGAGTGACCTGGGTTGATGCATGAACTGACTAACCACTCCAACAGCGTAGGCTATGTCAGGACGGGTATGTGATAAATATATCAGTTTCCCTACCATTCGTTGGTATCTTTCTTTATCTGCAAGTTCTCCACCTTCCACCATATGAAGACCATGGTTAACCACCATGGGAGTATCAGCTGGTTTGCATTCCAACATTCCGGTTTCAGCCAACAGGTCGAGAATATATTTTTTCTGGCGGATGAAGATGCTGTTGGGTTTCTATGGATATTTTAGACTTAGTTAATCATTTAACTAGTCATTAAAAAGCGGAAGCGTGATTATCTATAAACTTTATGTACATATATCCATATATATATTACAAGTTCATATGTGTGTTAATCTATGAATAACCCTTTATTCTTGTTTCAAGATTACCATTAATCTTAAGATTAGAAACCCGAGACTAAGGATCAAATAATACGGAAAAACTAAACTATCAAAGCTTGTAAAACTTACATTCTTAACTCCTTAAGAGATGTAGTTGATGGTTGAAGAAGATGATGATGTTGATGCTAGACTTTCAAAGAGAAAATCCTCAAACGGAAGATACCCCGAGCCTCCAACACACACCGAGCTATGTTAGGAAGCTTGAACACGAGAAACCAAGACTCGAACCTCTTTTGTTTCTTGACTTCGGCCGAACCAAAAACAAGAAGGAAAGAGAGTGGTATATATTTGAAAGTGTGTTGAACCATTCTTATATATATGAGATCATATCTCAATCAAATCTATGGTTAGGTTCATTTTTGGTCAAGTAAACTTTACTCAATCTCCAACAAAACTTTACCAACTTTGACCAAGTGTATGGAGTGTGTGTGTGACTCATGTTTAAATGATATATTTTATACTTTATAAAATATATAAACACCCCATCTTTTATAAAACATTTTATAAAAGAACACATGTCTAAATAATCATTTCAATAATAATTATTTGAATAAATAAATTAACCAATTAATTTATTTAACACTTTCAAGTAATTATTCAGAAACCCGATTTCTGAATGTGTCGTGTTCTGTATTTGTTTTATAGATTATATCTCAACAAATACATAATTGGTGTGTGTCTAACTCGTTATTGGGTATGACCTGACTTGGATCAATCACGGCTAGCCACATTAACCTAATTATGTGTCTCGGGCATACGGTATTCCAACAATCTCCCACTTGCACGAGACTCATGGGAAGTTAATGCTAATGGTGAATACCGCCTAACAACAGGTCACCATCCCTAGTGTGTTTGACTAAGTGCCATTCAATAACATCATCCCCTTCAAGTCCATACTTGATATGATATAGGTAAGTCTTATCATTACATCCCTTTGTTACTAGATGTCCTGTCAAATCGAAGAGACACAAAGTGATCATTCTCTCAATGATTTAACTTAACAGGCCTTAGACATCTAAACTCTCAACACATAAGAGGAACAAATCCCATCTTGACTGCATACACCCTTGTTGACATCTCGTATGATATCTGAGCTCTTTCTTACACGTTATCGTGTTACCGAAATAACAAAGAAGAGAGTCAAGTTATCAGACTTGATGAAAAACCAGATCCAATATGCATCTTAGGTCAAAGGACACAATGATACTCGCCTTTACTCAAGGATTACTTATGATCAGTTACACTAACTCTATGTAGTGATCCTTGAGAGCGGGTCAGTCCAATATTTGTATCCCACAAATATCTATGAACTTTGGTGGCAAACCTATGCCCTATATTCATCACATGAATATCAACCAATCCGGGTTCATAATAGTCTTACCTTCATACTTGTTCCCACAAGTATGATCGACTACGGACGTTTAGAACAACATAAGTCATTCATGGATTAAACATGCAAATATAGAACATAACTCATTGAATAATTAAAACATAATTAATTTTCATGAGATACCCATTACATTCGTTCTTATACAAACACTAAACACAGATTAAATCCACTCATTAGAATACCGAAGTCCTAATGCACAAACATGACCCTCATGCTTTGGCCTATCGAGGAGCTTCGTGAGTGGGTCCGCAATATTTTGATCGGTATGAACTTTATGAATACATATCTTTCCCTTTTCAACTTCATCCCTTATGTAGTTGAATCTGCGCTCAATGTGCCTCGTTTTCTGATGAGCACGAGGCTCCTTGATCTGTGCAATAGCACCCTCATTGTCACAGAATATCTCTAGGGGCTCCTGAATGGTAGAGATAATCCCTAGATCCATGATGAACTTTTTCATCCATGCAGCCTCTTGGGCTGCCATTGAAGCGGCGATGTACTCAGATTCTGTAGTGGATAACGCGACAACATCCTGCTTCGAACTCTTCCAAGAGACAGCGCCTCCATTCAAAATGAAGACATATCCCGACTGTGACCGAGAATCATCTCGGTCATTTTGGAAACTCGCATCCACGTAACCCTTTACGACGAGTTCCTCCTCACCAGACCCATATATTAAAAACATATCCTTAGTCCTTCTAAGGTATTTTAATATATTCTTGACAGCCATCCAATGACTGTCACCTGGGTTGTGCTGGTATCTACTCGTTATGCTTAAAGCATACGAGACGTCCGGTCTAGTGCACATCATTGCATACATAATAGATCCTATTGCCGAAGCATAAGGAACATGCTTCATCCTATCCTGCTCTTCCTTAGAGCTAGGACTTTGAGATGAGCTTAACACGGTTCCTCCAGGAATAGGTACCAAACCTTTCTTAGAGTTTTCCATCCTGAACCTTTTCAGGATTTTATCAATGTATGCACTTTGATTGAGTCCGATCAATTTCCTTTGTCTATCCCTATAGACCTTTATTCCCAAGATATATGTCGCTTCTCCAAGATCCTTAATTGAGAAACGACTACTTAACCACGCTTTAACGCTTTCCATACTTGGTATATCATTTCCAAATAAAAGTATATCATCGACATACAAAATAAGGAATATGACTATACTCCCACTAGCCCATTTATACACACACGCCTCATCACCGTTTTGGACGAAACCAAACGCTTTGATTTCTTCATTAAAACGATGATTCCACATCCGTGATGCTTGTTTCAACCCGTAGATTGATTTCCTTAACTTACATACTTTGTCAGGATTAGATGGATCGACAAAACCTTCAGGCTGAACCATATGGACATCTTCCTCAAGATATCCATTAAGAAAAGCGGTCTTGACATCCATCTGCCATATCTCATAATCAAAATGAGCTGCAATGGCAAATAATATCCTGATCGACTTAAGCATCGCGACCGGCGAGAAGGTTTCATCATAATCAATCCCTTGAGTTTGTGTGAAACCTTTTGCTACAAGTCGTGCTTTGTAAGTATCTAGATTTCCATGCATATCGGTCTTCTTCTTGAAGACCCACTTACATCCAACCAGTTTGGAGTTAAGTGGACGATCAACCAATTCCCAAACTTGGTTATCGTGCATGGATTGCATCTCGGCGCTCATGGCTTCAAGCCATTTTTCACAATCAGGTTGTGACATAGCATCTTTGTAGGAGATCGGTTCATCCGAATCGACCAAGTAGCAACCATCCACGAGAAATCCATATCTCTCGGGAGGTTGACTAACCCTACTAGATCTGCGAGCAACGTGTGTATGATCAACCATTTGATCCCCTTCAACATCCTCGTGTTGAAAGCTAGTATCGACCAACTGTGTATCATCCAGTGATTCTTGAACCTCTTCAAGTTCCACTCTCTTTTCACTAGGTCCTTCCATAAGGAACTTAGTTTCTAAGAAGTATCCTTTGCGTGAAACAAACACTCTTTGTTCACTAGGATCATAGAATATATATCCTATATCATCCTTTGGGTATCCTATGAAGATACATTTGATGGATCGAGCCTCAAGCTTATTTGGGGTGTCACGTTTAACATAAACTTTGCATCCCCATACCCTTAAATATGAAAGGGATGGAACCTTTCCATGCCACACTTCATAGGGTGTTCGATCCACCTTTTTGGTCGGGGCCATATTCAAAATACGAGCTGCTGTAAGTAGTGCATATCCCCAAAATGATGGTGGTAGTGAGCTTCGTGCCATCATTGATCGAACCATGTCCAACAGTGTTCGATTCCTCCTCTCGGATACTCCGTTATGTTGAGGAGTACCAGGAGGAGTGAGCTGTGAAACAATTCCACAATCTCTAAGATGACTTTGAAAAGCATCACTTAGGTATTCGCCTCCTCTATCGGAGCGGAGTACCTTGATTGTTCGGTCGAGCTGATTTTGTACTTCATTTTGAAATTCCTTGAACATTTCAAAGGCTTCATGTTTGTGTTTCATTAGATACACATACCCATATCAACTAAAATCGTCGGTAAAGGTAATGAAGTACCTTTCACTATTCCTACTAGTGGGCTTGAGAGGTCCGCATACATCCGTATGTATGATACCTAACAAGTCCTTAGCCCTTTCATTTGTACCTTTGAAAGGCTCTTTGGTCATCTTGCCTTGAATACAAGATTCACACTCATCAAACGAACCTAACTCGTTTGTTTTCAAAAGACCATTCTTTTGGAGAGTATTTACACGATTCTTGTTTATGTGTCCAAGGCGACAATGCCAAATGTAGGAATCACTCAAAACCTTTTTGAGTCTTTTGGTGGAAGTTTGATATAATGAGCTATTTGAGGTATTATCATGAACCAATTCATAAATACCGTTGTTTGGTACAGCTTTAAAATAAAAGATACCATTAGATGATACATGCATTTCTGATTTTACAAATTTAAAGTCAAAATTACATTGTCTAAGAAGGTGCACGGAAATAATGTTCCTAGTCAAACTAGGAGCATACAAAACATTCCTCAAAACAACTTCCAAACCACTTGGAAGCGATAAAGTGAAGTCTCCTCTAGCGGCCACGTGCACCCTTGCACCGTTGCCCATGAAAAGACTCACTTCGCCCTTCTTTAAGTCTTCATTCCTTTTGAACCCCTGCAACCAATTGCAAATGTGAGTTCCACATCCGGTATCCAATACCCATGTGTTAGAAGAAATAAGATTTAGCTCAATATTAATCATAAAGACATTACCCGAGGCATGCCCCGCATTCCTCTTGTCTCTTAGCTCCTTTAGGTAGACCGGGCAATTGCGTTTCCAATGTCCGGTCTCCCCACAACCAAAACAAGGATCATCCTTATGACCCCTCGGTTCCACAACCTTTTGTTTCTTTGCCATAACCGGTGCCTTGCCCTTACCCTTAAGATGCACAGGAGGACCCTTTCTTTTTGCTACCTTAGCCTTAGGATTGGGCTGAGATCGATTCTTGGATCCACCTTCATTGATCGCAAACACGGGTAAAACCCTTTTACCCATGCTCGCCTCGGCTGTTTTAAGCATTGAGTGAAGTTCTCCAATGTTTTTGTCCCACCCGTTCATGTTATAATTTAACACGAAAGTGTCGAACCTTTTCGACAAAGAGTTAAGGATCAAATCCGTTGCTAACTCTTTTGAGATGAGACAATTGAGCTTGGCGAGGCGATCAATGTAACTTTTCATCTTAAGTACATAAGTTGAAACTGGTTGATTATCATCCATTCTACATGCATGCAAGGCTCGAACCGTTTCGAACCTTTCAACCCTCGATTGCTTAAGGAACATTTCCTTAAGTTGAGTAATCATGTCGTACGCATTATGGTTTTCGAAATCCTTTTGGATTTCGGGAACCATAGTCGCCAACATGAGGCATGACACTTGAATGGAATCTTCCGTGTGTTGGACCCAATTCATGTATTCGACCTCACTTCCATCTTCCGGTTCGTTGGGGATAGGTGTTTCCAAAACATGATATAATTTTTCTTGTTTTAGAACAATCCTTAAATTTCGGAACCAATCCGAAAAGTTATTGTGGTTAAGACGGTCTTTAGCGAGAATAGATCGGAGAGATACATTTTGGACGTTAGGGATTATGTTGTCGTCGACGTGTGCGGCCATCTGCAGAATTTTAATTAAGTTCATTTTAGTGTTTTACTTATTTTAATTATTAATACCCTTTTATATATACCAAATATAATTAATAATTAAAATCTAGAATCCAACGATAAACCCGACTCCGGTTAGGTGACCTTTTTCCCATTGTCGGTTTATCAAGGTAGTTATTCATAACAATTGCAAACCCTTTTGCAACTTCTAGAGTTTATGGGACCGGTTCGAAATCATATTTCGTGTCGGCATGTTTATCCCATCAACACCTATTATACCCCATGCTTGGGTGACCCTCTTCACATGGTTCTAATTTAAGTCGTCCTACTTGTATCAACTTGTAATATCAACATACAAATGGTTAGGTGACCTTTTTCCCATTTATATGCCAATATTACCTCAACATATTAATTTACTCTACGCGGTTAGGTGACCTTTTTCCCACTAAGAGCTTACTAATATGTTAAGCGTTATACAAAAGGATGGTGTTTAACTTGTTATCCTTAATTTTAAAAGGGATTTTTAGTTTTAATAATTCTAGTTGTAAAACTTTAAATCATGTTCTAACATGCATTTAGTAACATGATTATTTTGAAACCATTTTCAAAATTCTAATTTATAATAAAACCATTTTATTATGGGCGTGAGACGGCTAGTTAATAAATCCATTTTATTAAACTACGTGTCACGTGATTACCGATAATTGTTAGAACCCGTTTTATGCTTTGTTAATTAATTCTATGTGACGAAGTTGATATCCTAATATCTAACAACCACATAATCAAACAATCAATTAACAAGCATACACAATTATACTAGACACGAGCCACTAAGTTAGACCACACTTGTTAGCCGAAACAAGTGTGTGTCTTAGGTCCGATCCTAAGGGACACACGACACATGGATGTTGTAGCTCCCACTTGATCCCGCATCCAAATGCGTCAAACATCTTCTTCAACCCCGTTGTAATCCATTGGGCTTGAACTTGGGCCTTAGCTTCCATAAGCTTCCATTTGGGCTCAATTTGTGGGCTTAGGTCCTTTTGGGCTTGAATCCCCTTAATCGGCTTGTGAGGCCCATTATCACCATACCGGCCCAAAAAGGCCCAAACTTCCAATTTTGCAATCTTCTTTAATTTTACAAAACCAAATGTCCTAATACATTTTTAATTATTCTATAAAATAAAGATATTACAAATAATCTATTTATTACATACCCATATGAATAAATAATTACAAAATTACAAAACTGCCCCTAATTAATTATTACAAACCGAAACTTGAATAATTAATTACAATTACAATCATCAACCACAAACAAACATCCATTTTGGTCTACGGCTCGGTCTAGTTTTAATAAATAACAAACATAACCCGTTATGTTTTAGGATCCAGTTCCAAAACCCCTTGACCTTATCGGGCCTAGCCCAACCCATTTGGGCTTGACCCAATAACTTGTTCTTGGGCTTCGGCCCATAAGAAAGTCTCATGGGCTTCGGCCCATTTAACTTTCTTCCCCTTTTTCGGTTAACCCATTAACCAAAAGAAGTGGGCTTCGGCCCAATAGCTCGGTTTTATTTATTTACTTATTTTTTTGAACAAAGCCAAAAATATAACAAGATTAAATACAAAAAAAAATCATGCATGTTAATTTTTTGTATAAAATCTTTCAAGGGGAAAATATAAAACCGAAAACCCGAAGCTTAGTTTCCTGTATCCCGGCTCTTGATGCCATTTGTTGGGTTTCTATGGATATTTTAGACTTAGTTAATCATTTAACTAGTCATTAAAAAGCGGAAGCGTGATTATCTATAAACTTTATGTACATATATCCATATATATATTACAAGTTCATATGTGTGTTAATCTATGAATAACCCTTTATTCTTGTTTCAAGATTACCATTAATCTTAAGATTAGAAACCCGAGACTAAGGATCAAATAATACGGAAAAACTAAACTATCAAAGCTTGTAAAACTTACATTCTTAACTCCTTAAGAGATGTAGTTGATGGTTGAAGAAGATGATGATGTTGATGCTAGACTTTCAAAGGGAAAATCCTCAAACGGAAGATACCCCGAGCCTCCAACACACACCGAGCTATGTTAGGAAGCTTGAACACGAGAAACCAAGACTCGAACCTCTTTTGTTTCTTGACTTCGGCCGAACCAAAAACAAGAAGGAAAGAGAGTGGTATATATTTGAAAGTGTGTTGAACCATTCTTATATATATGAGATCATATCTCAATCAAATCTATGGTTAGGTTCATTTTTGGTCAAGTAAACTTTACTCAATCTCTAACAAAACTTTACCAACTTTGACCAAGTGTATGGAGTGTGTGTGTGACTCATGTTTAAATGATATATTTTATACTTTATAAAATATATAAACACCCCATCTTTTATAAACCATTTTATAAAAGAACACATGTCTAAATAATCATTCCAATAATAATTATTTGAATAAATAAATTAACCAATTAATTTATTTAACACTTTCAAGTAATTATTCAGAAACCCGATTTCTGAATGTGTCGTGTTCTGTATTTGTTTTATAGATTATATCTCAACAAATACAAAATTGGTGTGTGTCTAATTCGTTATTGGGTATGACCCGACTTGGATCAATCACGGCTAGCCACATTAACCTAATTATGTGTCTCGGGCATACGGTATTCCAACAGATGCCTTGCTTAGACCTGAGAACCTCTATTCCAAGGAAGTACTTAAGTCTTCCCAAGTCTTTCATTTCGAATTCTGTGAACAAGTTCCTTTTTAAATTCATCATTTCTTCTTCATCATCTCATGTAATAATCATATCATCAACATAAATGATTAGACAAGTCACACGATTACCTCTGTGTTTAAGGAACAGAGTATGATCTGAGTTACTCTGTTTAAAACCATATTGTTGCATGGCACGAGTAAATCTGCCAAACCAAGCACGAGGAGACTGTTTGAGTCCATACATATATTTTTTTAAACGATATGTCTCTTCTACTTTGAAGTTTGCATTGAACCCAGGTGGAACTTCCATATAGACTTCCTTTTTTAGCTCACCATGCAGGAAAGAATTCTTACATCATATTGGTGGAGAGGCCATCCTTTGTTAGCAGCAATTGAGAAAAGAACTCTTATTGTATTCATTTTTGCAACTGGGGAGAAAGTCTCAGAGTAGTTGATCCCATATGTTTGAGTATACCCCTTAGCGACCAAGCGGGCTTTATACCTTTCAATAGTGCCGTCGGGTTTGTGTTTCACTGAGAATACCCACCGACACCCTACCGGTTTCTTTCCAGTTGGAAGTTTTCATTTTTTCCATGTGTCATTTTTTATCAAGGCCTCCATTTCAGTTTCCATTGCCTTCTTCCATATTTCTAATCCTAAAGCTTGCTCCATATTAGTTGGAATTTTTTCCAAGTATAGTGAGGAATCAAACGCTTTAGCTTCTTTTGTCAAATTTGCTTCGGCTATGTTTTCTATAGGATATCTTGAGCTATGAGTTTCCTTTTCTGGTGAATATCTCTTTGGGGTAACTCCTCTATTTGCCCTTGGTAGTAGCACATATCGTTCAGGTGTTTCTTCTTGTGTTGCTTGTTCTTTTTCACATGTTATTTGTTCACGTGTTTCGGTTGCTTGTTCAGGTTCAAACTCAGGCATTAGGCTAGGAGGATCTTGAGCAGCGATACTAGTCGTCGTCATTGAGGGTGAATCTTGTGGAGATGCTGACGATGGTGACTCTCATGGGGCATTGTGATCAACTTCTTAGGATGAGGGTACCATTGTAGCCAACTCAGTGTGTCATATTCCCTGTCATCCTGATCACTGTGTTGGTTATAGAAAAACTCGGTTTCAAGAAAGTCACAATTCATGGTGGTGAACATGTGGCGTTTTCTTGGATTGTAACACCGGTAACCTTTTTGATTAACTCTGTATCCTACGAATACACATTTTTTAGCACATGGGTCAAGCTTGGTGCGTTCTGCTTTGGGTATGTGGACAAAGACAGAACAACCAAAGACCCGTGGTTCAAGGGTAAGTGTAGGAGGAAGTTTGGTGAAATCAGATAGGGCTTGAAGTGGAGTTTTGAGTTTGAGGGTATTGGTTGGTAAACGATTGATGAGATAAGCGGCAGTAGCGATTGCTTCGGGCAAAAAACTATTAGGTACTTGAGATTCAATCAAGAGGGCTCGGGCAACCTCTAGTAGAATTCGATTTTATTCGTTCAACGGCTCCATTTTGTTCAAGAGTATGCGTGCATGATGTTTGATGAATCATTCCCTTTGTTTGAAAAAATTGTTTCATAGAATTGTTCACAAACTCGCTTCCAGTATCTGATCGTAATATTCGAATGGTTTTTTGAAATTGTGTGTTTATCATGGCATAAAACGTGGTGAACTTCTCAAAAACTTCAGATTTATGTTTTAAAAAATAAATCCATGTCATGCGGGTACAATCATCAACAAACAATAAAAAATATCAAAAATTTTGTCCCCCAATAATAGGAGCTGGACCCCATACATCCGAATGTATCAACGAAAAAGGTTCATCAACTTTTGTATTATTTGGTTTATAAGTTGAGCGATGACTTTTTGCTATCATACAAGTCTCGCAATTCATTTTACTATTTGAAGGAAAAAGTTTAGGAAATAGAATGTGCAAATAACCAGTAGATGGATGTCCAAGTATCCTGTGCCATAACCATGCTTCTCGGCTTGTAGTTCCGTGAGCCAACATTACAGTACCTTCTTCAACCACCTCATCCACATAATATAACCTTTGACGCTCAGTGCCACGCCCAATAATCACTCCTGTCCTGATATCCTGTAAGATACAAAAGTTGGGATGCATCAGGACCATTCAATTCAACTCTTTAGTCACATGACTAATAGATAGTAATTTATGTGACAATGATGGTACATAGAGACAATTTAAGAGTTTAAGAGTGGGGGAAATTTCAATAGTCCCTCCCCCATTAACATTGACTATTCCCCCATTAGCCGTTTGAATATGTGTTCGTTTTGGTTTAGAAACAGATATAAAATCGTATTTCTCAAATGTCATGGTGTCGGTTGCACCTGTGACATCTTGTTTATGAATACAAATAAAATATTTGGAATCTATATTTCAAATATTAGCAAACAAGTAAGTAATGGGTAAAACGACTCATTGAAATATGAGGTGTTTAAACGAGCGTTCGATGTTATCGAATATCGTTTAAAAATAAAATATAAAGTTCAATAAAAAAGTATTATTATTAATAAGTAAAACAATTAATAATTAAAAATAAATATATATATATAGAGAGAGAGAGAGAGAGATGTACGTGTGATGATGTATAATAATAATAATAATAATAATAATAATAATAATAATGTAAGAAAATAATAGGATAATATTGAAATGAATTGTAAGCTTAACGATGAAGTAAGGATATGGATGCCCGATCATATTCAAGATATCAATCATATTATCCAAAGATAAAAAAAGATAAAAAAAAAGAAGAAAATCTTATCGAAAACTTTCTTAACAAGAAAGTAAGTTTTTGAGTGTGTATATATATATGAGCTCTAGCCATATGAAAGTTGAATAAAACCTCACCAAAATTAAACGAGCGGAGGGGAATAAGTTTTAAGCAAGGAAAAGAATAGGTGCACTATACCTGTCCCCTTAATTTCAATACGCAAAAAGGATTCAAAAAGGTTAAGAGCTATATACATATATATTTTGAGCAACAATCAAGGAGTTATAGTGTATTTAAAGAAAGTCTCGAGAACAATAATTAACGCGGTCAAGCTAGTAATATCAAAAGGTAAGTACACGGACCATAATCATATTATTTTTATAAGCGTTTTTATATATGTTTATTTTGATATGCATATATATGATTATTTGAGAAATGATTGCGGGTCCAAGTATGTGAATTAATGTGTGGCTTAAAAAGAGGCTATAGTTTTGAAATAAATATGATGGTATGCCTCTAATAAAAATATGGGTTACGAGTCTCGAGGGTTTCGGTAGTCGAAACTCCAAAATTTAAATACTATATATAAAAAGATTTCGGGAGTTGAAATCTTAAGGGGTTCGGGTGTTGAACCCCAAATATAAAAGGGGAGTTAATAACCCTCATGGTTTAAAAATGAGCTCATAAGGAATTCGGGTGTTGAATTCCCAAAAAAATAATGAGGAGTAAAATTAAGGATTTCGGTGTTGAAATCCCAAGGAATTCGGGTGTTGAATTCCCAAAGAATATTGTTGAGTAAATATAAGGATTTCAGGTGTTGAAATCCCAAGGAATTTGGTTGTTAATTCCAAATAAAAATAAAACATATTTTTATAAAATGGTGTACTTACTTAGCGAAAGTTAATAAAAATATGTTTTAAAATGTTTTCAGGAAAAGCACCCCTAGATGGTTGAAGCTTCATGGACGGGACTGGACTGACAAGAGAACCCTACTCGTGTATAAAAGTTTGTATAATAAAGTTTATTAAATAAATATGTTTTGTTGTAAAATAAATATTTTAATAAAATAAGATGTCACCACGAGTGACATATTTTGGATGTAAACTGGGACCTACTATGATATATTTTGTGAAAATATTTTTATAAAAAAAATTTAGGGTGTTTCAGCACCACAATCAAATATCCATGACCTGTTATTTTTTTTGACTTGTTTGTGCAACACAGGCTTTGCCAAAAACTTGTTGGTTAGTTTGTTCAATAAACGGACTAATATTTGTTTGTGTTTTATTAGGACTATAAGGACCTGTCATATTATTGTTTAAAGAACAGGAGGTTAAATCTAAAGAACTAGAATTATAAGGGTATGAGAATACATCCTCATCCCTTATACCTGTTTGAACGTGAACACCTATTTGCGAATTAGATAGAGCCACCACCGCAAACCCACCGGTATAGTTGGTGGTTTGATGACTGCTATGGCCAGAGGAGTCATCGCCGCTTCTGGTGACCTCTGGGTTGCCCACGGCTGCCGCCGCCGTTGCTCCTTCTTCTCCGACGGTTTTTCCCTTCTTGTGACCATCGTTCCACCACTCAGGGAACCCGACAAGCTTGAAGCATTGTTCTTTAGTGTGCTTCATCATGCCACAATGGGTACATTTGAGCTTTGATTTGTCGGTCCTGGGTTTTGAAGGTGGATCTGGTCTGCGTGTTTGACCCTTGGATACAAGCCCTAGGGTTTCACCTTCGTTGGTTCGGGATGCGACTAACCCCGCCGCCACTCCCGATTTATTTTCGGGGGTTGCGCCAAGGATTTTCTGATGAGCGGCTTCCTTCCGAACGGCGGCATAAGCTTCTTCGGCTGATGGTAAAGGATCCATTCTCAGAATTTCCCTTTTTATTGTAGCATATTGCTGATCGATTGCATTCAGAAACTGAAACAACTTTTGTTCTGTTCGAATTTTGTTGTAGGTGGTAATATCTGCTAGTGAGGTCATGGGATTCGGATCTCTTCTATCGATTTCTCCCCCATATCCCTTGCATTATAATCCAGAATTCCTCTAGTGGAATTCCATTCTGTTTAATTCCATTCGCTTTAACATGTAAGTCAAATGTTTGGAGTTTATCTTTACCACTGCTGTAAGTGGTAACAAGAGCGTCCCACAATGATTTAGCCGTGGGAAATTCAGTAAGATTGCTTGCAATAGCTGGTTCAATGTTCTGAATAAGCCATGAGAACACTACAAGGTCGTCTTGTTCCCATTGCTCATACCCGTCATCTGTCGGTTTGGGTGGTGTTGGATTTCCTAACAAATGGCCAAGTAGTGTTTTTGATTTCCCACCAATGGCTACTCGGATCATTCGAGCCCATAGTGCATAATTCTGGTTATCAAGTTTGAGACTAATCTTCAAACTATCAGATAGGTTGTGCTTGGAAATTTGATTTTGGGATTGGATTCCATTGAGAAAGTTGGCTAATTGAAGTGAGAGATCGTTGTTGTTTGAAACGGTTGGACTACTGTTGGAAGACATGGTAAAAAGGCTTTATGAGGTAAGGGTATATGATGAGCAGATTGTGAATCGATTCACTTCTTTGATACCATCTTGAAATTGGTATAGAACAGGAGGATGATTGAAGAATATGTTTGTATTGCTTGATACATTTACAGGGAAAAACATACACCATATTTATATTGATTTACAAGGATAAATAAAAGGAAAGAACATTATGGTTTGAGCTGTCAAAGAGCCATAAATTAGCAGTTGTCAATATTTTATTCTTGGACAAGGACATGATGAGAATTCTGATCCTTAATTGTCTCACGTCTTTGACTTTCATTTCTGACATTTGTCTTGAATCATCTCGTGTTATATTCCGCATAACAACGAGGTAGTTGATATCACATTGAAAGATCCGTTTTTAAGGACTTACAGAGGAATTTTTTGGTGATATAGGTGATTTGAAAATAAAGTGGTTGACAATAATTTACGTGGTTTTAGGTAATTCTCTATCTGATAGCGGATTACCAGTACACGCAAGCAAACTTTCCACGTGTCTTTCCAAGTCATCCGATTGTTAGACAAGCGTTGTCCACGTCAACGGGATGTGACATGTGGAATTCGCTGTTTAAGATAGCGGATTACATAAAGTCATTTTAACCAACGTTTACAATCGCTACCATCTAGAAACTCTTTTTGTTTTTTACCTCCTGGACACTAATCACAACCCCAGGAATCATCTATCTCAAATAAAGGATTGTCACCACAAGAATATATACTTTAGATTTCTCAGGAATGAATTGTATTGAGCTTTCAGAATTTATTCTAGTAAGTTTCATATTTTTCATGCCATGCATTCACTTAAAATAAGCCTGCAGACTAAAAAATGGTTTAGGGTTGCAAGTAAGAAAAACAAACAGTTTTATAAGCCATCTCAAGCTATATAAATGTGTTTGACAGAGGGTTTTTTTTAACTCTCAGAGTAGCTTTCAAACTCTTAATAAACCAATAAACTTTTGCATGATTGCATCACAAACGAAAAAAACAAAAAAAAAAAAAACACTCCAACTCAAACCCCTATTTTCCATATGTATCTACCATCAATCCTTAATATGTTGCATTTAAACCAAGGCCCACCCAATAATGATCTGTTATTTTTACACCGAGAAAAATAGTCTGCCAGTTTGTTTAAAATGTTCCAGGTCGTCAAGACGAACTTGATAAAAAACGGAGTGATCAATAATTTTGCTCACATTTAATACGCATGAGCTACATGAGCGGAATTTAACCTTTGTACGCGAGCCCGACTTTTGGTGGTGTAATTGACTGTGGCTACTGCCTACTGGATCATGGGTTAATAACATACCTGGTGGAAAGATGGCATTTCGAGACCCACACAATTCATTTACCATTTGGTGAAGTGACGGTAACGTTAGAAGTCATTAATGATTTATGGGGTTACGCGTAGAAGGTTTGGTAGTTTCGGGCAAAGAAGTAGCAATGAGTCCTAAAGAAAGTTCGCACCAAGTACATCATATGTAAGGTATCCAAGCATATTGCTAGGTATGGTTATTGTAGATAACATTATCAAGTCAAGGATTGTTTATCATAAAATCTTGGCGGGCTATTCTGACAATCCAGCCAAGGAAAGGAAGGATGACACAACATGCAAGTTGTGTCATCCTTTATTTATGTGTGTACATTGTTCTCTAATACCAAAACAAAAGAATATCGTTGTCATTTTTAAACTATCTAGAGAACTTGGAAGAATGTGGGAAAATAGGTTGGGACAGTGTTGTACTATCATGTTTGTAAAGAAATCTTTGCAAGGCCACCTCATCAGAGGCTAAAGGCACCTCCGGTCCGTTGTATATATTGCAGTTGTGCGCATGGACAAGAAGCCGTATAATAGCACTGAGGTGTCTGTTGGGTTTCTATAGGATTTAACAAACTTAGTTAACCGATTAACTAGTTATAATATATGCGGAAACGTGATAGACAAACTAAACATATGTATCCATGTGTTTATATATGTATATGTTCATGAATAACCTAGTTTATTCATGTTATAAGATTACCAATAATCTATTTACTAGAAACCCGAAGCAAGGATCAAATGATACGGAAAAGCTAAACTATCAAGCTAGTAAACACTTACATTCTTAACCCTTTAAGAGTTTAGTAGATGGTTGAAGAAGATGATGATGTGAATGTTAGACTTTCAAAGGAAAACCCTCAAACGGAATATACCCCGAGCCTTCAACACACACCGAGCTATGCTAGGAAGCTTGAACACGAAAAACCGAGACCCGAGCCTTTCTTTTTCTTTTGGCCGTAAAATAAGAAAGAAAGAAAGGAAGAAGTTGTATATATTTTTTTGTTACTTGAAAGTGTATTAATAATGTTATATTTTGATCATCATATCTTTTCATTATACATCAACATACACCCATGATATTAGGTAAATATGATCATGTATGTATTACCAAATATATGACATGATGTGATCAAGACTATGGGGTGTGGGGCCCACCCAAAACCGGCCCCAATTATGTCCTTTTTTTTTTTTTTTTTTTTTTTTTATTTTATATTTTATATTTTATAAAATATATAAACACCCCATCTTTTATAAACCATTTTATAAAAGAATACATAGTTAAATAATTATTCCAATAATAATTATTTGAATAAATAAATTAACCAATTAATTTATTTAACACTTTCAAGTAAATATTCAGAAACCCGATTTTCTGAATGTATCGTGTTCTGTATTTGTTTTATAGATCTTATCTTAACAAATATATAATTGGTGTGTGTCTAACTCGTTATTGGGTATGACCCGACTTGGATCAAACACGGCTAGCCGCATTAACCTAATTATGTGTCTCGGGCATATGGTATTCCAACAATCTCCCACTTGCACGTGACTCATAAGAAGTTAATGCTAATGGTGAATACCGCCTAACAACAGGTCACCACCCCTAGTGTGTTTGATTAAGTGCCATTCAATAACATCATCCCCTTCAAGTCCATACTTGATATGATATAGGTAAGTCTTATCATTACATCCCTTTGTTACTAGATGTCCTGTCAAAACGGAGAGACACAGATTGATCATTCTCTCATTGATTTAACTTAACAGGCCTTAGACATCTAAACTCTCAACACATAAGAGGAACAAATTCCATCTTGACTGCATACATCCTTGTTGACATCTCGTATGATATCTGAGCTCTTTCTTTTATGTCATCGTGTTACCGAAAAACAAAGAAGAGAGTCAAGTTATCAGACTTGATGAAAAGCCAGATCCAATATGCATCTCAGGTCAAAGGACACAATGATACTCGCCTTTACTCAAGGATTACTTATGATCAGTTGCACTAACTCCATGCAGTGATCCTTGAGAGCGGATCATGTCCAATATTTGTATCCCACAAATATCTATGAACCTTGGTGGCAAACCTATGCCTTATATTCATCACATGAATATCAACCAATCCGGGTTCATAATAGTCTTACCTTCATACTTGTTCCCACAAGCATGATCGACTACGGACGTTTAGAATAACATAAGTCATTCATGGATTAAACATGCAAAATTAGAACATAACTCATTGAATAATTAAACATAATTAATTTTCATGAGATACCCATTACATTCGTTCTTTTACAAACACTAAATACAGATTAAATCCACTCACTAGAATACCGAAGTCCTAATGCACAAACATGACCCTCATGCTTTGGCCTATCGAGGAGCTTCGTGAGTGGGTCCGCAATATTTTGATCGGTATGAACTTTATGAATACATATCTTTCTCTTTTCAACTTCATCCCTTATGTAGTTGAATCTGCGCTCAATGTGCCTCGTTTTCTGATGAGCACGAGGCTCCTTGATCTGTGCAATAGCACCCTCATTGTCACAGAATATCTCTAGGGGCTCCTGAATGGAAGAGATAATCCCTAGATCCATGATGAACTTTTTCATCCATGCAGCCTCTTGGGCTGCCATTGAAGCGGCGATGTACTCAGATTCTGTAGTGGATAACGCGACAACATCCTGCTTCGAACTCTTCCAAGAGACAGCGCCTCCATTCAAAATGAAGACATATCCCGACTGTGATCGAGAATCATCTCGGTCAGTTTGGAAACTCGCATCCACGTAACCCTTTACGACGAGTTCCTCCTCACCAGACCCATATATTAAAAACATATCCTTAGTCCTTCTAAGGTATTTTAATATATTCTTGACAGCCATCCAATGACTGTCACCTGGGTTGTGCTGGTATCTACTCGTTATGCTTAAAGCATACGAGACGTCCGGTCTGGTGCACATCATTGCATACATAATAGATCCTATTGCCGAAGCATAAGGAACATGCTTCATCCTATCCTGCTCTTCCTTAGAGCTAGGACTTTGGGATGAGCTCAACACGGTTCCTCTAGGAATAGGTACCAAACCTTTCTTAGAGTTTTCCATCCTGAACCTTTTCAGGATTTTATCAATGTACGCACTTTGATTGAGTCCGATCAATTTCCTTTGTCTATCCCTATAGACCTTTATTCCCAAGATATATGTCGCTTCTCCAAGATCCTTAATTGAGAAACGACTACTTAACCATGCTTTAACGTTTTCCATACTTGGTATATCATTTCCAAATAAAAGTATATCATCGACATACAAAATAAGGAAAATGATTATACTCCCACTAGCCCATTTATACACACACGCCTCATCACCGTTTTGGACGAAACCAAACGCTTTGATTTCTTCATTAAAACGATGATTCCACATCCGTGATGCTTGTTTCAACCCATAGATTGATTTCTTTAACTTACAAACTTTATCAGGATTAGATGGATCGACAAAACCTTCAGGCTGAACCATATGGACATCTTCCTCAAGATATCCATTTAGAAAAGCGGTTTTGACATCCATTTGCCATATCTCATAATCAAAATGAGCTGCAATGGCAAATAATATCCTGATCGACTTAAGCATCGCGACCGGCGAGAAGGTTTCATCATAATCAATCCCTTGAGTTTGCGTGAAACCTTTCGCTACAAGTCGTGCTTTGTAAGTATCTAAATTTCCATGCATATCGGTCTTCCTTTTGAAGACCCACTTACATCCAACCAGTTTGGAGTTAAGTGGACGATCAACCAATTCCCAAACTTGGTTATCGTGCATGGATTGCATCTCGGCGCTCATGGCTTCAAGCCACTTGTCACAATCAGATTGTGACATAGCATCTGTGTAGGAGATCGGTTCATCCGAATCGACCAAGTAACAATCATCCACAAGAAATCCATATTTCTTGGGAGGTCGACTAATCCTATTAGATCTGCGAGCAACGTGTGTATGATCAACCATTTGATCATCTTCAACATCCTCGTGTTGAAAGCTAGTTTCGACCAACTGTGTATCATCCAGTGATTCTTGAACCTCTTCAAGTTCCACTCTCTTTTCACTAGGTCCTTCCATAAGGAACCTAGTTTCTAAGAAGTATCCTTTGCGTGAAACAAACACCTTTTGTTCACTAGGATCATAGAATATATATCCTATATCATCCTTTGGGTATCCTATGAAGATACACCTGATGGATCGAGCCTCAAGCTTATTTGGGGTGTCACGTTTAACATAAACTATGCATCCCCATACCCTTAAATATGAAAAGGATGGAACCTTTCCATGCCACACTTCATAGGGTATTCGATCCACCTTTTTGGTCGGGGCCATATTCAAAATACGAGCCGCTGTGAGTAGCGCATATCCCCAAAATGATGGCGGTAGTGAGCTTCGTGCCATCATTGATCGAACCATGTCCAACAGTGTTCGATTCCTCCTTTCGGATACTCCGTTATGTTGAGGAGTTCCAGGAGGAGTGAGCTGTGAAATAATCCCACAATCTCTAAGATGACTTTGAAAAGCTTCACTTAGGTATTCGCCTCCTCTATCGGAGCGGAGTACCTTGATTGTTCGGTCGAGCTGATTTTGTACTTCATTTTGAAATTCTTTGAACATTTCAAAGGCTTCATGTTTGTGTTTCATTAGATAAACATACCCATATCGACTAAAATCGTCGGTAAAGGTAATGAAGTACCTTTCACTATTCCTACTAGTTGGCTTGAAAGGTCCGCATACATCCGTATGTATGATACCTAACAAATCCTTAGCCCTTTCATTTGTACCTTTGAAAGGCTCTTTGGTCATCTTGCCTTGAATACAAGATTCACACTCATCAAACGAACCTAACTCGTTTGTTTTCAAAAGACCTTTCTTTTGGAGAGTATTTATACGATTCTTGTTTATGTGTCCAAGGCGACAATGCCAAATGTAGGAATCACTCAAATCCTTTTTGAGTCTTTTAGTAGAAGTTTGATATAATGAGCTATTTGAGGTATTATCATGAACCAATTCATAAATACCGTTGTTTGGTACAGCTTTAAAATAAAAGATACCATTAGATGATACATGCATTTCTGATCTTACAAATTTAAAGTCAAAATTACATTGTCTAAGAAGGTGCACAGAAATAATGTTCCTAGTCAAACTAGGAGCATACAAAACATTTCTCAAAACAACTTCCAAACCACTTGGAAGCGATAAAGTGAAGTCTCCTCTAGCGACCACGTGCACCCTTGCACCGTTGCCCATGAAAAGATTCACTTCGCCCTTCTTTAAGTCTTCATTCTTTTTGAACCCCTGCAACCAATTGCAAATATGAGTTCCACATCCGGTATCCAATACCCATGTGTTAGAAGAAATAAGATTTAGCTCAACATTAATCATAAAGACATTACCCGAGGTATGCGCCGCATTCCTCTTGTCTTTTAGCTCTTTTAGGTAGACCGGGCAATTGCGTTTCCAGTGTCCGGTCTCCCCACAACCAAAACAAGGATCATCCTTATGACCCCTCGGTTCCATAACCTTTTGTTTCTTTGCCATAACCGGTGATTTGCCCTTACCCTTAAGATGCATAGGAGGACCCTTTCTTTTGGCTACCTTAGCCTTAAGATTGGGTTGAGATCGATTCTTGGATCTACCTTCATTGATCGCAAACATGGGTAAAACCCTTTTGCCCATGCTCGCCTCGGCTGTTTTAAGCATTGAGTGAAGTTCTCCAATGGTTTTGTCCCACCCGTTCATGTTATAATTTAATACGAAAGTGTCGAACCTTTTCGACAAAGAGTTAAGGATCAAATCCGTTGCTAACTCTTTTGAGATGGGACAATTGAGCTTGGCGAGGCGATCAATATAACTTTTCATCTTAAGTACATAAGTTGAAACTGGTTGATTATCATCCATTCTACATGCATGCAAGGCTCGAACCGTTTCGAACCTTTCAACTCTTGATTGCTTAAGGAACATTTCCTTAAGTTGAGTAATCATGTCGTACGCATTATGGTTTTCGAAATCCTTTTGGATTTCGGGAACCATAGTCGCCAACATGAGGCATGACACTTGAATGGAATCTTCCGTGAGTTTGACCCAATTCATATATTCGACCTCACTACCCTCTTCCGGTTCTTCGGGGATAGGAGTTTCCAAAACATGATATAATTTTTCTTGTTTTAGAACTATCCTTAAATTTCGGAACCAATCCGAAAAGTTATTGTGGTTAAGACGGTCTTTAGCGAGAATAGATCGGAGAGAGACATTTTGGACGTTAGGGATTATGTTGTCGTCGACGTGTGCGGCCATCTGCAGAATTTTAATTAAGTTCATTTTAGTGTTTTACCTTTTTAATTATTAATACCCTTTTATATATATACCAAATATAATTAATAATTAAAATCTAGAATCCAACGATAAACCCGACTCCGGTTAGGTGACCTTTTTCCCATTGTCGATTTATCAAGGTAGTTATTCATAACAATTGCAAACCCTTTTGCAACTTCTAGAGTTTATGGGACCGGTTCGAAATCATATTTCGTGTCGGCATGTTTATCCCATCAACACCTATTAGACCCCATGTTTGGGTGACCCTCTTCACATGGTTCTAATTTAAGTCGTCCTACTTGTATCAACTTGTAATATTAACATACAAACGGTTAGGTGACCTTTTTCCCATTTATATGCCAATATTACCTTAACATATTAATTTACTCTACGCGGTTAGGTGACCTTTTTCCCACTAAGAGCTTACTAATATGTTAAGCGTTATACAAAAGGATGGTGTTTAACTTATTATCCTTAATTTTAAAAGGGTTTTTTAGTTTTAATAATTCTAGTTGTAAAATTTTAAATCATGTACTAACATGCATTTAGTAACATGATATTTTGAAACCATTTTCAAAATTCTAATTTATAATAAAACCATTTTATTATGGGCGTGAGACGGCTAGTTAATAAATCCATTTTATTAAACTATGTGTCACGTAATTACCGATAATTATTAGAACCCGTTTTATGCTTTGTTAATTAATTCTATGTGACGAAGTTGATATCCTAATATCTAACAACCACACAATCAAACAATCAATTAACAAGCATACATAATTATACTAGACACGAGCCACTAAATTAGACCACACTTGTTAGCCGAAACAAGTGTGTGTCTTAGGTCCAATCCTAAGGGACACATGACACATGGATGTTGTAGCTCCCACTCGATCCCGCATCCAAATGCTTCGAGCATCTTCTTCAACCCCGTTGTGATCCACTGGGCTTGAACTTGGGCCTTAGCTTCCATAAGCTTCCATTTGGGCTCAATTGGTGGGCTTAGGTCCTTTTGGGCTTGAATCCCTTAATGGGCTTGTGAGACCCATTATCACCATACCCGGCCCAATTAGGCCCAAACTTCCAATTTTGCAATCTTCTTTATTTTACAAAACAAATGTCCTAATACATTTTTCTATAAAATAAAGATATTACAAATAACCTATTTATTACATACCCATATGAATAAATAATTACAAAATTACAAAATTGCCCCTAATTAATTATTACAAACCGAAACTTGAATAATTAACTACAATCACAACATCAACCACAAACAAACATCCACTTGGTCTACGGCTCGGTCTAGTTTTAACAAACATAACCCGTTATGTTTTAGGAACCCGTTCCAAAACCCCTTGACTTTATCGGGCCTAGCCCAACCCAATTTGGGCTTGACCCAATAACATGATTATGGGCTTCGGCCCACATGTGCAAAACACATGGGCTTCGGCCCAATTAAAAAGCTCACGGGCTTCGGCCCATTTAACCAAAAATGGGCTTCGGCCCATATAGCTTTTTCCTTTTTAAGTCCGGTTAGCCCAATAACCATATCCAAGTGGGCTTCGGCCCAAAATCACCCGATTTGGGCTTCGGCCCATATACTCGGTTTTATTTTTTTTTATTTATTTTTTTTTTTTTTGAACAAAGCCAAAAACAATAACAAGATTAAATACAAAGAAAATTCATGCATGTTAATTTTTTTTGTATAAAATCTTTCAAGGGGAAAAAATAAAACCGAGAACCCGAAGCTTAGTTTCCCGTATCCCGGCTCTTGATGCCATTTGTTGGGTTTCTATAGGATTTAACAAACTTAGTTAACCGATTAACTAGTTATAATATATGCGGAAACGTGATAGACAAACTAAACATATGTATCCATGTGTTTATATATGTATATGTTCATGAATAACCTAGTTTATTCATGTTATAAGATTACCAATAATCTATTTACTAGAAACCCGAAGCAAGGATCAAATGATACGGAAAAGCTAAACTATCAAGCTAGTAAACACTTACATTCTTAACCCTTTAAGAGTTTAGTAGATGGTTGAAGAAGATGATGATGTGAATGTTAGACTTTCAAAGGAAAACCCTCAAACGGAATATACCCCGAGCCTTCAACACACACCGAGCTATGCTAGGAAGCTTGAACACGAAAAACCGAGACCCGAGCCTTTCTTTTTCTTTTGGCCGTAAAATAAGAAAGAAAGAAAGGAAGAAGTTGTATATATTTTTTTGTTACTTGAAAGTGTATTAATAATGTTATATTTTGATCATCATATCTTTTCATTATACATCAACATACACCCATGATATTAGGTAAATATGATCATGTATGTATTACCAAATATATGACATGATGTGATCAAGACTATGGGGTGTGGGGCCCACCCAAAACCGGCCCCAATTATGTCCTTTTTTTTTTTTTTTTTTTTTTTTTATTTTATATTTTATATTTTATAAAATATATAAACACCCCATCTTTTATAAACCATTTTATAAAAGAATACATAGTTAAATAATTATTCCAATAATAATTATTTGAATAAATAAATTAACCAATTAATTTATTTAACACTTTCAAGTAAATATTCAGAAACCCGATTTTCTGAATGTATCGTGTTCTGTATTTGTTTTATAGATCTTATCTTAACAAATATATAATTGGTGTGTGTCTAACTCGTTATTGGGTATGACCCGACTTGGATCAAACACGGCTAGCCGCATTAACCTAATTATGTGTCTCGGGCATATGGTATTCCAACAGTGTCATCATATAATTATAAATACAAGACAATTCGGTGCTATGTATGTTATAACTTTCATTACTTACTTATCTATATAGATCAAATACTTGTTAATTATTTTCAAAAATCTAATATTTATTTTCAAAGATGGAGGAGCAAACTAAACTGCAAGGAAGTGCCATTATCGCTAGTAATATACCGCTCTCAAGTTAGAAGCTTTGCAACAAGAGTCGGTATGTTTTTATTTATTTGTATGACCAAGTTATTTGTTTAATAATTATATAAGATGTTGATTTTATATAAAAATAATAACAAATATGAAAACATGTATATTTGTTATTATATTACATATATTTTTATTATATAACAATAATAATAATAATAATAATAATAATATTAAAGAAATAATAATCATAATAAAAGTACATCAAACTTATATTTATATCATATATGAACGATTTTATCACATATAAGTATAAAATTTATATTATTGTTTGTATAATAATATTGAACATCAACTTAGTAACAATTTATATGGAGGCCTTATTAGCTAACTATGGACTTGCTACCGGAGACGTGTAAGGGGGAAGGGGGGGGGGGGAGAGATAGTTGGCGTAGTGAGTGCTACCTAATATGTTGGGATATTGTGGAATATCATTCGCCCTGTAGAATTCTTAGACTGTTTGTGATGCAGGAGCATCCGGTCCATTTTTATTTATAAATAAAGTTGTTAGGTTTTTAGTTTCATTAGTTTTTGATTGAGTTTTATATTAAAAAACTTTGTTCTTGGAACCTATGGTTCGGTTATCGGTCTTTGATTAACTAAAGTGTCATGAGCCATTTGAATGTTTCCGTTTCCGCATCATTTGGTATCAAAGTTTTTGGTTTTCGAATGGGTCAACATGAAGATGAATACTTTCTTGCTCGTAGAATCGCTGACAGAGGCAACGAAATGAGGGTTTTCTATTCATGTGCTCATGGAGAAGATCGACGCCCTATTCGCAGATTCGCCTACCGAGGCAGCTGTGGAGTCTGTTCCAAGCCACTTGATCTTAAGATTAAAAGACTCTGACAACAAGTACGCGACCTCGGGTTACGACACGAGATTCGGCGACTCAAGAAACGGATCCAAGATCTTAAGGCATCATCGACATGGAAGGAAACGGAACCAGAAGAACCTGTCGGGGACAAGTTAACCGATTCTCCCAGTGGTGATACTACCTATAATCCTTCGCCCGTGTATGACGATTACCGGGACGAGGATTGGTATTCTTGGATGTATCGTGAATCTTTGGATCATAAGATGACGGAATACGCGAAAACATCTGCCCTTTTTTTTTGATGAAATACTAAGAGGTGCATCGGCCGATAATGGTGTTGTAATTAATATTTCAGACGATGTGGTTGCTACGTGTGGTTCTCGGGTGGCTGCGGGTGGCGTAGGATCGGTTTTGGTTGATGGTCAAAACCCGAGGAACAAGGAAGGTCAGTCGGGTATTTTGGTAACTCAAAACAATTTGAATTTTAAATATAGTGTTATTCACATTGAAGATATGGATGAAGGTGATCAAACTTTTGTGTATGATGATGGTGGTGGAAGTCCAATTAAATCAGAAACTGACGAATTTATAGGTTCAATTATTTATCTTATTTACGATCTACGTATTTTCTGGAAGTTCGGGGAAGAATCACACGGGTATTTGCAGAATCAACGTGTTTGACTTCCAAATTTATCATCACGCTGTGTCAGTTTGGCATAGATCAGTGTATCCCTAGCCCCCCCCCCCCCCAAAGTTTGTAGAGACGAGCACAAGCGGTTGCAAAAGTTAACCCATATTGGAAAGCCAAACAAAGATTGGATACGTGAACATATCACTTTAATCATATCCAATATAACAATTCTAGGAATCAATGTGATCAACAAATTCTAAACAGGGAGGTAGACAAGTACATGGTGTTGGTAGCAACTACATGGATTGGTATTTGTCTCGAATCGTTGTTTACATTACTTACCCTAGATGTGAGGCCGTACAACCACACAACTATCGAGATGATGGGGAGATCCCAACTATTGGTTTTTACACGCTTTTATAATTAAACCTAACATATTACATGGAGACGATATGGACAATCGTTAATGATCAATATCCCGAAGTTACGCCACAACAAGAGAGTTGCAACCTAGATTTTGACCAATCCCAAAATTCACTCTTTGAAAACGTCGGGAAACATTTAAATTCAAACCTTGAGGAGCATACCCCAACATCTCAATTTTTTAACGCTTTCTCTAGACAACAATCCTCGTGTAATTTCTTTTGAGGAGATCAAAGCCAGGACCAACCACTAGACTTTTCAAACATGTCAGCATACCACTGAGCATGCTCTCTCCTACTAAAAAATCAAATTGGTGGACCACCAAGAAATCCTGATCGTGACATGCATCGACCTCCTTGTGACACCATAAGGATTTTCATCCATAGGCGTCGTAATGACGATAGACACCACTAATTTCATTATATTGTATGGTGGCCTTGTATTGTTATATATATTTTAAAATTATTATTTGTGTGTTATACATTTAAATATAAACATAAAAGTATTTGGTGAGATTCTTTGCAAAAGGCTTTTGTGTCAATGATAGGAATAATGTGATAGCATGTCAAAGAGTTATGACGAGATTCTCTGTAAAAAACAAAAATATAGAGATTTCACATCCAATGGGACTATTTTTATCTGCAAATTTGCTATCTAAATATCATGTCTCATGAATATGATGAGATTTTTGGGAAAAAGAAAAAAAAAACAAAAAACCTTAAGCAACTCCACTAACTATGATAGCAAAGCTCATGGTACTAATATAGGAGACCTTGGTTGCTTTTAAATTATTTTACATGGCTATAAATTAATACAAACGAATTGCATATCCAGACAATTAAAATGGAAACCCCACATAACTTAGAAATCATTCAGAATATTGAACAATCGTTCCCAGAGTTTGAGGATATTCCTGAACCCCGGAGAACTCCTCGAAAAAGCACGTTGGTATCGTCCAACTAAAGGGTTGAATTACTGGTCCCAAAATCTAGTTGACTTTTTTCATAATCAGGACACTCTGTTATGTTATAGCGGTTTTCTTGGAAGGAAATAACTTACTAAAGATTTTTGGGGTACTCTCTTAGGATATCAAGATCGAGCTACCTTTCTCCCATTCTAAGATTAGGTAAAAAAAATTATATTATTTTTAACATATAAACAAGACTTCATATTTATATCACCTTACAGCATGTGGGAGGATGGGTTAGTAGACTCATGAGGTTTCGATATAAAGAAGTCAGTAAATGTAGACTGCTAGAACAATTGTTTACGTGGGCAATTCTTCTACCGCAGTTCCTCGACCTTTTATAAAAAACACTAAATTATGGCGTTTTTTCCATTTGCCATCGGAATAAAAGAACAATGTCCTCCATTTTGGGAGGTTGATATGGTAACACATGTGTAAATATATGTTTTATAATAAATGTTTAGATCCATGATTAAATATAAAGTTTTAGAAACTTAGTAACCTCATTGTTTGCGGGTTTATATTCCTATCTGTATTGAAGAAAGAGATTGGTTTCTTATACGAGTTGATATGAAAACATTTCAAGAAGATTTGTACTTTATTAGTTCATGTAGATCATCAGGTTCCGGTCAATCCAATATTATTCAAGTTTTGGCGTGCTCGATACTTATAAAATTTGAGTCATTGTCAATTGGTTTTTGGACACCATTGCATACTAGGAACATTCTGGACGAAACTTCGTAGAAAAATTAGTAGTATCATGTACTCAAGTCTGGCCTAAAGATAAAGGTGATAATTGTGGAAATTCTGGAGTCCTTGTTTGTATGTTGATGAGGAATCTAGATCTAAACCTACCAATGTATATTGAAGATCTTGAAGAGGCTCATGCAAATTACCAAAGATTTATGGACGATGAATTTTTTTTGACGCGTTAGGTTCCAATAAATAAATAGCATTGATTGTAACATGTATATTTTGTTACTGCTAGTTGTTGGAAGAGGAGTATGACTACTATTAGTAATTTATGTTTTAATAATTTATGTAATTTATATTTCGATTTTATGTTATTTTTTTAAATTATATTTTAGGAGTGTAATGTATTTTCATTTCACTACAACATATTAGTGGTAGTTGTGCACATGTAACTTCCCTATCCATTTTCTTCAATAATTTTCAATAGGATAAATCGTATCCACCATCTAAGATAACATTGATATGCGACTATGATGAGAATCACTACCATAAAAAAACAAAATAATTGATATGCCACAAGAAGTCTAATCAACAAATATGCTATTTAAGATAGTAAATTCGAAATCACCAAATATGCTATTTAAGATAGCAGATTCGATAATATTACTTCAACCATAAAAGATCAGGTGGGGCTTCATTAAATCATAACAACTATCTCGCATGCAATTTACTTCTTTTCACCATATCCAATTTTTATCCTTTCAATGTGAAATTTTACTGTGGTGGTGACATTTCATATGTTAATGGGGTTGCTCATGGTGATAATGCTACCCAAACAACTTCGTTTATTATGAGTCATAGGATGTCTTATACATAATTTGTTGATGTTGTTTGTAATCATGTTCAGATAGAGAAGGCTAAATGTAGTGTGGCGTTAACGCTCTATTACACATTTACGGATGTTTAAAGTGTGCATTTATCATCGTAGATGATACCATGAATATGATGTTATTCCTATTAGAGAACCAACACCATCACATTGTTGAGATCCATGTCAAATGGCACTTGTTAGTTCCATTTCAACCAACTAGTTGAATAGATATTTAAGAGGCTTTTCAGTTCCTTATGAAGCTCAAGGATTTCAACCCTCAACATAACAATCTTATATGGTATAGTCTCCTATGATAGAGCTTTCATCGTCATTATACCGTTTAGAAACCTTCTCATCTCGAACAAGTATTGAAAAACAACCTTCAAATAATGATGAGAACGTTGGTGATGATGAAAATGGTGGCTTTTATGACTCTGAAGGTATTGTTGTTGTTGTTGTTGTTGTTGGTGGTGGTGGTGGTGGTGGTGGTGGTGGTGGTTATGGTGATGGTGGTGGTGATGATGTTATTTATGTTGTTATCACTTATATATGTATGCTAAATATTGTTTTAATTACATTGAAGGTTACATTACTGATAACACCGAAGAAACTGAATTCCAACCGTCAGGCGTTGAATTCAACGAATACGAAGACGACCCTCTAACCCCCACCCCCAACATCACCTGAGTTTCATATCGGGGTTAATCCTGGTTTCAGTGTCGGACCACATGGGTATGATGAGGAAGTTGTGGAAGTTGATGAATACAATGATCTAGCATACTATCGACTTCCAGATTTTGACAGTGAAGATAACATGAATATTTGGAATGGAAACCCGAGTGATGTCCGTATTGGTTTGTACTTTGAGACCAAAAAAAGTGATGCGTGGAATACGGCTGTGGAACGTATTATGTCACAAAGAGTTGCGTGTGGTGGAAAGATTACCATGTTTTTGGAGAGTGAAATGTAGAAACAAAAAATCTAACAGTCGCTGGGCTGCAACTACAACGCACACACTGCATTCAGGAGAAAACATTAACACTTGTGGCGGGTCACTACATGGACTATGGTAGAACATAACAACTGCTCACTAAGATCCAAATATGTTGTTGCACATATCGTTGCACTAGTTCATGCATATACAATGTTTCTGGTAAAACAAATTCAAACATATATAAATGTGACGTTGAAGATAGATATGCGTGGACTGCAAATAGGAAAGAAATCAAAAATATTTTTGGTACTTGGGAAAGAAACTTCAATGACTTTCCAATGTACCTTAAATCCTTGCAAACAAAAAATCGAAGTACTATTGTACGAATAGCGCACCCAAATGTGTTATATTCAAAAACAAATCGCTTTGGGGCTTTTATTGATGCATTTCATAGTTCATCACTTGTCATCTATGTGGATAGCACCCATCTCAAGGGGCCGTATAAGGGTAGGATGTAAATTGAGGTGGCCAAAAATGCGAATAAATACATACTTCCGGTGGCATATGCAATCTTTGATGAAGAGACAATTGAGAGTTGGGCTTGGTTCTTTCAATAGTTTCGGGATCATGTTTCAAACCATGATAGAAGACTCCCTCTATGTGGGCTCGCAGACCGACATGTTGGAGTAGTGAAAGCAATGGAGAACCTCGACGGCTGGAAGGAGCCAGCCGCTTACCATCGCTTTTGTCTTCGCCATGTAAGAAGCAATTTTGGGTCAAAGTTCAAGAGCAGCGCTTTGAAGAAGTTGTGTTGTACTATCAGAAGCACGTCATAGTGTCGAAAGTACATGAAAGTACATGAAGGCAATAAAAGAAATGAAGGCCATTAATAAAGACTAGTGGCGTTACTTGCATGGCATTGATAAGTCTAAGTGGACACCGGTGCATGATAAAGATAATCATCGGTGGGGTAACCTGCCCATGAACATTTCTGAGAGTTTAAACCGTGTTTTACACAAAGCTAGGTTGTTACCTTTAAGGCACGAATTCATCACACGTTTCAAAGAGATGTGGGTCAATATGTCAAGCACCATGAGATTGCAACGGGTTGCAACACAGCTTTACCACCCCGCATTTGGAAAGTTTTTGACGTGATGGCCATTCACGAGAATGCATTGTATTGTTGTATGATGGTTCTGAACAAAGGTATCATGTTGATTCAAGGCTTCAGACCACTAGAGACGGTGGAAATAACTACACGATTGAATACCTTAAGGGAACTTGTACATGTGGGAAATGGCAAATTCAAAGATTATCATGTTCGCATGCCATAAATATTTGCCATATGAGAAGGGAAAATCCTTGTTCAATTGTGGATTCTTGATTCCATATTTCAGTGTACCGGTTGCAATAATTTGACACTTTTACTCGCTAGAGCATGTAGATCTACGGGAGAGGGCTAGTTGGAAAATTTGATGTGACAAGTCCAAAATTACTAAGTGGGCTAAGGAACTTCCTTATGTCATTTGGGCTGATAGAACAACACCCGAGAATGAAACATGTCAAACACCCTTCTCATTGGTGTTTGGAGTAGAAGCTATTATCCCTATAGAGATGGTGATTCCTACTACTAGAACAAGCATTCATGATCCTCAGGATAACGATGAAAGTCTTATCCAAGATCTAGATATTGTTGATGAGCTCAGAGACTTAGCAAAGATCATAATGACTGCATACCAACAAAGGATAGCTAGGCCATACAACTAGAACATCAGGATTCGAAGGTTTCAAGAAGGAGATTTGGTCTTAAGGAAGGCTTACCAAAATACAACTAATCTCATAGATAGAAAGCTTGCACCTAAGTGGGAAGGGCCCTACATGATCGAATCAGAAGCTGGAAAGGGGGCATATCATCTACGCATAAGTGGGAAGGGCCCTACTTGATCGAATCAGGAGCTGGAAAGGGGGCATATCATCTACTTACTATGGAAGCTGACCGACTGCCAAAAGCATGGAATGCTATCCATCTTAAGAGATATTTCATTTAATCAGGATCAAGGATCCTAAAGTTGGTAAAATCTTATTTTATCATTTATTCATTTCAGATTTATATTACTAGCTAAAGGAAAATATACTCTTAACATTTATCCTTTCCAAGCTTTAAGTGACAGTGCAGCTAAAGTTGATGTCAATTAGAGATTCAATGATCAAGAGGTTGGCCACCTCTTCCCCAAGTTTAAGGTACATCGATATCTCTCTGGTCTAATCCCACGATTAAGGTGCGATCCCTGATGATCACACCTTCTAAGGTTTAAAGGTTTTCACCTTTCTCACGAATTAGAGATTCTACACTCTAGCTTGTAGCGCACGTTATCCAAAGTATAGTTCGGGGCAGTAGGACCAGTACACGCTTAGTGGCTGACAATTTCATTGCTTTCGGCTATATGGAGGATCCTACGATTTAATGGTAGACATACCATAAACAAGGTTTTGGCGTTTTCACATCACTCACGTTTAGGCTAAATCCCGGTTCAGGCGAGTCCCCAGTTTAACATCTGTATATATGGGATTGACCCCAGTTTGTGCATGTCCCCATTTTATCGGGCTTGTCCCTAGTTTATCGGACTTGTCCCCAGTTTGTTGGGCTTGTCCCCAGTTTGTTGGGCTTGTTTCCAGTTTTTTGGACTTGTTCCCAGTTTATTTGGGCTTGTCCCCAGTTTGTTGGGCTTGTCCCCAGTTTTTGGGCTTGTCCCCAGTTTGTTGGGTTTAATCCTAGTTAATATGATAAGTTATTTGCATCAGGTATCCTAAGTCTAACTACAAGGATCGAGGAAAAATTAGCACTTATGGTAATTCAGGTCAAATCAGACCTTATGGTATGATCTCTACTTATCAATTTACATTTATTATGTTTAACTCTTTATATGTTCATATATGTAGGGATCCGGGATCCTTAATCTATTTTTACAAAGGATAATTTACCCTTGAAACTTTTCTTAAAACTCTTTATAGACCTAAACTATAACAAGAATGCTTTCATAATAAACAAACAACACACAAGTAGTCAAAAGTTTAAGTTGTTATTATTAAGTCACCTAGACTTACCAAAATCCTTAACCCGGATTTCACCATCCGAAAGAAGGACCATCCACCCTAGGTTAAGCAGGTGCTACTAACAGTCTTAAAGTGAAGGAAAGATAAAGAAAAGGGGAATCAAAGGCTTCATCCCCGAAAAAAGGAGGATCCCTCCACCTTTGCTACACCTCATAATTTTCTTAAGGATCACAGATCCTTTATCCTAATAAACTATTGTCTTAAGTACAAACCAGCTGATATTCAACAAAACACAAAAAAATAAAAAAGTGGGCTCGTGCCTTGTCTTTTCTATCTTTCATTTCCCACTTTGACAGCCTCATCTTCAACCGTTGCATCCTTCCCCGCATCCGTCATCTCAGCCTCTTGACCACAGACCGCGGTATCCGTGCTTTCGCTCGCTTCATCTTCGCCACCGCCTAACGCTGCAAGAGACTGCTTCCACTTTTCCAGATCCCATGCTGATTTATCGAAGGAAGGATCATTAGCCTCGGTCATAATCTTGATCCAGGCCTGCAGAACATACTTGGCAGCCCAAATCTTTGATTCATTGGTAATATGGGTCACCTGCTCCTGCAGCTGAGCTTCAACTGAGGATGCGTTTTCCTCGGCCTATTTCTTTTATTTGGTCAGCTTGGCAATCATCTTATCCTTTGCAGGAGCCATAGACCTCTTCCAGACATGTTCTCTTCATACTCCTTGACCATCTTATCATAATAGCTCTTGACGGAATCCATGGCCTATACGATACAACAAAGCAAGTTCAAAAGGATTTTGGATCCACAATAGCAAATAAAGAGGATAAAGGATCCTTACGGTGGTGATGTGATACTTTCCGGTCTTAAACGGATCTTCTAGCTTGGCTGTCCTCATTCTCTTGGAAGCTTCAGACTTAGCGCTAGTCGTCACAGGACGCAGCTTATGGACAGGTGTGGTCTTTAAAGTCTCCTTCTTCACAATAAGACACAATGTCTGTAGGTTCCCAGCCGGATCTACACGGAAGTATCTCGTACTACGTAGGTGCGGAATCCCTACGTAAGACGATATGAGCATAGGATGTAAACTATGTTAATACCGAACACGAACACACGTTACAATAATCAAAAGACACGTTGTATTGCAACTCCTTTAACACGTGATACGCAAATCACAATTACACGTACTGGAATCTTAGCCAAATACAAGCCGTAGCCTAAACATTTATAACCTTCAACAACTTCGCCTAACAGACTACGCGAAGTTGTCAATAACTTCGCTTGTCCCACAAGTTCGCTTATAACAGGCGAACTTGTGAGACAACTTAACTAAAACACAAATCAAAACCAACTAACACGATTATAGACACTATATACTGAACTACTGACATCATGTACCAACAGACTCCCCCTTGGCAGTAGCTTCATATCTCTAACTTCAATCACGTGTCTTGTAATCCCAAAACTCGAGTCACCCGTCTTCAAGCATGAACTCCTTCTCTGACACAAACGGAAACTACTCTATGATATTTCTTGGCTTCTTCTTTCCATGCCGGAATATAGAATATCTTTTTCTCGTTCAGCACCTGCAAGTCAGCTTGAGACAAATTCACCAAGTACATAGGATCATACACTCTCAGCAACTCTTGTTCATCTTCATCCTCCATCACCGCTTCAGCTGTTTCACTATCGACATACCACCATTTCAGATTCTTTAAGACATCCTTGGGCATTTGTTTCATCGGCATTTCTTTTAAACACCGGATCGGCTTATACTTCATTACCATCCAAGGTTTGCCATCAGCTCTCATGCCTCTGTCTTTATCTTCAACAAGCTTCCCTTTCTGCGGCTTTAATAACTCGAACTTTTTCTCTTTTATGCTTTCTTTCCACACGATCTTTCCAATAATCCTAGCCATATTATCATCACTCCTGTTTATCAACCCAACTTGGCCAAATCCTTCACCTCACACTCCGAAAAGGTATTCAATGATCTCAATAGCCTCTTGAAGTACTGAACTCCGTCAAAACGTTTAATTACAAATAGCTTCAACTGCTCATCATATAACCAACATATAATCCCCTTCTTTGATTGAGCATACCCCTTGATATTATAACTCTTTTTAAACATAGTAGGAACCGCTGGTTTCTTTGTCTTTACGAACCATTGAGCGTAGCCTTCTTTCCATCTCGGCTGCTCTTCCCATTCAGTCTCATCACTTCCCATATCATGACCCACATTTGTCTTATCAACTTCCGGAATCTCATGCTCAACATTTTCCTCCATAATCTCTCCCTCTTCAATCTCACTATCAATTACAATCTCAGCTCCTATCTTCTCAATCTCTTCAACCGGTAACACATCGTCGTCACCTACAATATCATCATCCAAACTTTCCACATCATCCACTACCACCACATCATCACCCCCTGATTCACCAGTTGCACCAGTTGACTCCCTCTGAGATGTGGAAGTCCCAAGAGCTTGTTCAGTTCTTGGCAACTCACCACCTGCACCTTTCGGTGCATTGGGATCATCGTCTCTATCCTTACTCTTCTTCGTCCTCAGCTCATCGCCCTTGCAGCTCGTCTCCCCCTGAGATGCCAAGAACTGTTTCAAGGCATCAAAAAGTTTACCATGCTCAATCAGGAGGGACGACTGAATCTGATTTTCTGCAACAAGGCGCTGGATAGCGTGAGTCTGGATCAAGTTTATTCTCGACTGTTCTGCCACGACCCTTTCAAGAGCTGCTATCCTGTCTGAGTCAGATAAGGTTGCATCAAAATCAAAACTCATATGAGAGGTGTCTTGAGCATACGGTGAAGGGATCCCCAAAGTAGCCGGAACATCAGAAAAAGGCTGAAAAGTAACCGCAGGTGGTATTGTAACAGATAATCCTGCAGTGGCAACCAGTGTCGACTCAACGAATCTTGCAACAACCTTCGATGGAGTAAGTGTAGGAGGTGGCAAGGAAACAATTTCTGGAGCTGAAAAATGGAAAGTAGTGGGTGGAATGCCAAAGGAGGATGATGTAGATATAACAGGAACGTCCGAGGTGATTGGTCCTGTCACAGTCATGGATGCAGGGACCATAGTCATACCAGATAAAGCGGGTGGAGAGAAACGAACCACCCTCGCGCTTTCACCAGCTCCCGATCCTTCACCCGTTCTTGCCCTTTTCGATCGACGAACCAACCGATCTAACTCCTCCTCAAAATCAGATTCACTGTCATCTGTATCTTTCTTTCTTTTTCCATGAATCCTTTCTTGAGCGACCAGTATCTGTCTTGCTTCAGCAACATCATTAGCTGAGGAGTCAGAGTTGGTTCTTTCAGAATCAGCTACCGACGTAGCTATCAACGGCACATCAGCACTAGAAACCTCTGCTACTGAGACCTGAACCTCTGCCTCAGGATCAACTCGTGCCATATCTAAAAATCCTTGGCCACCAAAAGCAGCTTCAAGGTCTACTTGATCCTCCGGCGCCACAACAGGAGCAGCAGGCAACGCTTGCTGTACCATAGGTGGTGGTTGAGAGACAACAGCCTGTTGCGGTGCCGGGTCCCGAAACTCGTCTCCACGAGGAGCAACATACGCCGGGTTTATCAAATACCCAAATAGCGGAGTATGTCGTGGACGAAGCTCTGGTTTACTTCGAGCACTCGATGATCTGCATTGTGCGAAAATCCTCTTGCTGACACTCTCTACATAACGAATCGGACGGCGCTGAGGTAGCGTAGGAGCTACATGATTCAAGATCATTTGTAAAAACCTTGGATACATCAAGAATCTTTCACGAGCCACCGCTCGTCTCTGACGGTCTATCTCATAAAACACTATCTGACTGAAGCTGTAAGGCTTGTTGTAAGTCAGTGCTGTCATTGCCGATTGCATCGTGGCACCCATACCGTCCGTTCCAGCCTTACGACCCGACATGCATACGATCATCACGTGCATGAGAAAACGCCATTGATCCAACAAGAATCCTTTACGTCTCTGAGTGTCACCCAATGGACCAGAATAGCCTATTCTTAAAAATGCACCATCTCTGAATGGAGCAACAAAGTCTGTAGGATCATCCCTCGTTTCATTCCCAAGGCGACCCTTATCTGTTCCGATGAGAACTGCACCTCTTGATTGTTGACTGTGGCGCGCATGACTGGGGGCTCGACTCTACAATCGTATTCAACCGTCTGCCAGAAGTCTTCTATGTTTGGCAGAGAAATGGACAGAGTTGTAGCAATTGCATGAAAGATACACGAGCGAATAAGAAAATTGATGATCTCGCGATAATCATCAACACCGCTAGCATCCGGGTCCAGTGTGATGTACATATTGTGCCCCGGAAAGAACTGACGGTTGTTATCACCACCTTCGTCACCACCAGCACCACCGGCTCCTGCTACAGCTGCCATATCTGCATAACAAACGGACTAAGTTAGAAAATCGTCAAAGCAAATCACAACTTCGCCTATTACCATGAGCGAAGTTACGAGAAAATTTAGTGTGCAGGCGAAGTTAGACATAGGGCGAAGTTGAGCACAACTTCGCCTATACAATAACTTCGCCTGACAACAGATTAACTTTAAAAAAATATGAAAAGCACAAGGCGAAGTTAAGTCTAAGGCGAAGTTAAGGATAACTTCGCCTAACCATAACTTCGCCCCTTGAACAACTTCGCCCCTGAGTTAAAGATTGAAGTAGCAGGCGAAGTTAAGCCTAAGGCGAAGTTGAGAACAACTTCGCCTAAACTATAACTTCGCCTGATCTGAAATGGCAAAGTTTTAGAAGGCTAGACGAGATGTCTTTTGGAGAATTTGTTGATTATGGACTCTAAAAAACATGTTTTTATGGAGATCTAGACGATCAAGTTGGTTACGACCACGTTAAAACAAGTTTGAAAAGCGGGTATTTAAGGTTTGCATGAACGAGGTCTCAAACCGGACCAAAACGGCATCTGATTAACATGATCGACACGAATTATACGTTATCCCGACTCTACACACCTTTAACACGGATTGAATTTGAGAATAATAACAAGGTTTGATTTGAGAGTTAACTTCGCCGAGGTTGATTAGAGTATAAGTTCGCCTGTTTTGAGAATATGAAAGGGTTTGACTGAGTTGACCCTTATATAGGTCTGAATATGCCCAGGCGAAGTTATGGTTAACTTCGCTTATCCATAACTTTGCCCCTTAACAACTTCGCCTACCCTGCACAACTTCGCCTAGCATCAAACTTACATAACAGGCCCTCATACTTTGAACATAATGTAATTGTCTTTTAATAACTTCCGTTAAAGATTTAAATGTTAAAATCAAAGAACCAAGTAACCAAGCTTTGAACCGTAAAATGAAATATGTAAAGTAAATTTTAGAAATAAAGTATACGGGATCAAATTTCAGTCTTGACAGGGACTAGCATGTTTTAGAAAAGATCCGAACAGGAATCATACTAGTTAAGTGACTGTCACATAGATCCATGTTCAGCGATATTATGACTTAAAGAAACAGGTTGTAAGCAGGTAAACAACTTAGTATGGTTTTCATCGCTTATGTGATACGGATTAGGTTCAATTAAGCTCAAAATTTAAATGGTCAACACATCAGAGATTGTGATGCCTCCTATCTATTCTCAAAGCGTATTTGGCTTTCCCCAAGTCACCCCGAGTTGACCTCGACCCGTAGTGTCTGATTAAACCGTAAATACATCTTGATCTTTTAGAGTCTTCTTCCCGTTCTCTTTCTTGCCTCTTGATTGATAAGTATAACATTATAAGCTTCAGAAGTCTTAACAAGAATCAAAAATTTTTTATTTTTTATTTTTTATTATATATTTTGTTTAATATTAAAGATTTACATAGCTTCAAACAGTAGACTACTGCAAGTCCCGAATCTGGATCATTACAGGTACTTGACACACTATTTTCTTGGGAATCAGAACACTCACGGGCTCGTGTAGACTGGGTAATCGCTTTTCTGCCAATTATTCGGAAAGATGTAAATGGAGACATAAACAACTCTTAATGAGTCTTCCCTTTAAATCGAGAAGATTTAGTTAGTATCACTTTAACTTTTACGCACCATAAAAAGCTACCATAACATACAATGACTGTTCTAGAGTCTTTTAGGCCTTATAACTTCACTAGTTAAGCACACAGAAATAGTTTGTGTATCACTTTCCAAGGTTGGATCAATTTTCTTAGAAACATTGTATAGAAACTTCTTACGAAGTTGTAGACTTGAAAAATTATATCATCTCCCTAAAAAAAATTTTAAATTCTATCGCCCCGATCAAGTCAAAGTCTTCAGGTAAACGGCTATCCTGAAGATCCAATGGTTCAGCTGGACCGACCACATACGAATATGTGTCCTTCTAACTAAGTATGAACGACTATTTTTCAGCGAAAGAATAAAAACACATCATAAACCGCCCCGGTCACTTTCAGTCATCTGGTTAATGGCTATCCTCATAATCTACTGGTAGAAGTGAGGACCAAACACATCCGAAGATATGTCCTTCAAACTGAAGCAACCGACATAATTCTAAGCGATAATGACGTTTTTTTTTATATATATAAAATACGGTTACTCGGGATTGATCATCCCATTAAGCTCAACAAGATTTTGAAAACGAGTTCTGTCAAACGCTTTAGTAAAAAGATCAGCGAAGTTATTCAACGAATCAACCTTTTCTAGCACTATTAATTTCTTCTTAGCACAATCCCGTATAAAATGATGACGAATGTCAATGTGCTTAGTTTTGCTATGTTTTACGGGATTGTTAGTTACTGAGATTGCAGCAGTGTTATCAATACAAATAGGAGTTTGAGTGAAATTCAGACCGTAATCGCGCAATTGCTGTTGTATCCAAAGAACCTGGGAGCAGCAGTTCGATGCTGCCATGTACTCTGCTTCACAGGTAGAGATGGCTACAGAGGTCTGCTTCTTGCACTGCCATGACACCAATCTTCCTCCCAGAAACTGACATCCACCGGTTGTCGACTTCCTGTTCTGATTGCGACCTCCATAGTCAGAATCTGTGTAGGCGACAAAATCCAAGTCTCCCCCTTTCGTGTACCACAATCCCAGCTTAGGCTTGCCTTTGAGATACCGCGGTATTCTCTTTACTCCCTTCATGTGAGACTCCTTTGGGCTTGCCTGAAATCGAGCACAGAGACAAACTGCAAACATAATATCAGGTCTAGATGCAGTTAAATACATTAAAGAACCTATGATTGCTCGATACTGGGTGGGGTCCACATCTGCATCACTGTCTGAATCAGCACCCAGTTTGTGGTTGACACAAACTGGAGTATCAAATGGAGTGCTGTCCTCCATCTTGAAGCGTTTGAGAACGTCTTGGACATATTTAGTTTGATGGATGAACATCCCATCTTTCTTCTGATAGACCTGCAATCCTAAAAAGAAAGTTAATTCACCCATTGCACTCATTTCAAACCTCTTTTTCATGACTCCTTCAAACTCCTGACACATGACGACTTTTGATGCAGCAAATATGATGTCGTCTACGTAGACTTGAACTAGTAGAAAATCTCGCCCCTTTCTCTTGACAAATAGCGTGCTGTCGATCTTTCCTCTTTCGAACCCATTCTCAAGTAAGTAATCTGATAAGGTTGCGTACCAGGCACGAGGGGCCTGATGTAGTCCGTATAGCGCTTTACTCAGCTTGTACACATGATCAGGAAAGTCAGGGTCAGGAAAACCTGGAGGCTGTTCAACGTATACTACCTCATCGACTTTACCATTCAGAAAAGCACTTTTCACGTCTATCTGGAACACCTTCATCTCATTGTATGCAGCAAATGCCAAAAATAGTCGAATGGCTTCCAATCTAGCCACAGGAGCAAACACTTCATTGTAGTCGATCCCTTCTTGCTGATTAAACCCTTTTACTACCAGCCTTGCCTTGTTCCTTATGATTATCCCTTTCTCATCTCTCTTACATTTGAAAACCCATTTGGTGCCAATAGCATGAATATTTTTCGGTTTTGCAACCAATTTCCATACTTCCATCTTCTCGAACTGGGCTAACTCTTCTTGCATGGCTTCGACCCACGAGCTGTCCTTTAGAGCCATTTGATAGTTCTTTGGTTCAATCTAGCTGATGAAGCAGGTGTACATGCATTCATTTAAGATACCCGTTTCTTTAATGCTTGCGTAAACACAAGTGTGCTCATTCAAGCTTCGTCTCGTATGTACACCGTCAGACAGATCACCTATCAGCGGTTCTTGACGAGGAGGGATAACACTCATCGTATCGCGGACGTTGCACAATATTTTCTTCCTCATCATACAGAATCTGTGAAGCAATTTTCTCATCAACTTCTGCAAAATCCAAATAAGGCATATTAAAGGATTTGAACAGTTTATCATAGTCAAAAGCTTCAGCAGGTCCCGTGCTGGGCATTGGTGGTTTGTAACTCATGATGTCGGTGTTACATACCACTTCAACCTTGCTGTTCGATAAGTTAAAGACTCTTCTGTTGGGTGTCCCAACAACATATCCGACTAAAATACCTTCGTCGGCTTTCTCACCAAATTTAGAGTTTGTCTTTAAAATCGTACATGGGGACCCGAATGGTTCGAGACCATTCAAGTTTGGCTTTCGACCATGCATAAGTTCATAACAAGTTTTATTTAGCTTTTTAACAGTTAAAACACGATTAAGGATATAACAGGCTGTGGCAACTGCTTCAGCCCAGAACACCACGGGAAGTTTAGCATCAGCCAGCATGGTTCTGGCTCCTTCAATTAGCGTCCTGTTCTTCCTCTCAGCCACCCCATTTTGTTGCGGAGAATACGGGGCGCTGTACTGGTGGTCTATCCCTTTCTGTAAGCAGAACAGCTCCATCTGGTAGTTTTTGAACTCTGTCCCATTATCACTCCTGATGTACTTAACCTTTCTCCCCACAATATTCTCAACCTTAGTAATCAAGTTAATTACCAACTGAACCGTCTCATCTTTTGTCTTCAGAAAGTATACCCACGAGTATCGAGTGTAATCATTGGTTATTACCAAGCAGTATGTCGTTCCACCTAGACTCTTTACATTCACGGGACCGAAAAGATCCATGTGAAGTAAGTCTAAGGTACTGACAATTGAATTAACCTTCTTGGTGAGATGAGGTTTCTTGTGTTGCTTTCCCTTCTTGCACGATAAGCATTGGTCTTCAAAGTTGAAATTCTTTAAGGAAACACCAAGCACCAGCCCATTCTTGACAATGTAGTTCATTTTTCGAAGATGTATATGCCCCATTCTTCGATGCCATAGCTCGGACTCTGATTCAGTTGCTTTTGATAGAAGACATGATTCTTCTGTTGCCATCTCAGTTGACCTCATATCCATGACGTATGTGTTCTTTTCTCTTGGAGCTTTCATCAACACCCATGCCTCTGGTATCTTGAAACCAGGATACAGAACAATTGCTTCATTTTTAGTAAAGTGCACTGTGTACTCTTTGTCACAAATCTGAGACACGCTCAATAGATTATGCTTCAACTCCTCAACAAAATTCACCTTTTCCAATTTCATTTTTCCATTTGTCACAGTCCCAATACCAGTAATTCTACCACCACTCTCTCCAGCAAAACTTACCCTACCTCCTTGAACAGGTTTCCATTCGTGTAACAAATTTTTGTTACCAGTCACGTGCCGGGAACAGCCACTGTCCACAACCCACAGATTGTTTCCAGTCCTGATCAACTATTCCTGCACGATTAAAGAAAAGGATTAAAATCTGGGGACCCAAGACCTACTGGTCTTGGGTCGATTAAATCTGTTAAAGGGCATCTCGTACTTTGATTGCCCAAAGGCAGTTTGAGAGTAGTTTCTGTAAGTTCTAAAAGGATACCTTCTTGAGAATTGACTATGAGGCCATCCAAACTTTAGTGGATTAACTGAGTTATAATTTTTGGTTTGGTTGTTAACTGGGAAAAACTGAGATTGATATTTTTGAAATCTTGGTTTAGTCCAATGTCTGAACTTTGGTGAGTTAGCATTCTTACCATTATAGTAATTTCTATTCGTTTTATTCTCAGTTTTCTGAGGCCTCATACTTCTGAATCTCTGATTTAGAGGACAATCAGCAATCAGGTGTCCTATTTGATTGCATCTGAAACAACTCCTGTGTTCAACTTTCGCCTCAACAGTTGTTTCAGACGTTGAGGTGGCATTACTATTCGTTTTTCTAACATATGGTGGGATAAACGGGTTTAGGGGAGAGTTCTTTTCAGTTGGCTTATATTCCTCCCCGCGTTTTAGTAACACTACCTCTTCTTTTATCTCACTAGATTCGGATGTCTTGTCCGAATTTGATGAGACAGAACTAGGAACAGAAATCTTAACATTTGAAACAGGCTTACATGTTTCGCTTTTACTAACTTCAGGTTCTTTAATCGAAACTTTGACAGGAACTGTCTGACTAATTTCAACATCAACAGATTTCTGATTACTAGGATCATCCGTATAGTTATGGTTATATGGTGTTGGAACCTCAGAAAATCCAATTCCCCCTTTGTTAACTGGGGAACGTTGAACACTTACGATGTGATCAAGCATTGCTGAGGAATTTCTAAATTGTTCAATTTTTCTGTTTAATTCCACCACTTTTACCTGGTAATCAGCTATCTGTTTATCCCTGTCAGCAATTAGTTTGGTTTTTTCCTCTAACACTTCATAACTAAGATCAATTACTTGTATTTTTTCAGCTAGACTGGCTTTAAGACTTCTGATATCTTTTTCACTAGCTTTTATTTTTACCGAGTAACTGTTTTCTCTAGTTTTAGTGTAATGATGATCTTCTTTTAACGTTTTAAATTGAGCGTCCAAACTAACAAACTGATCAGTTACTGTTTTCAATTGTTCAGACAGATTTTCACATTGCATGCAATGAAGTTCAGAACTTACCTCAGAGAGCTGATCGTTCACTTCTGCCATGTAAGCTTGATTTTCTCCTGTCACTTTCTCACTTCCTGCAGTTTCGATGTTCACCAAATTTTCCTGTTCGAAGACTTCCTCAACCTGTAGGTTCCAGTTATACCCACTATTGTGTCTAGATACCATAGCCTTATTAACACTCTCTCCCCCCATTCTGTTGTGCAGGCCTGTTCTAACTACGTTCGACTCTCTCATTGGTACATTCCTTGGCAAAGTGACCATTTTGTTGACAGTTGTTGCATCTAACCTTTGATTTGTCAAACCCTGGTCTTTCTCCAACGAACTTTCTGCCTGTTTTCTTCATGAATCTCTTAACCCTTCTTACTATCATAGCCATCTGCCACTGCAGGTTCATCTCTTCTAGATCATCAGCATCAATTTGATCATAGTCTTCATCCAAATTTGCAGGGTCGACTATTTTACCTTTGATGTAGTTTTCGTAAGATGCAATGAAGGATGCATAGAGAGCAAACTGCTGTTCAGTTGATTTAATACTCATGGGTATCTGCGAGCAGTTGTTGGTCGGAACATTTGAGGAAAAACTACCAGTTGTGGCTTGAGGTTTTGAAGAATTACTTCCTCCAGCTACAAAACATAAAACACCATCCATGTTGAGAATCACAAGACCATCATGAGTTGAGTTTGAGCTTAAGTCTCCCTTTGAGTAGTAAGCAGATGATTCTGACCTTGAACTTGAACTTGAACTAACTTTTGCACCGTACATTCCAAGATCCTGAACCTGATCAGTTGGTGTCTCTTTCCGAACCATGTTTAGTTCAGAAGTTCGTAATTTATTGACTGCTGTTTCCAAATCAATATCGGCAAACTCTTTATCTTCTCTCATCAAAACCGTGTACATTTCCCATTTCGGTGGAAGAGCATCAAGAAGTTTCTCTACTATCTCCTCTTCTTTGTATACAATGGAGTAATTGCTGAGTTCGGTCATCAGGTGATAATATCTTGTGATGATATCATCAAGTGATTCATTTTTCAAATATTTGAACACCGAGAATTGGGTTTTGAGAAGCTTAATTTTGGATGCACGTATCCCCACATTACCTTCATATCAATTTTCTAGCGCTTCCATAGCTCTCTAGCGGTTTTGTATTTCCTGAAGGTGTGAAGAATCTCTTGTGGAAGAGCCATGGTGATCGCCGCATGAGCTTTACTCTCTGCCTCATACATTTTCCTTTCTTCCTCATCCATCTTACTGTACTTCTTTATTTGATCACGACCCTCAAACAAGGCCATTGGTGGAATGTATCCATCTTGTATGCACACCCACATCTTAGCATCTTGATATTTAACATACTGTTCAAACCGATCTTTCCAAGCAACGAAATCGGTACCCTTAAGCATTTTCGGAGCCTTAGTTGCTGAACCGGCCTCAACTTCCATTTTCACCAGTTCCGTAATGTTTATCGAAGTCATTGCTGAAAGTAACACAACTCGAGGAAAGTATAAAATAATTTTTTATTATTTTGAACAGTGCCCAGTAGGCGAAGTTATGCTTAACTTCGCTTAAGCTTAACTTCGCTGATACACAACTTCGCTAAACCTTAACTTCGCTTGATGTTTAACTTCGCTTCTTGACAACTTCGCTTAATTCAAGCGAACTTGTGAGACAAGCGAAGTTAATGATAACTTCGCTTAAACTTATATCTTCGCCTAAACCCTACAAACAGTGACGGCAACTTCGCCTGATGAACACAAGGATTTTGCAGGTTTTAATTTGATGTATTGCGAGGTATGTGAAGGTGTAATGGGTTATATTTGATAGTGGGAGATGGGTAGGACACAAAAACTCGGTATTTCAACGTAAACTCGTCCCGCGAAAAGTCGAACGGAACGATTTCTACACTCGTGTGATAATCCCGAACCACACAATCACGAGCAAATGCTCTGATACCAATTGTAGGTTCCCAGCCGGATCTACACGGAAGTATCTCGTACTACGTAGGTGCGGAATCCCTATGTAAGACGATACGAGCGTAGGATGTAAACTGTGTTAATACCGAACACGAACACACGTTACAATACTCAAAAGACACGTTGTATTGCAACTCCTTTAACACGTGATATGCAAATCACAATTACACGTACTGGAATCTTAGCCAAATACAAGCCGTAGCCTAAACATTTATAACCTTCGACAACTTCGCCTAACAGACTAGGCGAAGTTGTCAATAACTTCGCTTGTCCCACAAGTTCGCTTATAACAGGCGAACTTGTGAGACAACTTAACTAAAACACAAATCAAAACCAACTAACACGATTATAGACACTATATACTGAACTACTGACATCATGTACCAACAATGTCTTCGAAAGAAAACTGAGAGGCAGATTTACTAGATTTCTGAGCACCTACAAAGCACAACTTAAAGATAAGTTTTCTCTTATTTTTAATTAATATCAAATAATATCATTTAAACTCTTACTTGACATGTTGCTGACCGATTCTGAAATTGACTCTTGGAAGGCTTTAGTAAACTTGGCTTGAAAGGTTCTAATTTCTGGATCCAGTGAAAGAAACTTCTTCACTCTTTCTTTGACTCCGTGAAGCTCGGCCAGCAAAGTAAAGTTGTCACTGAGAAATAAAAAAATTAAAACATTAGTTGAAGAATCGGTTATTCTCTCCGTGTTATCTAAGGATCCAGGATCCTACCCTTCTTGATCCACCTTTTGGGTAGATCAGACCCACCAGGGATTGAGTCTTTTTTTACGAAGAAAAACTGGTTTTTCCAAAAGGCACCATTCTGGGTGGCTTTATAGATGGGACTCGGTTGGTGTGGCTTTGATTTAAAAACAAAACGATTAGAGTCGTAGGTGACTAGAGTGTAAGGATAAGATAGCTCCGATAAGCCGAACTCGAGACCTTCTTCGTCAACGATTCTTTCGATGGTGCGCAGTACCCTCCACAACATGGCCATTGCCTGAATGTAGCTGATTCCGGTCAAGGTAAAGAAAATTTGGTTAAAAGTTGGAAAGAGTTATGTGTAGCCGATTAAAAAAGGTTGAGCCGGAAAGCAGATCCAGGATTTGGATGTACGGTCACTTCGAACAGTGGAGTCAAAAGGACGAAAAATTGTATCGGCCGGAAATAATGATCGAAGATCATCAATTTCTGGGTCGGTGAATTTACAGATCTCTGATGAGGGGTTAGAAAGAAGACCTTGTGGTCGGAGGTCGCTAGAATCCAACTGTTCAGAAGAAGATGAAACGGAGATGGTCGACATATTAAAAAAAATGAAAAGAAAAGAGAAAGAAGGATACCTGTTTGGTTGCTGAAAGTGTGGTTATAAATGGATTATAGTGATCACATATATAGGCGGCAGGCATTAATCAAGATGGGTGATAATAACTACGTCCGACTCACGTCTAATCTTATTAATTGCAGGAAATTTGAATTTCAAAATGACAGCTATTATCCACAAACAACCGCCATTTTGGGGGCAATTGTTAGGGCATGGATTTTTATGCTGAGGATATGTTATCCTTATGTAACTTTTGGATCAATTATCCTTAGGATATGTTTCAGGTTGCACAAGATCAAGGATCCTCGGTATTAAATGTTTACTAACAATTGTATTATTTGAATGGTTTTGTGATTAACAGGTCTAACGGTTAAAAGACTCAGTCCACCTATTTATCCGCTAGTCCATGAAGTTTTGCACGTGGTCAAAGAGCTACAATGGATCATGGAGAAGTGGCGAGATTATTGAACTTATAGTTAGCTTATATGTTTGTATATATTGAGCTTATGATCGGCTTAGGAAGGACACACAACCTACACACTATTTACATACAATTATCACAGCTCACTCGTAGAGATTGTTCTAGTTTTCACTTGTTCACACTTAGCTTTATTGTAACCGATCTTAAGCTCCATCATTGTAACACTTTCTTTTTATTAATAAAGTGGTGATAGACGATTTTTCTTCACCCGGGGTTTTTGTGTCGGCGATCATCATTTGATCAAGGGCTTTTCCTCGCAACAAATCACGGTGTTCATCCATATTTCGTTTACATAAATTATCATTGTTATACAAGCACTATACCTCACATATACAAACTTGGTTACATTATCCTTAAACCAATTTTTGACCAAAACAGTTATGATGTTAATTCTCTCTAAAGATACACCCAAGGGGAAACCTTTTATAGCTAATAAGGGTAATATGGTCAATCAACAATTACCAACCTAATATATAATAAGGTATATCAATAAATTTGATCTATTATAATATAAATGATAACGATGGCCACATTAATAAATATATAATATATTTATTCTTACATTATCCCACTTATCGAGCAATCATTTATTATGAGATAAGCCTGATAAGGAGTTAACTCATTGTAGCTTTAAACTTAAACTGGAGAAGACAAATACAGTCATTGAATTGAACATAAGCTCAAGACCCCCATTAATCCTATTGTAGTCCTTATTTAAAACTTAAGTAGATATGATCAAAATTTTCAAGTGAGCCCTTCAAAACATTTTATTTTTATACTAATTCATCTATATGTCATTATGCAAGCATAACATAGTACGATATGTGATTATAAATAGTCACTAGTAATCTCGTCTTATGTATTAAGCTCTTTCATAAGACATATGGGTGAGACTTTTAGTTATCGGATCCTTAAGCATATCATGAATATATTCGATACGAAAATTAAGTTTCCTCATTTCGTTCATAAAAGAATAATTAATTTCATATCAAAATTTTAATGCAACACTCGAACGAGAAAACGTTGTAGCTGACTTTATAACAGTAATTCTTCAATATATAATTTGTATGGAGTCAAAAAACTTATGAGTCCACTAATATATTTTCAACAACATTTATTGCTAATTGTGTTGTAATTAATTAACATATTATGCCATTATAACTTAGGTTGTTGTTATTAGTTTAGTATGACTCCTTCATCTGCTGACATAAGAATCTATCCTGAAAAATTACATTTTGTTATCTTTGAGCGTAACAAATTTTAGAGTAATCCATCGGTTTGAATTCTCACTTCTTCTTTTAAATTATAGTCTTGCGTTTCCTTTAAAGATATTTTAATGCTCTTTTAGATGTTTCACATTAATCTAGACATATCTAGTGTGTTGTAATTTTCAGTAATATCTGAACGAGTATAGACTTGAACCTACATAAGGCTTCTACTTAATGAAGCATAAGGAAAAATCTCAATGATCCTATTATCCTCTAAAAGAGAGAAATATTGTTTGTTACATGTGTAAGGACTCATTTAAAATAAAACTTATAGAACAAAACTTACGTCCCTTTAGGGCTATCTCATAATGTTATGATATCTGTAATATATGGGATATCTTTAAGATCTATCACATCAAAGTATATATGAACAATGCTTTGACTTATGTAATATATACTTGTCACAAGAATATCATCTATATAAGGACAAATTTGTTTTAGTTTCTCCCACTCGTCATGAGGTAGGTACATTAATCCACTTGGTTTTTGATGAATATAATTGTATAAAGATTTCATCACATTTTGATGTTTGCATTATCCCTTATATGGATTTTATTGACTTACAGACTAAATGTTCTTTAACCTTCAGTTTATAACTTTTAGGTTGTTTTACGAACAAATAAATATGTAAGTCGGTTGTTAGGGAAAGTTGTTTTAATATTCATCTAATTTAGCTCTTAACTTTTATAAGCTACTAGAACAATATTAATCCTTAAGAAAATCTTTTGTAATATAGGTGATGTATAAGAATTTATACTTCTTTTAGCACTAAAATATCTCCATATAAGCGTAATTTCGGCAACTATATTAGAATAAATAACAACTAATGTTTATAATTTCTATCTATAGGTAAATATAGTTCTAAGGAATAAAGCAAGCTAAAATATGAAGGAAAACAAAGATAAACAGTGAAAACAGACTCAACACACCCCATGGTGAATCAATACATGGCCATACCTAGAGCATACGAAGTAAGAAACAAAAATCAGGAAATCAAGACATGGACATGCTAACAAAACACATCACATGTTATCAAGAGCAAGAAAAAAAGACAAAACAGAAGGTTCTGAAGAAAAAAACGACCATGTCTTCCCAAGTACTATTGTCAGTTCGTGTATTAACGTGTTTAATAGGTAAGAGACAACACGATTAACACAAGTATCAAACATGAAAATGACTCATTTAACAATTGACTTTGGTAGTTTAAGCATGACAATTATACGTTTTATGTACCAAGAAAGAGAAATGATGTACTATAGTGTCTTTATTTTAATTATTATTTAAAAAAATACAAAATTGTATAGCACACTTTTTTTGCTAAACAGGTCTTATCTTGTTTAATCAGGTGTCCGTTATGACGCATCTATTCCCAAGACACGACCATGCCTTCAAGTACAAAAAAAAAATAAAAACAAAACTGGTGGAATTTGGACTGTTGTGGAACTCAACACAGTTGTGTCTTGCTTAACACGGCCATGTTAAACTAGAGCCGTACGATCTGACAAAGAACAATTAATGCAGCAAGACAGAAATGAAGACATGGTCGTGTCTTGGGAAGACATGGTCGTGCCTTAAGGGTCTGATCAACCTATAAATTAAATTCTTATCTTCTTTATTCAACACACCTTGGAGAGGCATTAAACTTACATTCCACTTCATTTACTCCTCCTCAACCACCTCTTTTCACCATCATTAATAATGGAATTAATCCCATCCATCCAACCCTTGAAGATTAAGGAGATTAACCTTTTGGGAGAAGTCATTAGCATCAATGACTAGTCATCTAAATTGGTTAGAGTGTTTTAATTTGATCATGTTTATATCTACTACTTTGATAATTATCATTATGCTTATTAGTAGCTAAACTTCCAAAGTATCATTGGTTTATAATGAATCTTAAATAAAGTATAATAATGATAGTAAAACATGTGATTGGTTTTTAATAATTAATGGTTATGTTGCAATTATCACTTGATGAGGAATGTTAAAACACTCATAAAAGATACCCTAAGTGCTAAGCTTAACAATAAGCCGAGAAATTGATAGTCTTGCGAAGCCTTGGCGAACCTAATAGACACCAAGACTCCGAACTTGATGATAAGTCGAGAAAAACAATGAGCGAATGTAAGTCCGTAGAAGGATCTTTCAATATGATATCACCAATCTCTATGTTAGTGCGAAAATCTAACAAGAGATGATTCAAGGTAATAAACAAAAACACACAAGAACACGATATGATGATTCAAAACATACGTTATTATTAACGTCGGGTGCTTAAGCATTTGTTTACAATACTCGTCTAACACCAAAATAAACTGAACGGCCAACCAAACCCTATAAAAATGTGATCTATATATATAGGGTAGCCAACATCCAAGCCCAACAAAAACCCAAAGCCCACCGAGATCCATAAAGGATCTCGGTTTACATTCATAATTCAAGCCAAAACCAACTAAGTACAAACCACCAAGGTATGGACCTAACAATCCCCCCCTTGGTTTGTAGCTTTGTTCTTAATCGTGCTCCATGTAGTCAATGTCAGCATCCTTCAGACCACCTTCCCATAATTTAGTTATGATAATAGAAGTTGCCATACTTGTGTATTCCTTTGCAGCCGCTTCAAAAATTGGGTCATCCATTATTTGAAATGTGCTTAGGGTCTTGATATCTCTTTCCCCAAACTTAAGCAAGTCTCTTATATCAACAAACCTAAACTGCCTTTTGCCCTTCTGTAAGTGTATAACAATGGTGGCAGTCTCACTATCATACATCAAGAACCTCATATTATCCAATGTACCGTCTGGAATGGCATTAGGCACAGGAATATGAGTAGCCTTATTTGTGAGGCCACATAACGTTTACCATGGTCTTTCCTGTCCGTGGATCCCTAACCCCCTGGGCTTCTTCAAAAATGATTCAGCGATCTTCATATTAGGAAATCCAGTATCGAGTTGACGACGTAGAAAGTTCCAGAAGTTAGTCGCCCGCTTGTCATGAGTTGGGTTGTGAAATGGAGCATTGATCAAGTCATTGAGATCTACCTTCGTCCAAGATCCGAAGTCCTTCATCTTCTTATAGTACTCAGTAGTCCCAGACCTCCGTTTAACCCACCACATGTTCTTTTCGGAATCAAAGACCCCACGATATTACTCCAGAACGATCACCATATTTATTTGAGAATCCCTTTGGAAAGGTGACAATGAACCTGTCCGGATGATCAGACGATTCAACGTTTTGATTGGAGTTCTTCATTACGAGGGGCTTTTTCTGAATGCGATCCGATTTCTCACTTGTCATTGGAGGTGCAGACATATATTGTTCCAGCGTCTCAGATTATCAATGTTGGGAGTTGGACGACCAATGGAACTGCCACCTTGATCAATTAAAGGTGTCCTAGACATTATGTCATCACTGGTCTTGAATTCATCTCCAAACTTGTGAATAAGTTTTTTTTTGAGGTCTAGGTACATAGCAGTTAATCCTCCCATGTTGGACTGAAGCTCTTTGATCTTGGAATCCTTTTCAGAGTTGCTAGCCTCAAGTTCTTGAATACGCACGTCTTTTATAACTGAATCTTTTTCGAGTTCAAAAACCCGATGTTGTATAGCTTGTACGTCAACAGGAGCAGCTTCAAGTACAACCCCCTTTCCTTTATTTTGCAAGAAAGTCTCTTGAATGGCGAGAATCTGTGCAAGCTTCTCGGAGGCACTAGAGCTTGATTGACCCTGATTGGTTGGGTCAGATGATCCAGATGGTGCATCAGTATATGGAATATCGGCCTCAAAGTGTATGGACTAGGGTCAACATGAGTCTCAGGAACATCTGACTCACGTTGATGTGGTTGTAGCTGTTTGTTTGTTGTTGTTGGTGGTGGTGTTGTTGTTTCAGAGATCAAAACTCCTGGTCTTGGATCTTTCTTTCTTCTCTTGTGAGGAATAAGATCGGCGCCTGATACTTCTAGAATGACTACATCTTGATTTTCAGCAACTGTTTGAGGAGGCTTCAAAGCAGTTGACTGAAGTAATTCTTTGAACTTCTCAAAATCTTGTAACTGTTCAGCAGTCGGAGCAGTCTCCGTCTCACGGTGTTCGGACTCCATATGTTGTACTTGGGTCTCCTCTTCTTCATCATCAGAAATAATCTCAAGTGCAGTAGCACGCCTTTGAACTGGCGCCACATGCTCTTCAGCAAATTGAGCTATAACCAGTACAGTCTCTATTTCAGCAAAACGGCCAAATTTAACCAGATCGTGAAGACCCTGGTAGACAAATTTTACCCCTTTCCTTCACTTTTTCATCAACCCAAAGGTGTTGGGTCCCATCAACTTCATATCCAGCGTCTCAACAGATTTAACGAGATCAGTTTAGTGCGAATCAAAAATCATCTGTAAGAACCGAGGATACATAAGAAACATCTCTTTCTTCTTTCCCTTCAAGTTGCTCATAATTTCATTAAAAACGAACTTGGAATAGTTGTAATTCCAATCCATGATCATAGCAACTACAGCCGACATTTGCGTGTGGCTAATCTCATCGGATCTTCCTTTTCGTCCCGACACACACGTAAAGAATGTGTGTATCAAAAACCTTCAGTACGGGTGAAATAGCTTCTTGATTGCAGGAGGGTAGGATCCCTCGTAGCCCATTCTTGTAAGGATCTCAAAAACTGCAGCAGTCGTGTATTCCGTTGCGTAATCTGGTTAATCCCCAAATGAAAGAACTTCGCATATAATGGCCTCTGTGATGACGACCGGCTTCTTTTGCACTTTGGAGTCTATAGAAACAACACCACTAGGTCCTCGTTGGTTGATTGAAGCATTGTTCCAGAATTCGTTGATCGTCTTCTTGCAAATGATATGATTTTCTCGTAAAGCGTGAGAAATCCGACAGGTGGTGAGACCGATGATCATAGACTTGAACTCCTTATGTGTTAGTGGTGGATCAAATAAGTATCCAGCTATATTATGAGTATCAACAAACTTTAAGGAAGCCTGATCAGCCATTACTGCAACAAACGAGTCATGTTAGCAAATACTCACATGTCTTGAATAACAATCATAAGCTTAAGGGAAAAATTGTTAATTTATAAAACATGGAGGACCAATTGTGATAAGACCATGTTAGATGAACCATAAATAAAAATAATAACAATATTATAAGAGATTTCGGTCCAGTAATGTGTTTTCTGTCCACAAATGGTCAAAGGTGAGGGTTCTCGGTCAAACTATGAGTTCTCTGTCCAAAATTACTGAGAACAACGTGTTCTCGGTAAACTATAAGGGAACTCGGTTAACAAAATCAACCGAGAACTCTTGGTTTGACCAAGAGTTTTCGGTCCACTTGGAAGGGAAAAACCCTTGAGTTCAGCCTCGTGATTCATGGCATCTTCTCCAGAAGAGCCGAAATCACCATGGATCAAGAAAAAAAACCTGTAACTAACTCCTAAAAACTCCAACAATGGTCTCAAACAGGTCGAATGTCCAACATAATACAAGTTTATTATATGATTCATCAAACAAAGACCAAGCAAGCGTTGATATCACATCTTAATCAAACCCTTAAGTATCGAACATATCATCGATCGATCCTTTACCTGTTATTGAACAAAGAGCTATCAAAAGCCTAGAACACCTTCTATTAGATTAGCAAGAAGATTAGGGTTTTCGGCCAAGGATAAATGAGTGTGAAGATATTTTGAGAATAATATCAATAATGGAGACTTAAAAGGTTTTTATATCCCAGAGTGCAGACGGGCCGAGAACCCAGTTGGACCCCAATCTAATAAAACAAGCCCAAACCAAATACAGACGGGCCGAGAACCCAATTAGATCCCAATCCAATAAAACCAGCCCTAACAAGATATTTGGCTCAAAACAAAATTATGAAATAACCAGTTGCAAACCCAAGGCCCAAGGTAGTTTACCCACATCAAAGAAAACCCAATTTGAACGCATGTTTCGAGGAGAGTAGTTTCGAGATGAAAACAAAACAAAGGACAACATAAAAATGAAAATTAAAAAAATAATAAATATAACACGAAACACCAGTCTTCTTGTAGTTTAACAGGATTATGGGATCAAATTTCAGTTTTTGATCAAATTCGCCGACTTTTATGAAAAGATCCGAACATGGAATCTTATTGATTAAGGTGATGTCAAAAGGATTCATGTTCAGCGTTATTATGGTATAGAGAGACAAGTTGATAGCGTGCATAAAAACTTAGCATGATTTTCATTGCGGCAGTGATATGGATAAGGTTCAGTTAGGCATAAAGCTTAGATTGAAATCACTTATGGACCTGTGATGCCTCCTATCTCTTCTCCAAGCGTATTTGGCTTTCCCCAGATCACCCCAATTTGACTCCAACCCCCTAATGCTTTATCAAAAAATTGTAGGAAGCAATAAAACTTTTGAGCTTTAAGCTTAATGAAAAATAACAACATAAATTATATACATACTCAACATCATTCATCATAATATATTTTTTTTAAATAATAAGCACCTGTAAGTCCCGAATCTGGATCACTATAGTACGATAGCACAATATTTTTGTTGATCAGGACACTAACGGGCTCGTGTATGACTGGCTAATTGCTTTTCCGCCTATCCTTCGGAAATATGTATATGGAGACATGCACATTCATTCAAAATGACTCTCCCCAGTAAGTTTAGCATATTTAGTTTAAATCACTTTAACTTTTACACATCATAGAAAACTACCACACAAATCAATGACTGTTCTAGAGCCTTTTAAGCCTAATAACTTCACCCGTTAGGCACACAGAAACAATTTCTCTATCATTTTTCAAAGGTTGGATCAATTTTCATTTGAAAATGTTTTGAAGCTTCAAAACGTTGTTAACTAAATAGTCATATCTCTTCCCAGAGAATTACATAAGAAACATATGTTAAAAAATCAGTCACCCCGGTCACTCTTAGCTTTTAGGTAAATGGCTATCCCGAGATGACCACAAGTGGTTAACATGACCAAACACATATGAGAATACATGTCCCTCCAACTTAGAATTACCGACATAATTTTAAGTGAAAGAATTCAAAACAAAAAAGCACATCACAATCGCCCCGGATGCTTTCAGTTTTTCGGTAAATGGCTATCCTGTGAATCTACGAGTAGATTACCAGACCAAACATATACAAGTATATGTCCTTCAAACATGAGCAGCCGACATAATTTTAAGCGAAAATGAATCTTTGAAAACACACACGCATTTTTTTTGAAATTTCTTAATAATAAACACACACACACATACACACACTCTTTTTGTCTTTTTAATTTTTCTCCCCCTAAATATGTGCAAATTATAAAAATATGTACATATTTATTCTCAAAAAGACTCAATCCTCGAAACGAAGCATTTTAAGAAAACTCACAAGCACATTAAATTTAGCTGTTCCGACCGGTTTTGTAAATAATTCCGCCACATTATTATCAGTGTGAACTTGTTCAAGATGAATCAATATTCGGTCGTAACAGTCGCGAATAAAATGAATTTTAATATCGATGTGCTTGGTTTTGGAGTGTTGAACCGGATTCTTAGAAATTTCAATGGCAGCATCATTATCACAAAATATATGTGTGTCAAGAAATTCCAAACCGTAATCCATCAGTTAATTTTACATCCAGATAACCTGTGAGCAACAAGCTGATGCAGCAACATATTCAGCCTCGGCAGTTGATGTAGACACCGTTTGTTGTTTCTTGCATTGCCATGAGATAAGACGATCACCCAAAAACTGGCAGCCGGGAAATGTGGATTTACTGTCAATTTCATCACCACCATATTGCTTCAGCAAAAGCATATAGATCAAAATTTGAGTTTTTGGGATACCAAAGACCTAACTTTGGTTGTCCCTTCAAATATCAAAATATACGTTTAACAGCAGTTAAATGAGAGACTTTAGGGTTAGCCTGGTAGCGAGCACACTGGCAAATATCGAACATGATGTCAGGACGACTGGTGTTGAGATACATTAGGGACCCGATCATCGATCGATAGTACGTTTGATTTACGGGACTCCCTTCCGGATGAGACGACAGAAGAGGCCTTTCCGCCATAGGAGTAGTTGCACTCTTGGAATCTTGAAATTCAAATTTTGCAAGCATATCTTCAACATACTTTCCTTGATGCAGCAAGATTCCCGTCGAGCTCTGACGAACCTGCAACCCCAAAAACGTTGTCATTTATCCCAACGAGCTCATCTCAAACCTCTTATTCATTACTTCTTAAAATTCAGAGCACATTTCAGCACTAGTGGATCCAAAGATAATGTCATCCACATAAATCTAAACTAGAATTAAACCTTTCCTGACAGTTTTAAGGAATAGAGTTTGATCAATGGTCCCATGTTTATAACCATGACCCAAGAGATGAGCTGTCATCGTAGCATACCACTCCCGAGGAGCCTGATGAAGCCAATACAACGCTTTATCTAACTTGTAGACGTGATTGGGATTCTTGGAGTCCACAAATCCCGGTGGCTGATCCACATAAATCTCTTCTTTAACTTCGTCGTACGGAAACGCGGTCTTAACATCCATCTGATACACCTTGAAACCCATGTAGGACGCATAAGCCAGAAAATCCTGATGGCCTCAAGTCTAGCTACAGGAGCATAGACTTCAGTGTAATCTAACCCTTCAACCTGACGAAAACCACGAACAACCAACCGTGCCTTGTTTCTATCGATAACCCCTGTGTCATCTTGCTTGGTTTGGAAAACCCATCTCGTATCTAGTGCTTTCTATCCCTTCGGTAGTTCAACCAATCTCCATACTTTCAATTTATCAAATGGATTCAACTCTTCGTGCATAGCATTTACCCAACTTGGTTCTTGAAGATCCATTTCCACCGACTTTGGCTCAATCTAAGAGATAAAACAAGAGAATAGGCAACTGTTTATGTGTCCAGTCTGAGTTCTGGTGGACAGGCCTATTTCAATAGGACCTATGACATTCTCTATTGGATGATTTCGTTGAGTTCTTGTTGGAATCGTTTGCTCGGGAACAACTCCGGTAGGAGGTAGGTTTGATAAATTCTCATCAATTTCAGTGAGAGGATTCTTCCATCCAGAAGTTGTCGTACTGTGTGAGTATGAGGTGCGGGCAACGTATTCATTTGGAATGACATCAGGAAACAAGGTGCTCCCAAAAATTTGATGAATAACACTCTCCCCCTCAACTGTTGGAGCATTTTCTGAGGAAGTTGAAGACACAGTTTCAGTAACTTCTTATAGCTGATTAACGGAGACGGGCGGAGTAACATCAAGTGGCTCTGTGAGATCATCATCCAGGATTGGATATATGTGAGATACTGCATGTGGATCTTCTTTCTCAGCATCTACGGTAGCATCACCTGACATTTCTGTGTTGATAACCGGAAATACATGGAACATTTTGAAGAGTTCATTTTAATCGAACAGCCAGTCAGGACCAACACGGGCATCGGTTTCGTTTTCTTACAGCCAACGAACATCATACAATTCCAAAATTTGCTTGGTTGACTTATTGTAGACTCCATAGGCAGTATGACCAGCATAACCAATAAAGTAACAGTCATCAGCTTTGGCCCCAAATTTTGGAGTTGACTCAAGATTCAGTAGAGTACATGGGCAACCAAACACTTTGAAGTGTGCAAATGTGGGCTTATAACCGTAAACAATCTCATATGGAGTTTTCATTTGAGACTTGTTGATTATTACCCGATTCTGAACATAGCATGCTATCTTAATAGCTTCGGCCCAGAAGAATAATGGTAGTTTAGAATCACACAACATGGTCCTCGCTGCCTCTATCAGAGTCTTGTTTCTCCTCTCAGCCACACCATTATGTTGTGGTGTCTGAGCTGAACTGTACTGACGAAGCACCCTTTTTCTGAGAAAAAATGATTCAACGAGACATTCTTGAATTCCGTTCCATTGTCACAGCGAATTCCCTTCAGTTTCAGATTCAGTTGATTTTCCATAAGCACCACAAACCTCTTGATCAATTCTGCAGTTTCACTCTTATTTGACAAGGAAAACACCCAAGTAAAACGTGAGTAGTCATCAGTAATAACGAGACAATAAGAGCTACGAGAAAGACTCAAACATGAACCGGACCGAAAAGATCCATATGTAGCAATTGGAAAACTGATGAAATGGTGTTGATCAATTTCGGCTTATGAGTTTTTCGATGATGTTTACCCAAGGAACAAGCCACATATTTTTCAATAGTAACAAAGTCTTTAACGAGTATACCACGTACCAAATCATTTTTAGCAAGTCGGTTCAGGTTTTTCATATTGGCATGACCAAGATGATGATGCCAAAGCATGGCATTATGTTCTGAAACTTTTGAAAACAAACAGGTTATCTCATCAGGTGCATTCTTGTTCATGTCGATCACATATGCATTATCTTTTCTTTGTGATCGAAAAAGAATCCAGTCTTCTGGTATAATGATACCAGGTATCAAAATCAAACACTTTTCTAAGTAAAATGAGTTAAAAAACCTTTATCACAGATTTGTGACACGCTCAACAAAATGTGCTTCAACTCTGGAACAAAATTAACATTTTCGAATTTCAGAACACCGTTACTTACAGTACCCTTCTGCGTACTCTTCCCCTTTTCTCCTCCCGCAAAGGACACATACCCACCATTAAAAATTTGAATGTCATGTAGCTGGGAAATGTCTCCTGTCATGTGCCTTGAACAGCCACTATCAACATGCCAAGGTCTGATGATATTCTTCTATAGTTGTTCCTGCACGATGTGCGAGATTAGTTAGACTTTGGTACCAAGTCCATAGTTACACTTTGTTACCCTGACTCATCTAAGGTTGTCACAGGTTGCCATGACATGTATTTTTTATCATCTAACATTGAGTTTAAATTTAAAGACTCTTTTATCGGAGATATAGGCAACCATTTATGTCTACCATTGTAAGATTTGGCATTATATGTACAAATGGATGACTTGATCTCCGGTTTTTGAAAGTTAGAAGCAGACTATTTTGTCTTTTCCACTTGTTTCGGTTTAGAATTCATGATCGTTTTTGAAACCGAAGCACCTTTTTTACCCTCTTTACGAAACATGTTAAGCTTGGTCTGATGAGGACTAAACCTGCCAGATTTGTTTCAGTTCCAATCATCGTCAGAGGGATTAGCCTGATTATTCCTGAATTTTTGCCTGTAAGTATTATGAGGCATATAAGGCATATTCCTCTGATAAAATCCATAATAAGGAACATATGGACGATGTGGACAATTTTTGGCAATATGACCGGGAGTGCCATAGTTAAAACAAGTTTGACGTTTTACATAAGAATTATTTTGGGCAACTCCTTATCTGGACCGATTGTGTCGACTAGTTTGTTTTACTTGACGCTTACCACTTGTCACATTATTTAACTTACTACCTTGTTTGTCAATAGAGCATCTCTCTTTAACAAACTTAGGCGATGAGTACTTGTTGGAGTTTTTTGTTTTTTAAACTTATTAGAAATCACACTATCAGAATTCAAAGTCTTAACGGAATCAACCACACAAGTATCCTTGCTCTTTAAAGCAGAGCCCACACAAACAGTCGGAATAACATAATTCAAAACATGCAATTTTAAAGAAACATTAGAAATAATGTATTTATTAATTGAAACACGAGACTCGTCATCCTCATCAGTCCAATCCTCACTGATTACTCTATCTGCACATGAGGCAAACACATCAGAATCGTTCACTTTTGAAGTGGACGTAGTAGTTTCTACTAATTCGATCCTTTCATTATTAGCAGGTTTACCATACTTCATATCTTTAATATTTTCTTCCTGCTCTTTGGTAAGAGGAAGACCTGTGTAGTTGTCATTATATGGTGGGGGTACCTGACTATATCCTATACCCTCACCCTCATGCTTTTTTCACCATAACTGATTTTCAATTATGGAATTAACTACCTTACTGGAGCCATCAAACTTTCTAAAGTCAAATTCAGCCCTTTTGATTTTTTCAGTTAGATTAAGTATATCTAACTTAGAGGCTTCCAGTCCAGCAGTTAATTCAATAATTTTCTGTTTGGCATCTAGATGGTGACAACATTTCAAACTAAAATCAGATTTTATTTTGGAAAAGTCCTTTTAATGTGCCTATATTTTATCCAAATAAGCCTTTTCAGTTTTCTTAAGCATGTGATTTTCAGATTTTACCGTTTCCATTTCTCTAAGCATGTTACTGTTATGAGATTTGTAAGATCTAATTTATCAATACAAGCTTGAGAACATAAAGAAGAACTTACCTCAGATGAGCTGGGAGAAGTGAATGCCATAAATGCAAATTAAAGTTCCTTGACTTGATCTTCAGCAGCATTTTCCTCTTCAGACTCTTCAACACGAGAAAAATTTGTAGTTTGATTCTTTATGTTGAGAGCAACCATCTGATCAGACCATGAGAACTGTTGAGCAACCATATCCCTTTCACCATCACCTGAGCTACCCCCAGCTTCTCCTCTAGCATAACCCACAGGAACAACGCCCTTTCCATGTTTCTTTCCTTGGCTGGATTGGTGCACTTACGAGCAAAATAACCCGGCCACCTCAAAGTGTCTTTGTTAAAACCCACCTTCTGATTATTTGGCATGTTCCAATTATTTCTTCCAGTTCTCTTAGTAAATTTCTTGGCCCGAAACACTGCCATGGCGATTTGCCAAGAAATATCCATCTCCTCTACATCATCAGGATGAATTTGATCATGTTCAGCAGCCACTACGGGTTGAACCAAATCTCTAGCAAGGAAAGCATTGCAACAGTTCATGAACACCACCATCAAAGCAATATTTTCTTGAGTTTCTTTTGAAATAGAAGGAGTTTGGTTGGAAATCTTGACCAGAAGAAACGCCTGATGATTGGGGTTGAGCATTAGCAGCAAGAGATTGACCAGGCTTAGCAAAGAACATTAGTGCTGGTTGTGGTGAAACATAAGAAAATTGACCCTAACCCCGAGTGGATTTAAACATCGAGAAGTTGGGTTGAGGTTGAAATTTCTGTTGTCCCTGAGTGGTTTTGAACATGGAGAAGTTATCTTGTGCGATGAGTGCATTGTTTGAAGCAACATTGTAACCAGCTGCACTGTAGGAGTTTGCATGGTTTATGGCACGTTGTTTGTCGTCCATTTCACATGCTTTAATGATAGCCATAACCTCAGACAGTGTTAACTTGTTGAGGTGTTTAGTCTTCTTAATAACAGCAACATTGATGTCCCGGCTTTGAGGTAATGAGTTCACCAACTTATTGTTTGTTTCAGCAAATGTCAAGTTGATGCTTGCAGATCTCATCTCAGTCACAAGAGCTATGAACCTCTGAAGCTGAGTTTCTAACGACTCTCACAGAACATGATTGAACATATTGAATTTTTATCGTAGTAGATCTTGACGACTTCTCTTCATATCTTCATTTGCTTTATACACCTCAATCAGGGCTTCCCACAGTTCCTTAGCAGATTGCAATTCTCTAAAACCCAGGGCAATCTCAGGTGAGAGTGCCATAATCAAGGTTGAGAAAGCCTTTTCATCCTCTTCCATTTTAGCAATATCATCATCATCATACATGGCAATAGGCTTCACAGCAATTTCAGTAGAGTTCTCCATCTGGTAAGTGAAGACTTGGGGACCCCTAACTATGCTTCTCCATTATTTGGCATCTTTCATCTTAACATACTTCTCGAACCGAAACTTCCACTCGCTAAACCCATCATGAGACAACAGACGGGGCACGCGAGTAGTGGTCCCCATTATAGAGTCCAATTCTTGATGGAATGAAGCATTGGATGACCCATTACTATTAATTAATTGATCCATTTTAGGTTATTCACTCCAAAAGTAATTTTCAGTCCAAAAGTAATTTTAAATCCAGAAAACTTTAAAGTCCAATACACAAAGCCCAAATCTGATGGATCAGGCCCAACTATTATTCACAGTTTGCGTTGACCGAGAACCAAGGTTGACCGAGAACTGAAAGCGTTGACCGAGAACCAAGGATGTTGACCGAGAACCAAGTTGTTGACCGAGAACTAAGGAAAGTTGACCGAGAACCAAAGAAGTTGACCGAAAACAGATAACCCTGACCGAGAACACAAGTCTTAAGCCGAAAACAATCAATCTTGGCAGAAAACCCTTGTATATTGGCCGAAAACGATGAGATCAAACCAATAACCTAGAAAAATTGACCGAGATCTCATAAAAGATCCCAAGAATGGTTTAAACTAGTCGAAAACTATCAAATCAGTTGAAATTTGATAACAAACTTCCAAAAATAAAGGGATTTTATTTGTTTCCAAAAACAAAACTCAATCTATAACCAAAACAACTTCTTCCTCTTCTCTGATTAGCAACTCGCCGAAAATATAACCAAAACACCAAAATAAGTAGATTTTGAATCCGTTGATATCACAATAACGAGCCTGAATAGGGCAAAAGCTCTGATACCAATTGTAAGTCCCGTAGAAGGATCTTTCAATATGATATCAACAATCTCTATGTTAGTGCGGAAATCTAACAAGAGATGATTCAAGGTAACAAATAAAAACACACAAGAACACGGTATGATGCTTCAAAACACACGTTATTATTAACGTCGGGTGCTTAAGCACTTGATTACAATACTCGTCTGACACCAAAACAAACTGAACGGCCAACCAAACCTTATACAATGTGATCTATATATAGGGTAGCCAACACCCAAGCCCAACAAAAACCCAAAGCCCACCAAGATCCATAAAGGATCTCGGTTTACATTCATAACCCAAACCAAAACCAACGAAGTACAAACCACCAAGGTATAGACCTAACATCGACAACTTAAATATAAAAAATTTTAATATACACAACCACATTAAAATGAGCGACAACATAAATATTAAAAAAAATATCAATATACATAACTAGATTTAATAATAGTAGAAGAAAAACAATTCACTCTGGTAATAAGTTTTGTTAATTGAATGAAGGATAATAATCCATAATATATAGAATGTATCAAACATCTTCTATTAAGAGTATTAACTTTAGTTATAGGTCTATGTTATATTGTTTTACTATTTTATAAACATAGTAAATAGATTAACATTACAAATATTAAAGGGAAAATATAAACAACATACCTTGTGGTAGCAAATAAGAAAAATATCAATTAACTTGAGACATCATAAAATAATAGAAAATAAGCATCGGAACAGTGTATACAGAAACTCCAATATTGTGTATGAGTAAATAATAATAATTCATTTTATAAGAAATACAATTCCAGAATGATTAATTTAATAAACCATGATTTTTTTTAACCGGTATATGTAAGGAAGTGCAAAAATACTGATATATAAAATATCATAATTTAATTTCATACATGGTAAAAATGAAATTTGTTTAAAAACAGTTGCTTTAATTTAGCTGGACAATGGATTAAGGAAAATTAATTGATTGACTTCTCAATTTTGAAATATTTTATTTTGTAATTTAAAATATTGTATGAGTCAAATAAAAAGAATTCACAAATTAATTAAGAATGTTAAAAAAACCATAACAAACATATTAAAATTGATGCTCTAATTTATTGGTCATAATAATGTATTTAAATATAGCTAATGCATTGACTATGATTTAATGTATAGACTATGTTTTAAAAATATGTCTAATTGTCATATGATAAGTTGGCATTCAATATAAATTTAGAATTATTTAAATGTGAAGAAAATTTAAGAAGACTTGATATTTTATTTTCTTTTTGAATTACTTAATTGTAAAGAAAATCAAGAAAGTGTTTGTTATATATGGAAGCAATATGGTTGGACCAATAATAAGAGACCAAGTATTCAAAAATTCTATGGTTTTAATAGGTAGGTATTGCTAGTATATTTAGCGTTGTTAATTAATTACTTAATTAATTTGTCATATTCTTATTAATAAATTGCTATTTTAATTTTGTTAACACTAACGTTTGACGTCTACGATACTGATCATAAAAACAAATTGATAATGAAAAAAAAACTTAGAAAACTGCAAATAAATCTTTATACTTGTATAGCATTCGGATTATCAATAAGCAGTCATCTTTCACGTGCAGAGAAATATCAAATTAAACATAACTAAAACGAAAACCAAAAAACACAAATGAGGCTAGCCATAACACGGTGCACGCGCTTATTCAATCAAAAGGTCGGCTGGCTCGAGGGAAGGCGTTGGTGCGTCAGCTTGTCCGGTTTGAAACTTTGCACAATAGCTACCTAGCAACGAAGGGAAAGATGGTGTGTTGGGAAACATTTGAGACCAGCAATGTGAAGTTATGTCGTTAATTGCCATACAACACGAAGGGCCAACAGCTTCGAGCCCTACTTTGCCTGTAAAGAAAGCTCGGTAAACTTCTGTGTTGCAACCAGTGATTTCTTCCAGAGACATCCAGCATTGTTGCAAGTTTCCCAACGAAGGGAATTGTGAAGGCGCCGATGGGTCGAGACCAAAACCCGGGATTTGTGCTTCAGCTAGCAGTGTTGCAGACAACAAAAGAATGAGAACACATGGTTTTGTGAAAGCCATGGAGGAATGTATGTATTTGTTGGAGTTTTGGTTGAATGAGTGAAAGAAATGGTGATGAATTTATAATTGTTTTTTGGTAGCATTTTGGGAAGGTTTTTAAATTGTGTTATTGTTAATTAGCTGGTAAAATGTTGACATTTGATTCATATCTTTTTGCTTTAATGCTATGTATGAATACTAAGTAAAACATTAAAGTTTGTTAGACTCACTTTCAAGTATTAAATGTTCATTAAAAATCTTCTATATCAAAAAATCAAATTAATTGTACTCTTACCATAAATGATTGCAAGACTAGAGATGGGTCGCATTATAAGCCCGCTGGAGATTTTTGTCAACTCATCTTCGGTTGTAAAAAGTTATTTGCGATCCATTTACAACATAAAATAAAAAATGTTACAAATTCTCAATTTCTGGTAGTGTGACTAATAAATAATAAAACACCCTATTTTATTTAACATAGAATATTATTATTTTAATAATATCCTTAATAACGATCACAACCTCTTTCTCTTTTAAAACTTAATTATGCATAATCAAGTACCTTGATTTAATTTACAAAACACCATCCATCATTCACGTTACTTAATTTCAAAGCCAATGACAAGATGAGTAAGTTTAGACTCATATACATATCATAGAAACTTGTATAATATTATATTAAAAAAGTTAGTTTTTAAGTATTTGTAGTGTTGGATTCTATAATAACATGTGAGACTTTGCTATGAACGGGCCTAGTAAATGTGGACCAACAAATTAAAGGGTGTGTTGATAAAAAGCAAAGCATGGAACGTGTAAATTAGATTAACGAATACGATGAATGAATTTATTATGTAGTTTCTTCTCTCATCTCTTTAACTCTGATTTCCCATCCCCTTCTCCGGCCATTTATTACTTTGAGTTTCATTTTGAAACTTATCATCTTCTACACGTAATTGTAATGTTCGTTTAGTTGTGAATCACAACGTTGGTGCTTTTATTGATCCTTAGCATAGATGGCTATGGAAGAACTCATCCACAATTACATCGTTTCACTGGATGGACCTATGAACCGTATTTTATCTTTCATGCGACGACGAACGATTCTCCTTGCGTGATTGAATTATTTGATGATGAATTATTTTGGTGGTTCAGTGGTTGGCATTAGAGTTCAAGCATCATCATCACTTGGAATGATTTTACTACTGCAATGATTACTCAATTCCAAGATACTTCCATCGATCCAATTGCCATTGAACTATTTTCGATTCAGCAAACTAAAGCTCCAATTGATTCGATTCATGAACCAACTCTGATTGATTCCAAGTCTGCTACCAATTCCATTGTCGCTCTGTCATCTACATCGGGTCTGATTCACTTTGTTTCGATTCCGTTTGTTACCACTGCTCACAAGTGCTCGATGAAATGCTTGTTAGTACTGAAAATGAAATTGTCAAGCCATATCATGAAACCATGAAGGATGAGGTATTAGAAGTCCAAAATGACTCAATGGTTGATATACATGTGTCATTAACAATAACAGATGCTCAAATATATATATTAGATTCCACCTTTGTGCTTGCAAGTGTTGTTGGGTCTTCTTTGATCCATGGTGAGAAACATGGGTTGTTCAATAAGGTTGCGAGAGTTCTTGCAGATTTTGAATGGAAACTGGGATGGCAATATAGGTGGGTTGTGCAGCCCCCGGTACCGCGATGCTAACCCAACTTTCAGCAATAGCGGTTTCTGCCAATTATGTTACGCATGCACCTACCGGTTCAATCCCTTTTCCTAGCCAATTAGATCCTCTGTTGGAGAAACGTGACCTTTTAGATTTAGGATTAGGTCATCCTAAGTCACTAGTTACCTTTGGCTTTGATCCAGGACCGCTTATTAATTTTGTTATTTTAGTTGACAACATCTATTTGACTTTGTATAACAACCAATCCAACCGTGATATAATAGCTATTGCTCACAATGAAATATCTCAGGATTCAAATATTGCTTCAACAGTGCTTCACTTTCAAGTAAGGGATACTCGTCTTGGTTGGAAAGGAGGCGTAACAGCCATGATCTATTGCCCGGGTAAAGAAATTCCCAAACAGCCACCATTCATAGATATTACACCATTTCAGCCTTTAGTCCCTAATCAACATCTGATATCAGCCACAAATAGTACCTTCCAACCAAAGATAACAGGTCCTTGTCAACTTGGTAAAGCTCTATTCATAGTGCAACCTACAAACACAAACTTTATCCCCCACTCAATCACTATATGGAAACAACTCACAACCAAAATGGTAGAGTATGTTTGGAGGGAAATCGTGTATGGATACGCTTTAACTAAACAACCTATTGTGATTTCCATTCATAGGAACTATGACATGTTTGTTGTTATTCAACTTTATGATACACTTGAGAATTTTTATGCAAGATACGCTCAACTTGATGTAGTGCAAAGAGAATTTCCAAAACAGTTTCAACAGGGGAATGCACTTATAATTAACACGGGGAAGCGAGAATGCTATACTCTTATTTCTCTTTCCTTATTGAAGCAACATGAGGGTAGCTTACTATCGGCACAAGATCTCACATCATCAAGTTCTTGTCATGGCGGGTCAAGTTCAAATTAGCCTAATGTTTACATTTGAGTTTCCATGGAAGCCTCCATGGTGTCATTTTTGTTTCGCTTTTGGTTCATGGTTTCATAAGCGGATCCTACGACCATTAAGTGTTTATGAACTGACACCACTGGTGGTATTTCAATTCCAAGTTAGGGACAAATATCTTACTTGGAAGGGCGAACTACATGGATAAGGTATGATGTAGTCTTGCCAGCTGATTCGAAAGAGAATGTTATAGTTGTGACTCATTTACTACTTGTTCATTCATTTATATGGAAACCAGGCATAATCAGTACCCTAGCTCGAGAACTCATACATGACCTACCTGATGCCTTGTTTTCATGGAGTGCTAGTTTTTCTATCATAATGCTAAAATAAGTTCACGGCAGCCTTCGAGACATGGTAGTTCTATGCAACCTAACATATGTTATTGTTGCTATATGTTATTGTTGCTGATACGTATCTTATTCTTGTAGGAAATAATTTGTGGAATACGAGGACTACTTAGCAATAGAAACATTACAAAACGATTTTGTTTCCAAGTTCTAGCACTTGTGCAATACACAGGACAAGGGTACACTTCATCCATATTGTTGTCGTTTATTCTTGGTATTTTTATGGTTCTCAATTACCTTTTAGTATGGTGCCTTCTCGTATTACTAAAGTGATGGTTAAGGAGGCTGCCAAAATATTTTATACACTTTTAAGGATCGCTCATTTGAAGATTTTTGGGGCACCATTAACGGTTTTTGGCAGCCTTGGAATTATATGGTCCAAGAGAGAGTAGTAATAATGATGCTTAAAGGTACAACAGAAAGTGAATCTTACATAAACCCAATTATTGCTACTGTTTATATTGCGGTTCAAAACCAAATGGTGACAATGATGATTAAAGGTGCATCACAAGGGTTAGATGACTTTTTATGGGTCACTAGTGCATCTGGGAGGAATCTGAATTTATTATTATTTCTAGCCAACGATGGGGCCAGAATGTTTACCAAGGTTAAAAGAAATGAAGTCCGGTTGCTTGTTGAGGGTTTTTGTCTTTATAACTTTCAACGGAACAAGAACAAAACTCCACACAACGTTTATCAAGGAAAGGGCCATTTGGTCATCCAAAAATACAAACGAAAATTCAGGTATTATGGGTGCCAAATGTTGTCATGTATCATCGAGGGTATTTTGGTCATTATTAAAAATCAGCAAAAAGAGGTTCATGCATGATATAATGATTTGGTTACCAAAGTTGACCATTTATGGGTCAAAATTCATGTGTGGAAATTGTTGACTTTTTTTGTCACCATTGACCAAAAAGTCAAAATCAGATTGACATGGTGTCAGTTTTATACGTTTTTGTGTCTATGAGATTAGTAGTATCAGTGGATACACCAAACAAGCAACTTATAACTGTTTTCTTATATTACATCGTTTACTTCAAACCAGCCCGCTAGAAAACTTCTTTTACATTGAGGACAAGGTGAATTTGAGAGGGGGGGTAATGTTACGAATGGAAACTGAGCCCAAATTAGCCTAGTAAATATGGACTAACAAATTAAAGGGTTTGATGATATAAAGCATGGAACGAGAGCGTAAATGAGATTAATGAATATGATGAATGAATTTATGTGGTTTCTTTTCTCATCTCCGGCTCTGTAACTCTGATTTCCCATCCTCTTCTCCAGTCATTTATCCAACCTGTATCACTTTGAGTTTCTTATTGTAATCATTCCGAGTTCAATGAAACTTATCATCTTCTACACGTAATTGTAATGTTCGATTAGTAGTGAAATACTGAATCACAACATACTCGGCCCGTCCTTATCCTTTACTTGATGGTGAAAAGTTGATTTAAAACGTTAGTTTGGGGTAAGTGAGAACATGAAATTTATACACTTTCATAGTAGTGCATATCAACCCTTATTATTTAATATTTATTCCTCATTTCGCCCTTCCATTATGCAAGCCTCACGCCTCATTTCACCGAATATAGTATGAGGTCCTTAACATTTTTTAATTTATATTTTATTACGTAAATCTCATCTCATTCTATCAATATATTCTTACATTTCATTTCACCATTTTATTAACTAATATATTATGAATTCCTTACATTTATTTTAACCATTTTATTACATATATCTGATTTCACTAGTATATTATGACATCCTTACATCTCATTTCACCATTTTATTTCGTACGCACATCTCATTTCATCAATATATTATCATATATATTCTTTCAACGCGTTAAATGTATCTCTCTTTTCACAAACATGATGCAATTAATAAACTTGCATCTTATTTCACCTATATAATGAATTAATATTTAATACATCTCACCAATATACTGTAAAACTTGGAGCAACACTAACTTGAAGGACCCGAATGATTAATGCGAAAAGTATAAGGGTGGTACGGAAGATCTCAATGGGCGGTTTGGTGGAGATTCAAAGTTCAGGGACCAAGTTAAATAACTTGGTGTCATAGTTATATTTTATTTATTATTAAATAAATTATATTTCTAGTTTAATTATGTTTCCTAATTTGAGTAGAATTAGAATTGTGGGCGTTATATAAACCCATGAAAAGGTTTATTTTTAGGAGAGAGTAGAATTGTAGAAAGTATTTTGTTCTTGTTTCTTATTAATGAAAAGAGGCGCATAAACGTTTTATGTAATATCGTGTTTGGTGTTCTTGATTCACTTGTCTAAGGTTTAACAAGCGGCCTGTATCAAAGCCTAACAATCTGGGCTCGTGTTTCCGATCGGTGGCAACTCTTGATTGCGGTAGTAGTTCCAATCAAAGATATAAGAGGCCAAGAAACCGATCGCAGAAAAGAAACGGTTCAAGATCGCTACGAAGAGAAACGGAGGCTACTTGAATATTGATAGAGGGTCATCCGCAGTACGTATCCAGAAGCGAGTAAAGGTCGGTCCGTGAGGTTTGTTCGTTCTGTCGTAGGTAGCTTACGGTTACTCGGAAAACACATAATAAGAGAAAATAGTTGCCGACATCCATCAGTTGCATGATTATTATAATAAATTGGATTGTGTGTATATCCAATTTGTGAGGTTATACAAAGGCGCCACACAATATATATTGTTTTTATACTGCCATCAAAGTCAACAATAATTTAAAGAAGCACTTGTTACTTTGCGTCTGAAGAAATCATCAAAGAAGACCTGCATAAGACAAAATAGTAATTCAGGGTAGTGTTATTTCCATAAAGAATTGTTAAAATTTAAAGAAACCGATAGCAGTAGCATCAAAGGAACCAATCAGCAAGAATTAGACCGGTGAATCTGAAACGATGGAAGAATTTCAGTTTGTATGAGGAATCAATAAACCGAACCAAAGCAACTACAAACAATGGTCGACATGCATCAAGTCGCATCTTCAAGGTCAAGATCTTTGGAAGGTAATGAACGGCACCGAGACGAGACAACCTGCGAACGATATTGGTGGTAGTATCGGAAAGAGGCAGGTGAAAGCGGACCGGGCGATGTTTATCATCAAGACAACGGTTGATAATGATGTTCTTGATCATATTCAAGATCTCGAATACCCAAAGAAAGAGTGGCATACGTTGGAGACCTTATTCACGAAGAAGAACGATTCTCGATTACAACTAGTCAAAGGTGAGTTAATGACGATTTCCCAAGGTGATCTTCCAATCGCACAATATTTCGCAAGGTTAAGAATTTGTGTCGCGAGATTGGAGAACTTGATCCACAGTCTCGGGCTAGCGATGCTCGTATGAAGCGGATACTCATCCACGGTTTAAGGCCGGAGTATCGTAGCTTCGTTACCGCTATTCAAGGGTGGGCGACCCAACCGTGTATAACCGAGTTCGGAAATATCCTTGTCAGACAAGAAGCCTTAGCAAAACAGTTAGCCGGTATGTCTATTAGAACCGAGAGTGAAGCCTTGTATGTCGAAAGGAAGGAGAAGCATTGGTTTAAAAAAATCAGAACCGTAATAGTGAGAAAGGTAAGGATAAATATTGGGAGAACGAAAAACGTGACCGACTCAAGAAGAGAGAATGGAACCGGAAGGGCCAGGTTGACAACTTTGAAAAAGATTCATCGGACGAAGAGAACCGAGAAAAGGAATTAAGGTACCAACCAAAACAGTTTTCTTTTAGGCGTCATAACTGTGGACAAAAAGGGCATATGTCAAGGTACTGTCGAGAGCCTAGGGAGGAAGGTAATGTAATTGTGGTTAAAGAAGAAGAAACATGGGATGTGGAGGCTAATATGGCTGAGGTTCAGGAAAAATACGCTGTTGACACCGAATTCAAACCGAACCTGGTAGATGAATGGTTTGAAGAAGGCTCCTGTTGGTGGACAAGTCAGGAAGTAGTGCCAGAGTCGAATCCGTTGAAGGTAACCTTGGAATCATCTATTGTTATTTTAAATTTAGATGATGAGGAAATTGTGTTTGAAGAAGAAAATACGGTTGATCAAGACGTAACTGTGACAATAACCAAACAAGACAAGAGAGAAACCGTGTTGGAAGAAGTGCACGATGAGGTAGCTTCGTCTCATGTTACGGGTTGTCATGGTGGAATAGAAAATGCTGAAGATCAACAAACCAACAAAGTTAATGTTGGAGTTTGCATGATGTTCATGTAAAGTTCGGGTGATCCGAATGAACGAATAAATAAAGGAGTTGAGTTCGAGAGGCAGCATGCATCAAGTGAAGATGGACGAATTGCTTTGAGTACCATGATAGTTGGTCATGAAGTTGAGAAAGCAAAAGTTGTTTCCTATCAGAAACCGGGTGATGCGGTTCTAAACAATGGTAATCTCGAAACGAGCTCAGTTGTAACCAGGAAAAAGAAACCTGGAGGTGGAGTGAAAGAGTCGAATCAAAGAATCAAGCTAAAAGAGGTGTGAGCTTTACTAGGTGTGAAAGATCTTGGAGGAACAACGGAAGTTGGTATTGAGAGGGAGTGTAAAACTTGGGGAAACACCAACTTGAAGGACCCGAATGGTTAATGTGAAAAGTGTAAGGGTGGTATGGAAGATCTCAAGGGGCGGTTTGGTAGAGATCCAAAGTTCAGGGACCAAGTTGAATAACTTGGTGTCATTGTTATATTTTATTTATTATTAAATTAATTAGATGTCTAGTTTAATTATGTTTTCTAGTTTGAGTATGATTAGAATTGTGGGTGTTATATAAACCCATGGAAAGGTTTATTTTTAGGAGAGAGTAGAGAGAGTAAAAAGTATTTTGTTCTTATTTTTTATTAATGAAAAGAGTCGCATAAACGTCATGTTTGGTGTTCTTGATTCACTTAACATATACTATGTACACCTTTTAAACACCTTATACAATCTAAGTGAGTTAAATAACCATATAAATAAACCCGACCACAAGAACAAGCATCTAAACAACAAAACCCACATTTTTTTTGTGACGGTACGTGTGCCCCATGCAGAAACATCAAGTTTTAACAACACCTTTTTTAAAGTGTTTTTACACCGGGTTTCGTTTCCACACATCATATACATGTTACAGCTCATATACTAATAGATATACATGTTGTTATGAACACTGATCCATGCCCATTTGGTAGCCCAAGTCAAGAGAAGTAATTAGGCCTAACAAGAATGAATTGACGAGAGACCGTTGATATAAGACGTTAGGAAGAGAGTATAGGGTATGAATAAATGTTGTTAGAAGTTAATTCTGGTCTTCTCATATCTCCTTCTTAGAATCTATTTCCCATCTCCTTCTATATGTTGTTTTGATTATCTTTGTAATCCTTCCATTGAATCAATAGAATCACACAGTTAGTTCATATTCGATTATCTTTTTGTTGTGTCAATTTAAATACACAAAACATGTTATGTAGTACGTTCTATATAGCCTTCCAATTCACCAATACTCGTCATAACATCCATAATTGTCAATGGAATTTTACGCAATTTCTAGTTTTTATTAGAACGACGACTTTTTTGTAATTTGTCTTAACCTCGCACGCTAACTTCAGAGTTTGGTTTGGGTGTTTCTCTGGAAAACCATACCGTCGGCTGCCACTTGACAATCGTTGTGCCGCCACAAGACTTTGGTGTAACACACGGTATGATGAAAGTCTTGGTGGGCTTGGAATCCGAATTGACAACCTTGTACAAGGCATAACTCAAATCTTCCATTGTTAATATCCACCAAAAGTTATACAAGTGGGGATCGAACTTTGATCTCCACTAGAGAATCCAAGCCTTCCTACCACTAGAAAACAAGTGAGGAATACGCAATTTCTAGTTTATTGGTCAAAAACTTATGTTTGTACTTCTCATCTTTATTAGCAGTTTATCACCTTTACATTCTAGAAGAATGTTTATCTCGTAACGTAAACACCTTATAAATTTTGAACATGCCACACCGTTCATTTTTAAGACACGTATCCCCCAATCCTTGCCCCTGTGACTTTGACTTCCTAAGAAAATTCATATAAAACACACATATTTCATTAGCTGGTATAACGAACCAACTTTACATATAACCAAAATCCATGAACCTATTTGAGAGTTAAGACTATCGGCATCTACTAATCCATAATCTAACCTCAAGAAAACCCTTGACCCATTAGTTTAACACATGCTGACTCGTTTTTTTAATAGCTTTTGGACTACACTCCAATAACTGAGTGAGCATTCCTAAGACAGGATGTCAATCGTCTATACTAATTTTGACTTTTGAGGCCTGAGGAACACGATCAAAGAGGAAACCCGTCAATGTGGGAAAACTCCATTGAGTCAGGTTTTGAATTTGTTATCTTAAGATCTTAAGTCTTAATCATCACTCCATGTCTTTTGACCAGAATAGCAACTACATGACGACTTGTTAGGTTAAAATACTTGCATAACACACCTTAGAACCTTTATAATTGCACTAAAAAACAGAAATTTGGCATTTATAGTTCATTTTGATATAAAACACTATTTTCCTAAATTTTCAACATTTCATGTCTTTGATCAAATTTTATGATCTACTGCGCACCTTCTATTAGTTAATTATAACTCATTTACATCAGTTTATAAAGATTAAAACATCATTTTTCACATAATCACCATTTAGGGGAAGGTCAAAGCTAGGACGGTTATTTTCATCAAGTACACCCACCCCATTTCTTGATTTGATTAGCATGTTTATGACTAGCGAATACTAATCAACTCTATACATTATATATACGATAAGTTTACCTCCCAAGATAACTTCAATATGTAGAAATACTAATAGCAACTTTGGTTCATAAAGGACATGAAAACAAAAATTGTTAGTTTCTTGATTTCACCGTATAACTGAACTTTCACCGTATAACTGGATTCAATGATCGAATTCTAATGAGTTTTAATCGTCACACGAAGCCATCTTAACCCCTCTTATTTGCGAATTTGAGTTTTGGCCCTTTGAATTAAATTTACACTTCTTATTGTTCAATTCCTCATGGTGATAATGGAAAACATGAATAATATGATAAACCTATAATTATATGTGGTACCTGTTATAACATGGAGAGTACTAACAGCATCGGAGAAGGATGTAGACGACATAGTTGTCAGGTTGATCGAGTTCCCCTTTAGGATGTATAGTTAAGGATGGTGTTGGGGTTCTTAAGAGGAACCCGATTTAGGAGAGAGGAAGCACACAAATTGTTATGTGTGTGTAATTAGGTTATGATTTTAATATTTATCTCTTTATACATACACCCAAGGGGAAACCCTTTATTAGTTAATTATAGGTAATATGACCCATCAACAATTACCAAACTAATATATAATAAGGTATAGTTAATATTTTGATCTATTATAATATAAATGATTATAATGGCCATATATAAATATATATAATTATATATTTAGTCTTACATTCTCCCACTTGGCCGAGTAATCATTTATTATGAGTATTAGATAAGCCTGATCAGGAGTTAACACTCATTTTAGTTTTAAACTCAAACTGGAGCAGAGAAATACAGTCATTGAATTGAACATCAGCTCAAGACCCCCATTAATCATACTGCAGTCCTTATTTAAAACCTAAGTAGTTATGATCAAAATTTTCAAGTAAGCCCTTCAGAACGTTTGATTTGTATATTTATTTCGTCTATATGTCATTATGCATGCATAACATATTAAGAGACGTACAAAATCAAAACTGATGAGGAAATTTAATAGTTAATCATTCATAGTACGATATGCAGTTGTACGTGGTCATTAATAAACCCCTCATGATTATAAGCGCTTTCATGATACTTATGGGTAATAGACCTTTAGTTATAGGATCCTTAAGCATATCATGAATGTATTCGATATGAAAATTTAGATTCCTCAATTTCATAAACGAATAATAAATTTCATATCAAAATTTAATGCAGCGCCTATCAAACTGTTACTGTTTGAGAAAACATGGTAGCTGACGTTACCACAATTAGTCTTCAATATGTAGGTTCCCAGCCGGATCTACACGAGATATCGCGTTCTACGTAGGTGCGGAATCCCTACGTAAGACGTTACGAGCGTAGAAGACGATACGATTAAACACGTTACAATAAACACAAACACGTTATATTGCAACCGTAAACACGTGATACAAAGATCACCAAATACAGACTCTCTCTAACTCGTTCTCTGAATAATAAACTGAATTCGTTGGAGTTTTTTCGATAATCCGTAACCTAAACAGCTTATATAGACACGACAACTTCGCCTGGCATGTTCAGGCGAAGTTGTCCCTAACTTCGCTTGTCTAACAAGTTCGCCCATATCAGCGAACTTGTTAGCAACTTCGCTTACATACAAAACATAAATCTAACTAACACGATTACAGACACTTGACACTGAACTACTGACATCTTGCACCAACAGACTCCCCCTTGGCAGTAGCTTCAACTCTTTATCTTCAAACACGTGTCTTGTAATCTTCAACGACCTTGCATCTTCATCTTCAAGCATGAACTCCTTCGCGTACACAAACTGATACAATTCTTTGATATTTCTTCGCTTCGTCTTTCCAAGAAGGAATATAAAAGATTTTCTTCTCATTCAGCACCTGCAGATCAGCTTGCGACAAGTTCACTAGATGCATCGGATCATAAACTCTTAGCAGCTCTTGTTCATCTTCTTCTTCCATCACTACTTCAGCTGTTTCACAATCAACATACCACCACTTTAGATCTTTGAGCACATCCTTGGGCATCTGTTTCATCGGCACTTCTTTAAGGCACCGGATCGGCTTATACTTCATAATCATCCAAGGTTTACCATCTGCTCTCAATCCACGATCTTTGTCTTCGATAAGTTTTCCCTTTTGTGGTTTCAACAGCTCAAACGTCTTCTCTTTTATACTTTCCTTCCAAACAATCTTCCCAATAACTCTAGCCATATTATCATCACTTCGGTTTATCAATCCCAATCTGGCTAAGTCTTTCACTTCACATTCTGGCAGTGTATTCAACGATCTTAAAAGTCTTTTGAAGTACTGAACACCATCATACCTCTTAATAACAAAGAGCCTCAACTGCTCATCGTATATCCAGCAAATAATCCCTTTTCTCGATTCAGCATAGCCTCTAATGTTGTAAGTCTTCTTAAACATAGTAGGGACCGCCGGTTTCTTCGTTTTGACGAACCACTGAGCGTAGCCTTCTTTCCATCTAGGCTGCTCTTCCCATTCCGTCTCATCACTTCCAATCTGTTGACTCATATCTGCCTTATCTACTTCTGGTATCTCATGCTCCACATTCTCCTCTACTATCTCTCCCTCTTCAATCTCATTATCAATAACTATCTCTTCACCAATCTTCTCTATCTCATCACTCGGTAGTACATCATCATCACCAACCAACTCATCATCCATCTCCTCTACGTCCACTACCACCACATCATCATCACCAGCTGCAGTTGTCGACTCCCCCTGAGTTGTGGAAGTTCCAAGAGCTTGATCAGTTCTTGGCAACTCACCACCTGCATCTTTCGACGCATTGGGATCATCGTCTCTATCATTTCGTCTCTTGGTCCTCAACTCATCGCCTTTACAGCTCGTCTCCCCCTGAGATACCAAGAACTCCTTCAGAGCATCTATGATTTTTCCATGTTCTACCAACAGGGACGACTGCATCTGATTCTCTGCAACTAGGCGTTGAATAGCCTGGGTCTGGATAAGATTTATCCTTGATTGTTGTGCCACGACCCGTTCAAGTGTTGCTATTCGTTCAGAGTCTGATAAGGTTGCATCGAAATCGAACCTCATATGTGATATATCTTGAGTGTACTGAGGAGGGATTTCCGATGTCACCGGGACCTCAGAAGTAGAAATAGACGTAACCGCAGGTGGTATTGTCACCGATAACCCTGCAGTGGCCACAACAGTCGACTCAATAAAGCGTGCCACGACCTCCGTTGGAGTAAGAGTTGGAGGCGGCAACGAGACAATCTCAGGAGCCGATAGTTGGAAAGTAGTGGGTGGGAGGCCAAATGTAGATGAGGTAGCCACCACGGGAACATCCGTAGCGCTTGGCCTTGTAACCTGTAATGTTGAGGGAACCATTGTCATACTGGATAGTGCGGGTGGGGTGAAACGTACCACCCTCGAGCTCTCACCAGCTCCAGAACCTGCACATATCCGTTCCCTTCTTGATCTGCATATTAATTGTTGTACCTCTTCCTCATAGTCTGACTCGCTGTCATCATCAGTTCTCTTTCTCTTCCCATGTAGTCTTTCTCGAGTTACCATAATCCTTCTTGCCTCAGCCACTTCATCATCAGAATCAGAACCAGCCACCGTAGCAGCAGTCCTAGTAACATTCACAGTCGACACCCTCTCAACCGAGACTTGCACATACTCTCCAGGGTCCACCCGTTCCATATCAAAGTAGCCTTGACCTCCAAACTCAGCATCAAGGTCCACGTTCTCCTCCGGTGACACAACAGGTCCAGCAGGTATAACTTGAGGTGCTCCTGCCTGTTGTGGTGCCGGGTCCCGAAACTCGTCCCCACGAGCAGGCACATACCCTGGGTTGATTAAGTACCCAAACAGTGGAGTATGGCGAGGACGGAGCTCAGGTTTGCTCCTCACACTCGAAGATCTACATTGGGCGAAGATCCGTTTATTCACACTTTCAACGTATCTGATCGGACGGCGCTGAGGTAGCGTTGGAGCAACATGATTCAAGATCATTTGTAGGAATCTTGGATACATGATGAATCTCTCACGCGCCATCGCCCTTCTCTGACGATCAATCTCATAGAAGACCATCTGACTAAAGCTGTATCGCTTGTTGTAAGTCAGAGCAGTCATCGCCGACTGCATGGTCGCGCCCATGCCATCAGTGCCAGCCTTTCTCCCTGACATGCATACAATCATGACATGCATGAGAAAGCGCCACTGGTCAAGCAAAAATCCTTTCCTTCTCTGCGTATCCTCCAAGGGACCAGAGTATCCCATCCTCAAAAATGCTCCATCACGGAAAGGAGCCACAAACTCTGTCGGGTCATCCCTTGTCTCATTTCCAAACCGTAAAGCCGCCCGGATTTGTTCAGAAGAGAACTGATCAATCTGATTGTTGTCTGTTGTTCGCATCACCGGGGGCTCGACTCTACAGTCATATTCCACGGTCTGCCAAAAATCCTCAATGTTGGGCAAGGATATCGGCAATGTTGTAGTGATCGCGTGGAATATACGCGAGCGTAACAGAAACGTGATGATTTCGCGAAAATCATCAACTCCGCTCGCCTCCGGGTCTAATGTTATATACATGTTGTGACCCGGGAAGAACTGTCTTTGGTTATCACCTCCGTCATCACCGCCTGCACCACCTGCTCCAGCTACAGCAGCCATATCTGCAACAAACAGGCTAAGTTATATAAACGTCAAAGCAAATCACAAGTTCGCCTGTTACCATGAGCGAAGTTGTGATCTATTCTATACAGGCGAAGTTAAAGGTGGGGCGAAGTTGGGAAACAACTTCGCTTCAACTTGAACTTCGTCTGTTAACTGTTAAGTAAAAAGGTCCAGGCGAAGTTAATGAGAACTTTGCCTAACCACAACATCGCCTCATAAACTGTTTCAAAAACTATTATCAGGCGAAGTTAAACCTCAGGCGAAGTTACGGATAACTTCGCCTAAACTGTAACTTCGCCGAATATGAAACGACGACAGTTAAGGCTGTTCAATCGAATCGATTTGGACAATTTAGAAGATTTCGGCCAGTTAACACAAGATTTTGAGTCGATTTGGATGATTAATATGTTTACTATCACGTGAAAGTAAGTTTGAAAATCGGGTGTTAAGGTTCGAAAGACGAGGTCGATAATCGAGTCGAAACGACCGATGATTAACCTCAAAAACAATGATTATATGAAACTATAAACCCTACAGACCTTTAATCGACAATGAAATCGAGAAAGAATGAACACAGATTGAATCGAACGATAATACGATAAGTTCGCCGGTTGACAGGAAAGAATAAGTTCGCTGAGGTTTTTGAAATAATGAACAGGTTTGACCTAAAAACTTCTTTATATAGGATCACAGATGTACCGGCGAAGTTATGGATAACTTCGCCTATTGCAGGTGAAGTTATACACAACTTCGCTGATATTAAAATTTTTCAAAACAACCCCATACTTTGAACAATTTGCAATTAAGTTTTAAAACATCCTTTAAAGAGATAAATGATACGATCAAGACCAAGTAACCAGGTATAAAATCAAACAACTACAAAAGTAACGAAAATTTGAAAAATTAAAGTACACGGGATCAAATTTCAGTCTCGACAGGGACTACCATGTTTTAGAAAAGATCCGAACAGGAATCATACTTATTACGTGACTGTCACACAGATCCGTGTTTAGCTGTATTATGACATAAAGAAACAGGTTGTAAGCAGGTAAATGACTTAGAATGGTTTTCATTGTTTCTGTGATACGGGTTAGGTTCAATTAAGCTCAAAACTTAAGTGGGCAACAACTCAGAGATTATGATGCCTCCTATCTATTCTCAAAGCGTATTTGGCTTTCCCCAAGTCACCCCGAGTTGACCTCCACCCGTAGTGTCTGATTAACTAGTAAGTACTCTTCGATCTCTAGTCTCTTCTTCCCGTACTCTTTGTTGCATCTTGATTAACTAGTAAGTACTCTAGAATGTCTCAATAACTCACATTTTTTGTAGTAAACAACTGCAAGTCCCGAATCTGGATCACTGCAGTGTCTTGACACGCTATAATCACGGGAATCAGAACACTCACGGGCTCGTGTATGACTGGGTAATCGCTTTTCTGCCTATCATTCGGAAAGATATATATGAAGACATGCACAACTCTTAAGGAGTTTCCACGTAAAATCGAGTAGATTTAGTTAGTATCACTTCTACTTTTACGCACCATAAAAAGCTACCATGACATACAATGACTGTTCTAAAGTCTTTTAGGCCTAATAACTTCACTAGTTAAGAACACAGAATCAGTATATCTATCACTTTCCAAGGTTGGATCAATTTTCTGTTAAACATAGCAAAGGTACTTCTTACGAAGTAGTAGACTTGAAAAATAATTTCATCTCCCGGAAAGAAAATTTTTTTTTAACTTCAATCACCCCGATCAAATTGAAGTTTTCAGGTAAACGGCTGTCCCGAAGATCCAATGGATCAGCTGGACCGACCACATACAAGTATGTGTGTGATCGACTAATTTTCAGCGAAAGAATGAAAACACATCATAAACCGCACCGGTCACTTTCAGTCATCTGGTTAATGGCTATCCTCATATTCTACAAGTAGAAATGAGGACCAAACATATCCGAAGACATGTCCTTCAAACTGAGGCAACCGACATAATTCTAAGCGATAGTTACGTTTTTTTTTTTTTTTTAAAAAAAAAAACAAAAACATAAAGCATGGTTACTCGGGATTGATCATCCCATTCAGCTCAACAAGGTTTTGAAATCTAGTTTTGTCAAACGCTTTCGTAAACAAGTCAGCGAAATTATCTAGCGTATCAACATTTTCGAGCTCAATCAGTTTCTTCTCAGCACAATACCGTATAAAATGATGACGTATGTCAATGTGTTTAGTTTTACTGTGCTTAACTGGATTGTTAGTTACTGAGATAGCAGCAGTGTTATCAATGCAAATAGGAGTAAGAGTAAAATTCAGACCATAATCGCGCAACTGTTATTGAATCCAAAGAACCTGGGAGCAGCAGTTGGATGCTGCCATGTATTCTGCTTCATAGGTTGAAATTGCGACTGAGGTCTGCTTCTTGCATTGCCAGGACACTAGTCTGCCACCAAGAAACTGACATCCACCAGTTGCAGACTTCCGACTCTGATTGCACCCTCCATAATCAGAATCTGTGTAGGCGACCAAATCCAAGTCTCCTCCTCTTGTGTACCACAACCCCAGCTTAGGTTTGCCATTGAGATACCTCAATATTCTCTTCGCACCCTTCAAGTGAGATTCCTTTGGGTTTGCCTGAAAGCGAGCACAAAGACAAACAGCAAACATTATATCAGGCCTAGAAGCAGTTAAGTACATTAAAGAACCTATTATAGCCCGATATTGGGTTGGGTCCACGTCTGCATCGTTGTTTGACTCAGCACCCAATTTGTGGTTGACGCAGACTGGAGTATCGTATGGAGTGTTGTCCTCCATCTTGAAACGTTTGAGAACATCATGGACATACTTCGTCTGATGAATGAACATACCATCTTTCTTCTGATCAACCTGCAGTCCTAAAAAGAAAGTTAGTTCACCCATAGCACTCATTTCAAATCTCTTCTTCATGACGGCCTCAAACTCCTGACACATGGCGACCTTTGATGCAGCAAAGATAATGTCGTCCACGTAGACTTGCACCAGTAGAAAGTCGCTCCCTTTTCTCTTGAAGAACAATGTGCTATCAATCTTACCTCTTTCAAACTCATTCTCAAGCAAGTAATCGGATAACGTTGAGTACCAGGCACGAGGTGCCTGATGTAGTCCATACAGCGCTTTACTTAGCTTGTACACGTGATCGGGAAAGTCAGGGTCAGGAAAACCCGGAGGTTGCTCAACGTACACAACCTCATCGACTTTACCATTTAGGAACGCACTCTTCACATCTAACTGAAAAACCTTCATCTCCTTATGAGCAGCAAATGCCAAAAATAGCCGAATGGCTTCCAATCTTGCCACAGGAGCAAACACCTCATTGTAATCAATCCCCTCTTGCTGATTAAAGCCTTTAACAACCAGCCTCGCCTTGTTCCTGATAACAATCCCTTTCTCATCTCTCTTGCATTTGAAGACCCATTTTGTGCCAATCGCATGCACATTCTTTGGTTTTGCAACCAAGTTCCATACCTCCATCTTCTTAAACTGGGCTAATTCTTCTTGCATGGCTTCGACCCACGAGCTGTCCTTGAGAGCCATTTGATAGTTCTTTGGTTCAATCTGGCTGATAAAGCAGGTGTACAAGCATTCGTTGATTATGCCTGATTCTTTAATGCTTGTGTAAACACAGGTGTGCTCATTCAAGCTTTGTCTTGTTTGTACACCATCGGACAGATCACCTATCACATTTTCCAGAGGGTGATTTTTGTGAATTCTCGTAGTCGGAACCGAACTGACATTCAGATTATCTTCCAAGTTCGAAGATAGCTCATCAATGGGTGATTGATGTTGAGAGTGAAACGGATTGATGAATTCCTCTTCAGTAGAGGCAGCAGGGGTATTGACAGCATTTGACGAGGAAGGCTGACATTCATCATACTGTGGTCGTTGCACCAAAGTGTCTTCCTCATCGCATATCATCTTCGTAGCAATTCTTTCCTCAACTTCTGCAAAATCCAAATAAGGCATGTTAAAAGATTTAAAATGTCTATCATAGTCGAAAACCGCGGCGGGTCCCGTGCTTGGTTTTGGTGATTTGTAACTTGTGATATCAATGTTACACACCACCTCAACCTTGCTGGTCGATGTATTAAAGACCCGTCTGTTGGGAGTCCCAACAACGTATCCGACTAAGATTCCTTCGTCGGCTACTTCACCAAATTTAGAATTGGTCTTTAATATCGAACACGGGGACCCGAATGGTTCAAGACCACTCAAGTTGGGCTTTCTCCCATGCATAAGTTCATAACAGGTTTTATTTAATCTTTTAACAGTTAACACTCTATTAAGGATATAACAGGCTGTTGCAACTGCTTCAGCCCAGAACACCACGGGAAGTTTCGAATCAGCCAGCATGGTTCTGGCTCCTTCAATTAAAGTTATGTTCTTCCTCTCAGCCACTCCATTTTGTTGCGGTGTATACGGAGCGCTGTACTGGTGTTCAATCCCCTTCTGTAAGCAGAAGATCTCCATCTCATAGTTCTTGAACTCAGTCCCATTGTCACTTCTGATGTACTTAACCCTTTTTCCCATGATATTCTCAACCTTGGTAATCAAATTCTTTACCATCTGAACAGTTTCATCCTTTGACTTCAGGAAATATACCCAGGAATATCGAGAGAAATCATCAGTGATCACCAAGCAGTAAGATGTTCCTCCTAGACTTTTTACATTCACTGGACCGAAGAGATCCATGTGAAGTAGTTCTAGGGTACTGACTATAGAATTAATCTTCTTGGTGTGATGGGATTTCTTGTGTTGCTTTCCCTTCTTGCATGATAAGCATTGGTCTTCTAAGTTGAAATTCTTCAAGGGAACACCCAACACCAACCCATTCTTGACAATGTAGTTCATCTTCCGAAGATGAATATGCCCCATTCTCCTATGCCATAATTCGGACTCCGATTCAGTCGCTTTCGACAAAAGACACGATTCTTCTGTGCCCATTTCAGTCGACCTCATGTCCATGATATACGTATTCTTCTCTCTTGGAGCCTTCATAACAATCCAATCCTCGGGTATCTTAAAACCAGGATGCAACACAATCGCCTCATTCTTGGTAAAATGCACGGTGTAATCCTTGTCACAGATCTGCGAAACACTCAGCAGATTGTGCTTCAATTCTTCAACAAAGTTCACTTTCTCTAAAGTCATCTTTCCATTCGTCACAGTCCCAATTCCTGTGATCCTTCCACCACTCTCTCTAGCGAAACTCACTCTTCCTCCTTGAACAGGTTTCCATTCGTGTAACAAATTCTTGTTACCCGTCATGTGCCGAGAACAGCCGCTATCCACAACCCATAGATTGTTTGCAGCCCTGTTCAACTGTTCTTGCACGATTAAAGCAGAGGGTTAAAATCTGGGGACCCAAGTGTCACACCCGGCCCTGAACGGCGGAAACAGCCGGGCGCGCGCGAGTGGGGATTGATACTTAAGCACGGGCCATTGCAAACATTCAAGATAAGATTTTCATTGCGCATGAAATGTTTAATACAAATACATTACATTGTTTAAAAATTACATAAAATCATCCAAGTATAAAAACTGTTGAAGATTTCCACGCCATATCCCCTTGCGCGGCGAGAACAACCACGCGCATCGAAGGGATAGAACTAAAATCTTCCAAAAAGCTAGTTTTAGATGTTCAGCGTGAGGTGCTCTAAGTGTGACTCCATGCGCTACTTAGTTATCTCCTGAAAGACACGTAAAACATTTGAATCAGTATAAACTGAGTGAGTTCACAAGTTTTAGTAACTTGATAAATCGTATTGCATCATAATCTTGATAAAAATCATTCTGAAACATAATTCTGATAGCATCATTAAAACACATGCTTGGTAAAACATAGTTCTATCAACATATTCTGATAAAATCGTTCCGCGGGTTACGCGCGAACATTTCTGGGAACTGTGCTCGTCTGTGTAAGTGGCGCTGCCACTACAAGCGAAACAAGTAATACTGTCCCGCGGGTTACGCGCGGACACTTCTGAAAAATAGTGCTCGTCTGTGTAAGTGGCGCTGCCACTACGAGCGAATAATACCGTCCCGCGGGTTACGCGCGGACACATCTGAAAAACCGTGCTCGTCTGTGTAAGTGGCACTGCCACTACGAGCGAATAATACCGTCCCGCGGGTTACGCGCAGACGTTGTGCCGGAAAACAAGGCGCTCGTCTGCGTAAGAGGGGCGACCTCTACGAGCGGGCTCAAACCCATAGTACTGCCCCATGACCATACTAGGCACTCGTCTGTGTAAGAGGTGCGACCCCTATGAGTAGGCGGATCAAACCAGCAGTCCCTACCCTTAGAGTTCCAATGGTAAAGTGATCACTTACTCGAGTTCTGGCGCACATACATCGTAAATCATAGCTAACCGTTTGCATTGCTCATCATGAAACATAATTTAAACACAATCGTTTACATAACTTGTAAGTATACCATGATAAAACATTATTTAAGTACGTGTCCCTCGCCCCGAAAACAGTTTAAAAATAGTGAAAACAGTGAAAATAGGGGCTGTGAGACTCACCTGTGGTTCTTGTTAAGGGATTAATCGAGATTCGGGTTTTCTTGGTGTTGGCCTTTGAATTGAAGGTCTAGAATACGATTAAGAAGTATATATATTAAGATCAAGAAATAGGAGAATATGAGGGTTGGAAGGTAGATCTCAAGGTTATATTCTCGGCTTACCTAGTAACAGGATCGGATGCTTGGGAGATGATTAGTGCAAGTTTGCAGTTCTTAAGAGAGAAGTTTGAAGTGTGTTTGGGTGATAACTTAGGTTACATATTTATAGTCAAACTCAAGGGAACACAATCCCTTGCTTTAGGGGATTGTAATCTTTTCATATCTAGGTGTAATGATGATAAAGTATGGAAATTATTATTATTTATTTAAAAGTGGAGTAGTGGATAAAAGATTTTGATTTGATTTGGTCAGGACATGCAGGTCTGGGGTTGGTGAGAATAGGGTGGCTGACAGTTGACTTTTCATGTTACAGTGTGCTTTTTCAGGTACTTTTGTCAGTGTACAGTAAAAAGTGGAAAATCTCTGAAACACGCTACTGTTTCCTTTTGGGCGGGAGTAATCTCCTTACGTCTGGAGAATAGACTAAGTGTTCTGTGCGTATCACTTTGTGCGCATAGCTTTCTGCGTGAAGGACATTTCTTTGCTGCGGGTAGGTGCGTAACCTTCTCGCAGTTAGGGACATTGAGTTTCATTTGTAGATTCTCCAGGTGGTCTTGGTATTTCAACATAGTGATCAGTTATGTTGAAGTCAATTCCATCTTGGAGCTTCAGACAAACTAGCTCTCAATGTTCCCGCCATGCGGGGAGGTTAGTTCCCTTCCGCACGCGCATAAACGATTTAGGATGCACCCGCCTTAGCATCATGCGGGATGGTCAACCCATTAGACAACATAACGTTAAGGTACATGAAAACATAAAGCCAAAACATTCGCGCATGGCGCATATAACATATGCCCACGCTGGTTCTTAACATGGTGCGCTCGCGCAGGGCGCACATAACAAATGCACGCGCTGATTAACATGGCGCGCTCGCGCAGGGCGCACATAACAAATGCACGCGCTGATTAACATGGCGCGCTCGCGCAGGGCGCACATAACAAATGCACGCGCTGTTTCTAACATGGCGCGCTCGCGCAGGGCGCACATAACAAATGCACGCGCTGTTTCTAATATGGCGCGTTCGCGCAGGGCGCACATAACAAATGCACGCGCTGTTTCTAATATGGCGCGCTCGCGCAAGGCGCATATAACATAATTACCTAATATTTAGGTTGATTACTTGGTTTTTGGGAATTTACCGGGTGTCACACCAAGACCTCTTGGTCTTGGGTCGATACATCCCATACCTTGGCTGTCCAAAGTTAGCATCAGAATAATTTCTGTAAGTCCTGAGCGGATACCTTCTTGGAGATTGACTATGAGGCCATCCAAACCGTCGTGAATTAAATGAATTATTACTTATGGTTTGGTTGTTAGCAGTGAAAAACTGAGATCTATTTCTTTGAAAACCTGAATTAGACCAATTTCTGAATTTTGATGTGTTTTCATTTTTTCCATTATATTGATTACTGTTTCTTTTCTCAGATTTTGAAGGCCTCACACCTCTGAATTTCTGCTTCAGAGGGCAATCAGCAATTAGGTGTCCTAATTGATTACATCTGAAACAACTCCTGTGTTCAACTTTCTTTTCCATAGTTGTTTTAGATGTTGAGGCTGTATTACTGCCCGTTTGTCTCACATAAGGTGGGACATACGGGTTTAGTGGAGATTTCTTTTCAGTTGTTTTATGTTTCTCCCCACTTTTTGGTAACACTGCCTCTTGTTTTGTCTCACTCGACTCGGAAGACTTGTCCGAGTTAGATGAGACAGGACTAGGCACAGAAATTTTCACACTCGAAACAGGCTTACTTGTTTCGCCTTTACTAACTTCTGGTTCTTTAATAGTAACCTTAACCGGAACTGTCTGACCAAAATCAACATCGACAGATTTCTGATTACTAGGATCATAAGTGTAATTATGATTGTAAGGTGGTGGAACTTCATGATAACCAATTCCTCCCCTTTTAACTGGGGAACCTTGATCACTAACGAGGTGATCAAGTATAGCGGAGGAATTTCTAAATTTCTCAAGTTTCCTGTTCAGTTCCACCACTTTCACCTGGTGATCAGCTATCTGTTTATCCCTTTCAGCTATTAGTTTGGTCTTCTCTTCTAAGACTTCATAGCTAAGATCAATAACTTGTATTTTTTCAGCTAAATTTGCTTTCAGACTTCTAATATCTTTTTCACTAGCTTTTATTTTTACTTTATAACTGTTTTCTCTAGCTTTAGTGAAATGATGATCTTCTTTTAACGTTTTAAATTCAGCATCCAAACTAACAAACTGATCAGTTATAGTTTTCAGTTGTTCAGACAGATTTTCACATTTAGTACAATGAATTTTGGTACTTACCTCGGAGAGCTGGTCTTTCACATCTGCCATGTTAGCTTCATTTTGAGCTTCTGCCATGAAAGCTTCATTTTCGCCAGTCACTTTCTCACTATCTGCAGTCTCGATGTTTGCCAAATTGGCCTGTTCGAACACTTCTTCAGCATGCAGATTCCAGTTGTACTCTCCATTTTGTCTGGATATCATGGCTCTATTATCATTGACACCCCCACTCTGTTGTGTAGACCTGTTTTGACTGCGCTCTACACGTTCATTTGTGCACTCCTTTGCAAAATGGCCATTCTATTGGCAGTTGTAACACCTAACCTTCGACTTGTCAAACCCTGGTCTCTCACCAACAAACTTCCTACCAGTCTTCTTCATAAACCGCTTAACCCTTCTCACAATCATCGCCATCTGCCACTGCAGATCCATCTCTTCCAGATCATCAGCATCGATCTGATCATAATCTTCATCCAAAGTTGCTGGATCAACAATTTTACCCTTGATGTAATTTTTATACGAAGCAATGAAAGATGCGTAGAGAGCAAACTGCTGCTCAGCAGATTTAACACTCATGGGCATATTCGAGTAGTTGTTGTTTGAAACACCTGGGGAAAAACTACTCTTGGTTGCTTGAGGGCTAGAAGCATTAGATCCACCAGCTACAAAGCACACATCACCATTCATGTTGAGAGATACATGACCGTCATGTGTTGAGTTAGCGCCCGACTCTCCCTTTGAGTAGTAAGCAGACGAATCAGACTTCGAACTTGAACTTGAGTTGACCTTTGCACCATACATTCCTGGATCTTGAACTTGATCAGTAGATGTCTCTTTTCGAACCATGTTTAGTTCAAAAGTTCGTAGCTTATTTACTGCCGTTTCCAAATCATAGTCGGCAAAGTCTTTGTCTTCTCTCATCAACACGGTGTACATCTCCCCTTTCGGTGGGAGAGCATCAAGAAGCTTTTCAACAATCTCATCTTCTTTGTAAGTAATAGAATAATTGCTGAGTTTTGTCATCAGATGATAATATCTAGTGATGATATCATCAAGTGATTCATTCTTCAGATACTTGAAGACCGAGAACTGGGTTTTAAGTAGTTTAATCTTTGAAGCACGGATTCCCACATTACCCTCAAAACGGTTTTCAAGCGCTTCCCAAAGCTCTCTGGCAGTTTTGTACTTTCTGAAGGTGTGCAGAATCTCTTGTGGAAGAGCCATTGTAATTGCTACATGAGCTTTGCTTTCGGCCTCATACATTTTCTTCTCTTCTTCTTCCATCTTGCTGTATTTCTTAATCTGATCACGACCCTCATATTCAGCAGTTGGTGGAATGTAGCCATCTTGTATACACACCCACATTTTAGCATCTTGGTACTTGACATATTGTTCAAACTAATCCTTCCATGCCACGAAGTCGGTTCCTTTCAGCATCTTTGGGGCCTTAGTAGCTGAACCCGCTTCCACTTCCATCTTCACCAGTTCCGTAATGTTTATTGAAGTCATCTTTTACGAAACACAAAGAAACCCGAAAAATAAAAATTTTCTTCTTAACAGTACTGTAGGCGAAGTTGTGGATAACTTCGCTTAACCTTATATCTTCGCTGAAACCCTACTAACAGTGACGGCAACTTCTCCTGATGAACACGATGGTTTTTGCAGGTTTGATTTCTGGATTTTGCGAGGTTTGTGATGGTGTAAAGGGTTGTTTATGATTGCAGGAGGTGAGTAGGACACAAAAACACAGTAAACTCGTCCCGCGAATAGTCGAACGGAACGATTTCTACACCCGCGTGATAATCCCGAACCACAATCACGAGCAAAAAGCTCTGATACCAATTGTAGGTTCCCAGCCGGATCTACACGAGATATCGCGTTCTACGTAGGTGCGGAATCCCTACGTAAGACGTTACGAGCGTAGAAGACGATACAATTAAACACGTTACAATAAACACAAACACGTTATATTGCAACCGTAAACACGTGATACAAAGATCACCAAATACAGACTCTCTCTAACTCGTTCTCTGAATAATAAACTGAATTCGTTGGAGTTTTTTCGATAATCCGTAACCTTAACAGCTTATATAGACACGACAACTTCGCCTGACATGTTCAGGAGAAGTTGTCCCTAACTTCGCTTGTCTAACAAGTTCGCCCATATCAGCGAACTTGTTAGCAACTTCGCTTACATACAAAACATAAATCTAACTAACACGATTACAGACACTTGACACTGAACTACTGACATCTTGCACCAACACAATATATAAGTTATTTGGAGTTTAATAAAACTTATGAGTCCACTAATAAATATTCAACAACATTTATTGACAACAACGTTGTAATTAATCAACATATTATGTTGTTATGACTTAGGTTGTTGTTATCAGTTCATTATGACTCCTCCATGAGATAGATTTATCTACTGACATAAGAATATATCCCGAAAATTACATTTTCTTATCTCTAAATATGACAAAGTTTAGAGTAATATACCGGTTTGAATTCTCACTTCTTCTTTTAAAAATACTCTTTTAGATGTTTCACATTAATCTATGCATATATAGTGTGTTACAATTTTGAGTAATATCTGAACGAGTATAGACTTGAACCTACATAAGGCTTCTACTTAATGAAGCATAAGATAATAATCTCAATGATCCTATTATCCTCTAAATAGAGCAATATTTTTTGTTACATGTGTAAGGACCCATTTAAGATAAAACTTATAGCACAAAACTAATGTCCCTTTGGGTCTATCTCAAAATGTTATGATATCTATTATGTAAGGGATATATTTGAGATATTTCATATCAAAGTGTGTGAGCAATGCTTTGACTTATGTAGCATATACTTGTTAGAAGAATGTCATCTATATAAGGACAAGTTTGTTTTTAGTTGCTCCCACTCATCTTGAGGTAGGTACATTAATCCACTTGGTTTTGATGAAAATAATTGTATAAATATTTCATCAAATTTTGATATTTGCATTAACCCATATATGGATTTTATTGACTTATAGACTAAATGTTCATTAACCTTCATTTTATAACATTTAGGTTGTTTTATGAGCATGTAGATATGTAAGTCAGCTATTAGGGAAAGTTGTTTTAATGTTCTTCTAACGTAGCTCTTTAACTATTATATGCTACTTGAACAGTGATGATCCTCAAAGAAATGTTTTATAATATAGGTTATAAGATTCTTTGATGATTTATTCCCTTTTGAATCTAACCTTTAATAATCAATTATGCTTCTTAGTGTCTTAACGTTTGTGCTAGGATTTAGTTTAGTTATGAACACCTTTAAGTGATTCAACCAAATCTCAAAACGTTAGCGACTTATGGAGTCAATTATGATTGATGATAATGGTTTAATTATAAGGGGTATGATCATTAAACTTTCAACATCCAATTCAACTTTAGTTAGGGAGGTTACATAAGCATCAAATTAGTAGGTTTTAAAACCTAGATGGCCTCCTAAGTTGATTATTGGGTAATTTTAAAAGTCTCAGTTTTATGGATTAGCTCTTAGTTAGGTTGCTATCAGTTTCAGGATTCTAAGTGTGTAAGATTTGGCGCAGTATGGTGTACAAGAGGTGTAATTGGAGTAAAATTTAATATCTCTCTTCCCCCCGCCTCTTTTACTTCTAACAAGTCATTATAAAGACTTTTACTGCTCCCACTGACCTTAGAAACCTTTAAGAAATTAGCATACTTGGGGTCAGTATTTAAAGACCAATAGATTCTAACAGAGAAACAAGTTAATAATATAAGTTGTTGCAGTTTCTCTTGGTGAGGATTAATTTAGTAAGAAATCTGAATGTGTCCACGTTTAAGCAACAATGAAACTTTTGTAAGAGTAGTAGTAAATTCTAAAGAGATAAGTTTTGATGGAATAGTGTTATGATGGAGCAGTGTCTTGTACAAGAGGTGTATTTGAGATAATATCAAGTTTTCACTCCCCCACCTCTTGCAAATCTTGTAAGTTATGATTGAGACACTTAAGGCTCCCACTGATTTTTAATATCTCTAGGAAAAATACAAGAGAAGTTTCAATGATGTACATGACGTGGGAATCTATCATGTATATGTTAGACTTGATTTGATTCCATTAACGTCCAGATGTCATAATAAACTTAAAGGACATATTTAGAAGAAATCGTATTAAGTATATATGGATGGATCTCTTTAAGACCGGGGACCATAGAATACTGATTAGATACAAGTAAATAGCATTTTAAATGATAAAAGAATTATGTCTGAATATTCCGTTTGAATAAGTTTCACGAATGTCAGTGAAATATAACTTATGGTGGACCCATACTTATTCCTTAAGCCAAGCAATGTTTAGGGCATTTAACACATGATTTAAAATCACTAAGAATGAGATTACATGAAAAATCACCCTCATCAACCATGTCATGATTTCTCATGAAATTTGGTTTTAATAGATGAATATTATAGGTCTCATTTGTCTTTCGTTAAATTTTTATTTGCATTATAACAAAAGTTGTGAAAGTATATATTATCATCTAGTTCTATTTTATAAATGTTTCAATCCAGATATTGATAACAAATAATATAAGAGTTTAAGGTAAGAGTGACTTTATGTTGGCTATGCAATCCTTATAACTGTCATAATGTAACTTAAGTATTAATACTAAATTCTGATTAATCTTCAGAATATTTAAAGTATCATAAAGTGTAATTAAAAGACAGTTTATCATGGTTCTAATAACCTTAGCATTTAAATTTTTCACTAACACTCATGTTAGTTATTTGTTGATTTCGGGTAAACATATAGAATTAGACTCAACAAATCATGTGTTAATGGGAATATTAGGATTAACAGACTTATATATCATTATTATACAACTATCAATTTTAGCCAGTTATTCTTTTGAATTATGGATAGTCTTGTAATGTCTATGCCTAATCTAATGGCATATTTTTGTAATGAGACTTCTCCTTAAGAAATCTAAAGTTAGAAGTAATACTTGTATTTTGTCTATGAACCTTAAAATTATCCTCTTTTAGGTTTTAGTGGTAGTGAGTTAAATAAATCTTATTTCTAGCACCAGACATTTCTTTTCGTGTACATATGTTGCTGATCAACACACTCATTTTTCTTTGGTACTTCTAAGTGTTATAGTTTATTCGTAAGGCATCAAATTGTACTACTGAAAATTTTAGTATGTAATGTACTAAAAAAATGTATTTATTTCCATGTGTAAGCCCTTAATTTTATGGTCATGGTATTTTACATTATGATGTATTCGGTAATGTCATTTAACCTTATAGTTAGAATTTTCAAGAAAGAATGCATGCATCTTATGAGTTATTTTGATTAGTCTTAGGAAAAACTAAATCAAGAATAACTCTAGTGATAACATTTATTTAAATAAATTATTGATTATCATTATTATAAGAGACATTATGATTGACGCATCCCATTTGTTATGCTCTAGTTTTTAATATAATGATTGTTATTATAAAGGGTAGTAGGATAGCCATATCATATCTTAATGAATAATTAAAATTGAGAAGAGCTAAATATTATTAAAATTCTTTATGAGACAAAATTCAATTGTATTTTAAGATTAGAGTGGATGATTTGGATGAGATCGTTATTTATAGAAGAAAATATAGTGAGTAATATTATGGGATATTAAAATAATATAGATTAAAGTTTATGATCATTAGATTAATGAAGGATCATTAATATGAGGATCACTATATTTTATTGAAGATGTGATATGTCAATTATTAACATCAAACTAATAGGCTATAATTAATAGTTCTACTTAAACAAAAAATAAATCACCTTTGGGCATAATTAAAATTTATTTAAGTATATGTGCAAAACAATTGTAACACATCACCTTTGGACATAAGTGAGACAATTATTTTAATTATGCACGGGCTAGTTTTGCTAAATATAAATGTAACAAATCACCTTTGGGCAGAAGTGAGACATTTGTATCATGTTAGGCAAAACTAACAAAAGCTTTTCAGTTATACTTGAATGATAGGGTAAATGTAACTCATCACCTATGGGCAGAAGTGTTACATCAAAAGTTCATTCAAGTTAAGCCTTTATGTTTTGTAAAATTTTATAATATTAAAGGTTTACAAAACATTTAATTAGTTAATAGCGGAAAATGTTTAGAGTAAGGTTTTTAAGTTTCCGGTAGGACCTTATTTTGCTGAATTAGTTCTCGGAAATTTTGGGTTCCCGAAAATTGCCAGTTTCCGGCTTTTAGTGGGTTTTTCAGTATTTGGGTGTTTACATGATTTTATGAAGTTTTATGGAAAATGTTAATTCCGGTATTAGTGAGTTTTCGGGTTTATGGGTTATGACCCCAAACCATTTTAGAAACTCATAAACTTTTAGAACACATAAGCTATTTTAAGCCCATAATACATGATTTTTAAATAGCCCGTGAACCCGTAAACTGGTTTAAACCTTAACCCATGATCTTTATTAACTAAATTAATAATGATAAGATTGAATTGGTTCAAATCTTTTTAATGATTAACAATTATATTTGTTTTCAATTTTAAGAGGATTCAAATCTTTTAAGAAAATATTAAAACTTCTAAGTTATCCAAGATTAGAAAAAAATATATCCCTAAATAATCATTAACAAATTTTAATCTAGATTTTGAACCAACATATGTATAATTTTTGATAATAATGATGAACACGAAGAACATCATCGAAAATTTTAACAATTAAACATAAAAAAAAAATTGGAATAGAAATCTTTAAACATGAAATTAACAGATTTCGAAAATATTAGAGTTTACTAAATATGAATTTTAGCGATTTTAAACAGTTTCATGTATTGTTTTCGTAATAGAACATGAAAAAAAAGAAACCTAAAAAATTAGGGTTTATCAAGTTTTAGTCCATGTCTTCTGATTCAATTCCAGATTTACGGAAAACATGAAGAATTGATTAATCAACATCACTCTGATGCCACATGTTGTTCAATTCCTCATGGTGATAATGGAAAACATGAATAATATGATAAACCTATAATTATATTTGTACATGTTATAACATGGAGAGTACTAACCGCATCGGAGAAGGATGTAGACGACATAGTTGTCCGGTTGATCGAGTTCCCCTTTAGGATGTATAGTTAAGGATGGTGTTGGGGTTCTTGAGAGGAACCCGGTTTAGGAAATAGGAAGCACACAAATTGTTATGTGTGTGTAATTAGGTTATGATGTTAATATTTATTTCTCTATATATACACCCAAGGGGAAACTCTTTATTAGTTAATTATAGGTAATATGACACATCAACAATTACCAAACTAGTATATAATAAGATATAGTTAATATTTTGATCTATTATAATATAAATGATTATAATGGCCATATATAATATATATAATTATATATTTAGTCTTACACTTCTAACACGCACAAACTCAATATTTTCAACTTTTTGGTTCAACATTTAACACAATTATATCAGACATGGGTCGATACCTATGACAAAGACTTCAAGTACTATAATATCAATAATAATATTCGAAATCTGTTAGAACGAAAAATGTGACGTTACATACGATAATTCAAAAATGATCGAGACATATATTTATTCGGCATCCTTGTCCACAACTAAATATTTTTATTCCAATAGGAATTATTAATCATGCATAAATACAACCTACTTCACCAACATAGTAAATTAAGACACATAACGTTTGCATAATCAAATTGCTAAAATAAATATTTATGTAATCAGAATTCAAGGTGATGCTTTAAATTCATCGCTTTCACTTTCGGCTGCTTGGTTGTGTCCAGTTTCTAGTGTCTCGGCAGCTCTGTGAATACCAGATAACGATATTGGTGGATCGACAAAGGCTGAACAATAAGTCTGAAGAAACGGAGGGATGAAAGGATTAAAACCGAACACACTTGGCCAACACCCCAAACTCAATTCTTTAACAGCTCTACAACAGTGTGGCCCCAAAAAGATTCGTACTTGCCCGGTTCTGAAAGCTCTCACGGTCTCCAGATAACAATCTCCAACAGTTAAAAACGCGGCTCGACAATCTATAATATTTGCTTTTCGGGATGACACTGGATTGAAATTAGGTGCTGAGCTAGATCCTTGGTCTGCTAGGGTTAACATTGCTAAGAAAATGCATGATATTGAAAATGAAAGAAAAGTTACTGAAGCCATGGGTTATAGTGAGTTTGTGTCCGTAGACATGCATATATATAGATAATAGAGAATTTTAATACGTGAAGATTGCCAAGGAAGAATTTAATTTAATAGCGTGTTAAGTAGGTGTAAAGAGAATGTTTGTAATACAAAATAAAGAATCGACCCAAAAAATAACAAAATCATTACGTTTGGACTTAGCATACCAGTCTAGTAGCAAAACTAATATGCGATATAGTATATTAATTCCATAATTTAACTTTGGCTTTCTAGAAATATAACTATTTTAAGTTCATCAAACTTAATGTCATCAAGGATTCAATAGCTAGTAGATTAGTTGGTACAAGTAATCATAATATCATCCATAGTTTTAAAAAAGACCACACCGCAAACAAATCACACAAGGGTGCGTGCTCATACGTGGTCGTTGAACGTCAGGCATGCGTGATCCATTCGAGTGTACCTCACCCGGCCTATCCCCAATGCTAAACTCGTCCAATGATCAAATAAAAAAGTTCAAATATTGTCACACACTATGAATTCTTGCACATTATTCGGATTTTGTTATTTACACTTCCAGTTCATATCTTAAAATTCTTAGCAAAATCGTATGCACTGTTTTTAAAAGGTGGATTCGTCATTATCATCGTTGTTAGGTTCGCTAGCACCATTTTATATCAATACATTCATCTCAAATATGGGCAAAATTGTAATTGACAATGTTAGTGATTTTAGTGTAATTGGAGATTAACTTGTTGATCAAGTTAATTGTAATATGAATCTAAATAAGTCAGGTGCGGGCCGGGTGCACACTTATTTGATCTTATTATAACTGGTACATAGGGTTGAAATCCCTAAGTCATGGGGGTTCCAATGGGGCAACACCCTTTTGGCGGGGGTCTAGGGGCAGTACCCCTGGCTGGGGTCGAGCTAAGTTTCAAAGCAGTTATCATTAATTAATTATTTCGGACATATGTTTCGTTCGGACATATGTTGCTTTATCAAAAACGTATTAGGAAATTAATTAATTAATTTTCATTATAAAGTTTAATATAATAACATGAGCGTTTTAAATTTTATGATAACTGCAAAGTAGTTATCATTGTCCATGTAAAAAACCCTAATATTAAGTAATCTTGATCATACGAAGAGACTTTTGGTTCATAATAACATACACAAATCCATAATTAATTTTTGCTCTCAAATCTGAGTTTCATCCGGTCAATTTATTTGTGAACCACAAATAAATTTGATCTAATAGTGTTTACACGACTCTCAGATATCCAAAGATAATCTCGTTTGCAGAAATTTCCAACAGAGAATGCGAAGGCTCGAATCCAAGGACAACAACAAGAAAAGAAGCTTCAAAATAAATGGATATTATGAGGTGATCATTCATTTCCGACAATAATGCTTGAAGGTGGCACCACAAGGCACATGATGTATGGATTTGGTAAGCATACTTTCGAGTTTTGGTTTAAATAATGACATCAATGTAAGTTGACCAGTCGCCGATATTCTACGACATCATTATGTTGATTTGAAACATGAACAATACGATAAATCTATTGTAAAACTTGGAGCAACACCAACTTGAAGGTCCCGAATGGTTAATATGACAAGTATAAGAGTTGCACGGAAGATCTCAATGGGCGGTTTGGCGGAGATGTAAAGTTCATGGAACAAGTTGAATAACTTGGTGCCAAAGTTATCTTTTGTTTATTATTAAATAAATTAGAAGTCTAGTATGATTATGTTTTTTAGTTTTAGTAGGAGTATAGTATTGGGTGTTATATAAACTCATCATTAGTTTTTTTTTGTTCAAGTAATATAAATTTTGTTCTTGTTTATTATTAATAGAAAAGAGTCGCATAAAAGTTTTATGCAATATCGTGTTTGGTGTTATTGATTCACTTGTCTAAGGTTTAACAAGTGGTATCAGAATCTAACAATCCAGGCACGTGTTTTCAATCGGCGGCAAGTCTTGATTGCAGTAATAATTTTCAATCAAAGGCATAAGAGGCCAAGAAATGGATCGCAAGGAAGATACGGCTCAGTATCGCTACATGGAGAAGACCAGAGACTAATTAAAGATTGATTGAAATCCATGTTGGGTTATTTTTACCCATGAGAAAGCCCAACAAATATTATCCTACATGGGTTATTACTATTATTATTTAGTAATATAAAAAAGAAAATAAATTATTTTTTTTTTATGTTTTACGTGACCACAAAGTAATTGTTGTGGGTTTCCAGATATTCTTTTCAAGGAAACAAAAGGGTTTGCTCCATATTAACTTTATGCCGAAATTAAGTAAATATATATAGCAACTAGCTTTTATCCGCGAATTATGGGGGTTTTACATTATTCGTTTATAATATTTATGTATTTTTTTGGATTTTAATTTTATTTATTGTAGAGAAGTTAATAATATACTAATTAGTATTTGATGATAAAAGGGTTTCACAAATAAATGAGATGTTATAACCCAGTTTAAAAAAACATTTGGGTCTAATGAGACCCAGGACCCGTTTAGTTTTTTTACTATAAATTTTTTTAATTATAAATAATATATATATATATATATATATTATTAAAGAAATCATATATTAAATTTTAGTATCTCTATTTTATAATTTTTGGAGCCTTTCTATTCGGCCAATATATACACAAGAAACTGGGTTTCTTTGTTTTGGGGTTACACTGTCGTCGAAGAAAAAAACATAGACGAAGAGTTTTTATTGTTGGTGCTCCAAGTTTTGTTGGTGTTTTGTGAAGATAAGAGACGTTCCAGAGATCGGGTATTTTCTCGTTAGTGTTAACTCTTACTCGTTTGTTTTATTCCATATACTTGATGTTAGTTTGTACCAAGTATACAATGTTTTGTGTATGCCTCTAGTTTTACCTAGAGAAGACTTTGTATTGCTATTATTGGTGATAGTGGATTTGAAGTGGCTCTAGTAGTCCCGTGGTTTTTACTCTCGCCTTAAGAGGTTTTCCACGCTAAATTTATTGTGTCATATTTACTTTTAATTACCCTATTTATTTACATCCTCATTGGTTCATTCGGGTCGGGAAGAAGTTTAGACAAACGAAGATTAATTTCGCACTTTTTGTTTACCGTTCGTGGCTAGGTGGTCGTTTTCCCAACAGAGTGGTATCAGAGCTTCAGCTCTTGTTATTGGGTTAAGGCTTGTTTGAACGATGGAAGCTAATACAGGTAGGATGGTTAATTTGAATGGTTCTAGTTATCATGTTTGAAAAGGCAAGATGGAAGACCTTCTTTTTGTGAAGGATTGTTATTTGCCTGTGTTCAATACCGATAAACCTGAAGACAAAACTGATAAAGAGTGGAATATTTTGCATAGTAAGGTTTGTGGGTATATTTGGCAATGGGTTAATGATAATGTTTCGAACCATATTAGAGGGGAGAGTCATGCTCGTACTCTATTGACCAAGCTTGAAGAGTTGTATGCTCGGAAGACCGGGAACAATAAGTTGTTCTTGATTAAGTAGTTGATAAACTTGAAATACCGTGATGGAACCCCTGTTACTGATCATCTAAATGTTTTTCAAGGTGTTATTAATTAACTTGCAGGTATGGGTATTAAATTTGAAGACGATATACAAGGTTTTTGGCTTCTTGGTACCTTACCGGATTCTTGGGAGACTTTTAGGACATCATTGTCCAACTCCGCAGCAAATGGTATTATTACTATGGAATTGGCTAAAGGTATTACTATAAATGAAGAAATGAGAAGAAAGTTACAAAGTTCCTCTTCACAGTCAGATGCCTTAGTTACCAAAAGTAGGGGAGAAGCCACAGTAGAGGTCCAAGTAATAGAACAAAGCACCGCACTAAGTCCAAAGGGAAGTCTGATGATCTTGAGTGCTATCATTGTGGTAGAAAATGGCACATAATAAAATATTACAGACAACTGAAAAAGGAGAACAAGAAGGCTAATTACAACAATAAAAAGAGCAACTACAAGAAAGATGACGGTGATGAAGGTACTTCTGAAACTAACACAACAACCAAAGAGTTTCATATTTGTTGTGCTTATGATAGGGTGAACATTGCATGTGATAATTCAAGTTGGGTTGTTGACAGTGGTGCTACTTGTCATGTGACATCACAAAGTGATTTTTATTCATCTTATACTCCTGGTGATTTTAGGAATGTCAAGATGTGTAATAATGGGCTATCAAAGATCGTTGGTGTTGGGGATGTTTGCTTGAAGTTTGATACTGGGATGGATTTTGTTTTACACAATGTAAAACATTTTCCAGATATTAGACTTAATCTGATCTCCGTGGGCACATTAGATGATGATGGTTTCCATAGTACCTTTGGTGGTGGAATTTAGAAACTCACTTGTGGTTCGTTGATCGTGGCAGGAGGTGAAAGAACTTCAAAGATATACATGGCACATCCAAATATTTCCAGAGACTCGGTTAATTCATTGATGAATTCTGATTGACCGATATGTGGCGTAAGAGACTTACTCACATTAGTGAAAAGGGGATGTCTATTTTATTGAAGGAAGATGCCTTGTCCAGTGTGAAAGATGTTCATTTGAAAAAGTGTTCTCATTGTATGAATGGTAAGAAAAAGAGAGTTTATTTTCATAGTCCTCCGCCTCATAGAAAAGAAAGTATACTTGACTTGGTGCATTCAGACGTATGTGGGCTTATGAAGACTATAACACTTGAGGGCTGCTTATTTTTGTCACATTTATAGACGATCATTCGAGGAAGGTATGGTTTTATACTTTAAAGTCTAAAGATCAAGTATTTGATGTGTTTAAACAGTTTCATGCCATAGTTGAGAGACAGACATGGAAAAAGCTCAAGTGTATTCGTACAGATAATGGAGGTGAATACATTGGTCCTTTTAATGCTTATTGTAGAGAGAAAGGTATTCGACACCAAAGGCCACCTCCTAAGACACCATAGTTGAATGGTTTAGCAGAACGGATAAACAGAACTTTGGTTGAAAGGTTTAAGTGTTTGCTCTCACATTCAGGGTTTCCTAATTCCTTTCGGGGAGAAGCTTTAAATACAACGGTACATGTTATTAATCTTACACCTTGTATTCCTTTGCATAATGATGTTCCAGACAGGGTTTGGAGTGGCAAAGATGTTTCGTATCGTCATTTACGGGTCTTTGGATGCAAAGCATTTGTGCATATTCCCAAAGATAAAAGATCAAAGATTGATGTGAAGTCCAGTGTAACGATTCCGGCAAATTCAGGTATACCCTAGCCGGTATATACTATTTTTGTGTTATTTAATAATGAATATATGAATTATATTGCGTTTATAAGAGTATGTAAGATTCACTTTACGGATTATACTCGATTATACAGTTAATCGTATTGGAAATACGATTAGCCGATTAACGGTTATTGAAGCCCGAACGATCGGGGATTGCATTATAGACGAAATATATAATAGTTAGTGATGTTGACGAAGTATTAAAGCTTCGGGATAAGTGAATTAAAGCACAGAAAAAGGATCTTCGATTTAATGGTACGTCGGTACATTAAACGAAACCTTTAATACCAAACCGAGGAAGAGACGATCGATCAAGCCGAAAAAGATGCGCAATTATTAATAATATGATGTTTTAAGCTAATTAATGTCATGGTTTAAGTTTTTAAAGTTTTTAAGTTGGTTTTATATAAACTTCATTTTTAGGCCGAAAACGACCGTTTTAGCCTCGTTTTAAGCCGAATTAAACATTTAACCGAAAAACAAACTGAACCAGATTATCCAAAACATTATCCAGATTACAGAAATCTGAATATGTGGCTAGAAATGGAGAGGTGGGTCCCACCCCACCTCACCTTGTGGTCCGATCGGCATAAAGGGTTCAACCCCATAGCCTTGTTATTTTTTTTAAACACAAACACCTCCATGATCTTCAACTCTCTCAACTTCATGATCTAAAGATCCAAAGTTTTAGCAAGAAAACCGAGGTAAAAATCGAATTATGTACGTGTTCATCTTCTTTTCTTGAGTTCATTTGCAAGAAAATGAGGTTTCAAGTGAAAAAGGGTGAAAACCTGAGATGAAACCGATTCTTGCATGATCAAGTGACGTATACGAGTTATACAAGGGATCTTGGTCCAAGAAAGGAGTTAAACGAACCAAAAACGAATTTTTACGGTTTAAATCTTTGTTTTTAAATCATAACCGAAACCATGAAAGAAATGGCTTGATTGTGGGTGTAACTTGCTTGGTGTGGTGTTATTGTGCTTGTAGGTGTTGTATCTAGTTGTTAGCAAAGGCTAGAAAGCGAGATCCTTGCGATTTGAAGCTAGAAACACAAGGTAGTTCGGTTTTTGTATGATGTTTGTGTTTTGGACAGATTGTGACACGTTTAGAGTTAGGTCTTGAAATTTCACAGAGATGATCTACACATGAAAATATGAGATCTGTGAAATTTTGGTAATATCTGGACAAAGGATGAATATTTGGTGAATTTAACGCTCGGTTTTGGCCAAAAATGGTGAAAAATAGTTAAATATCATGAAAAATTCTGAAAAATTCCAGATAAGATTTTTATAACATGTAAAAGTCAAACAAAACATTTTAGGTCAGTTGGAGGAGTCTAAGTAGGCTTTTCGGTTAAACGAGTTCTAGGGTTTTCTAGCTCGGTTTTAGTGAAAATGGCATGTAAAAAGAGATTTTGGTTCTGGAAAAATTACAGGGGACTATGGGGATGGCAGGGGTCATCCTGGAAAAATTTGGGATGTTTGTAAGATCGTTTGGTATTTACGACATATTTAGTGTTTAAATGGTGTTTAAAAATAGATAAATAAATTTTAAATATAAAAATTAATTCTGGAAATATTTTTATAAAATTCCCCACTGTCAAAAAGTTATTTGTACAAAATTTCAAGATCCGAGACTAAACGGATAATTATTTGTGCTAAAAAGAAAATAAAAACAAACTTTTAAAACGTAAAACGCGTAAACCGGTAAAGTTCGCCTAAACGAGCTGACTGGTGTATAAAAACCCTAAAAATGAACTATTTTAATATAATTGAGTTATACAAGTAAAAATGAATCATCCGAAAATAATCCGGATGATTTGAGTAATTTTATCCGATTTAACAGTTTCCGGTGCATTAAAGACGGAAACGGGTCCCACGGCCAATCGGAGCGTCTAAACCGAGCTCTAAATTCACAACTTTAATTAAATTATCAGTCAACAACTATTTTCGGGTCGTGTGTGACCAAACTCATTTTGAAACGTAAAAACGGATAACCGTGCTAGGCACGCAAAACGGGAAAAACGACTAATAGTGATTTTGACTAGTGAACTCTAAACAATATCACAATCTGAGTCCGGAGAAGTGTTTCTGGGTTAACATTGCCCCCAGAACGGTTACAGTACTGGGTTAACAGTGTCCCCAGATGTACCGGTTAACACGGTTAAAGTTATATTAATAATGATTGTATAGTAACGGACTTAGGGATCGTATTACAGATCCGGACTTGTAGCTGGCGTACTGTGTTACTTAATTGCTTACGATAAGGTGAGTTTCATGAGCCCCTTTTTCTGAATTGTTTTTAAATATTTTCCCGGGGCGGAAAGCATATTACTATTGAAATGTTTAAGTACATACTGAACGCATGGATTTGCGTGTATTTATAAATATTTGATTGTACGGGAATCGTACAGAATGGGTACAGTACTGGGTTAACAGTGTCCCCAGATGTCCCTAGAAGTGTTTATGGGTTAACATTGCCCCCGGAATGGGTACTGTACTGGGTTAACAGTGTCCCCAGATGTCCCTAGAAGTGTTTCTGGGTTAGCATTGCCCCCGGAACGGGTACAGTACTGGGTTAACAGAGGTTTCACTTGTGGGCTCAGCATAATTACATCGCTAATATATGATTATTATAATGATTTGTCACAGTTGTTTAAATTAGTGAAACTCACCAACTATTCGTAGTTGACCCGTTTTCTTTACATGCTTTCTAGGTACACCCAAACTGGAATAATTGCTACATGCTTGACGATGCGTGCTTTTTGTGGAAGCTTAATGATTTTTTGTATTAAATATGTTAATGTAATGTTGGTAAAACTTATGTGCTAACGCCTAGACGATAACTAAACTCGGAACAATGTAATAAGGTGTGAATTAATGTAGTGGTGTTTTCTTTATAAGCAATGCTGTTGATATCAGACGTGTCTGTTGCATCCCATTTACGTTTCCGCTGCGGTTACGGGGTGTTACAGAACTTGGTATCAGGGTCATTGGTTATAAAGAATTAGGATGTCTTTAAAAGATACCTAAAATATAACCAGTAGCTCAAGTATTATAGGATCTGAATATCAACTAATAATTTATAGTGACGATATCTGGATGAACTTGGATGGACAAGTGAGTTATTATGGTCAGGAACATAATAACAGACTTGTCCACACGAGGGAATTCAGGGGAAGTCACGGGGAACGTTAATAGGTAAAACCGGCAACATATGTGTAAGTATATGATAATATTTTTATGTGACAAAGTTGTATAAGTATGTGTATATTAATTGTGATTTACATTATGGAAGGAACTATATGTTTGCTAACTTGTGTACAGGTAAGGATGTCGAGGTCTCGAAGTCTGTCAGTGGAGGAGGACCCGGAGGAGGTCAGTTCCGGGAACTCTAGGAGCTTACGCTTAGCATCCAGCACTGAGCCTAGTGAGACTAGCCATAGGAGTGCTAGTTTGTCCTCCCCTACTAGGGTTTCCAGATCCCCCACCCCACCCGCACCACAGGACACCCCTACCCCTCCCAGACCCGGTCCCCGCCTCACAGCGCGGATCAGTGTTCCTTATGTCCCACCTACCTCTACCCCACCCAGACCCACTTACCACAGGGGCGAGTCCTCCCGCCCCCAGCCTGAGCCTGTGCCTCCACCCGTGTGGGGTACCCCTAGGCTGGAGAGGGATGAGCGTCCCTCCTCCGAGGCTGCATGGCTCCGAGTGCTCACCGAGCAGGTGGTTGATCACACCATCGCCTTGACGGTGGGGATCCAGAGGAGGAGGCACATGGCGGACTGCGTACTGGACAGCCAGTACGCGATTGGCCAGCTGAGGAGGAAGGGCGCATACTCCCAGTGGATGATTGACCGGATGGAGACACGGATCCGGGGTTTGATGGCGGTGTTGGTGGTGATGGTGGCAGTTTTGGTGTGGTTGGTATACCACCATGTTTAGTTATGTTAGGGTGGTAGTAGTCAGGGTCCGCTTTTTGATACTCTGTGTAAGCAGTTAGTGGCGATGCTAACATAGAGTGAATCTTGGGTAGTTATAGTACAGCCACTAGCCCATAGGGGGTCTTTTTTTTTGGGAATATCATTGTAGATACTTTTGGTGTATCATTCAAGCACTGACCCATAGCGGGTTATGTCGAAATGATGCCGATGTAGGACTGATGTATGAAAACTTAATCTATGGGCTGATGTTTATGTAATGTGTACTGATGTTTATGTAATATGTACTGATTTTTATTAATGAATGGAATGTGTGTTGTGTATCGATATTGGAATTTGTATTAATTATGTGTATTTCTCTTAATGTTGTGTAGAATGGCACCAAAACGGTCAGCTCGAATGTCAGAAGTGGATGTGGACAGTCTAATTGCTCGTCAGTTAGAGGCGGCGATACCGGATATAGTATCGCGCATCGCCGCCAGTATTAATAATACGACCAATCCAGCCCCTCCGAGCAATCAAACGACTACCAATAATGATGGGGAACAAAATGTGAACCCTCCACCGAACGGTAACCCGATTCCGAGTAATGACGCACCGCCTAGGGTGGTCGTTACAGACAGTAATGGCCCTGTACCTAGTGTAGAAACGAACCGCACTGAACCGACTCCTGCAACAAAGGGATGTTCAATTAAAGATTTTATGTTGTGCAAGCCCCTAGAATTTAGCGGGTCTGAGGGACCAAATGGGTTGGTTAAGTGGATTGAGAAAATAGAGTCTGTTGTGAACATCAGCAACTGCCCCGAGGATTACGTTGTTAAGTATGCTACCCGCACGTTCACGGACCATGCCTTGACATGGTGGAACACAATAGTGCAAACTCGCGGTCAGGCAGCGACAAACCGCATGACCTGGGCAGAGCTCAAGGCCCTTGTACTGGAGCATTTCTGCCCGAAAAACGAACTGCAGAAGTTAGAAAACGAATTGTGGAACCTGGAGATGCAGGGGGCAGACCACTTGGGTTATACGAATCGATTTAATGAGTTGTCACGATTGGTGCCATGGTTGGTCACCCCAGAGTCAAAGAGGGTTGAGCGTTATATATGAGGATTAACTCCAGTAGTAAGGAGTATAGTCAACGTTGGGGGACACAAGACGTTTGAGGGTGCGATGACGCAAGCTGGTATTGTCACATACGATTTCATGAGGAGTGGGTCACTGAAGGTGGCAGGAGAGTCTGCTGAGGGAAAGCGGGGTACGTATGACAATAGGATCCAGGAGAAGCAGCAAAATAAACGTGCTAGGCCCGCTGCCCAGAATTACGTCATGACTAGTTCAGGCGGAAGGCAGGAATCGCAGAAAGGGACGTTCCCTAAGTGTGGGAAATGCGTTTACCAGCATGGTGGCTTGTGCAAGGAGGTAGTGTGCCACCGGTGTGGCAGGGATGGGCACTACGCACCGAGATGTAGGACAAACCTGAACAATCTGAACCGACAACCGCAACCTATCCGTGCGCAGCCATTTAGGACCCAACCAGCCCGACAACAAAACCCACAAGGAAACCAAATGATGACCACCAGCCGTGCTTGCTTTGAATGCGGCAGCACAAATCATTTCAAGAGATACTGTCTGAAACTGAACCAGGGAGGAATTGGGAGGCAAACCGTGGGTCAGGCATCGTCGTCCAATCCGGCGAGAGGCCGAGCATTTGTGATGGGGGCGAACGAAGCACGCTAGGACCCCAGCGTAGTGACAGGTACATTCCTCGTCTCTGATCATTACGCTTCTGTATTATTTGATACGGGCGCCGATAGAAGTTTTGTCTCCGTTAAGTTCCTATCGATAGCAAACCTTCCAATTAGTGAAACCATAGAACCTTATACCGTAGAAGTCGCTAACGGTAAAACCATGATAGTCAATCAGATAGTTCGGAATTGCCCTTTTATTCTGAACGATCAATCCTTCCTGATTGACTTATTACCGGTAGAATTAGGTAGCTTTGACGTGATAGTGGGAATGGATTGGTTAGCACGTAACAAAGTGGAAATAAACTGTGAAAAGAAAATCGTCAAGATCCGGGTGTCGGATGACGAAGAGGTGTTAGTGCAAGGAAAGAAGTCGGGCACAATGATACCATTTATATCCCACCTCAAGGTGGTAAAATATATACGCCAGGGATGCGTGGCGTATCTAGCAAGCTTGACGGCCACAGATTCTGAGGAGAAAAGGGTGGAAGATATCCCGGTGGTACACGAATTTCCACAAGTTTTCCCAGAAGAACTTCCTGGATTACCGCCAACCCGACAGGTCGAATTCAGAATCGATTTAATACCTCAAGCTGGCCCTGTTGCTAAAGCACCCTACCGACTTGCACCGTCCGAGATGCAAGAATTATCCAATCAGTTGCAAGAATTGTTGGATAAAGGATTCATACGTCCTAGTCATTCCCCGTGGGGTGCACCTGTATTATTCGTGAAAAAGAAGGACGGGAGCCTTAGAATGTGCATTGATTACAGGGAGTTGAACAAGTTAACAATCAAAAATAGGTACCCTCTTCCCCGAATTGATGATCTGTTTGACCAGCTGCAAGGTGCGAGCTATTTCTCAAAAATCGATCTTAGTTCGGGATACCATCAGGTTAGAATTCAGGAGGAAGATATCCCAAAAACCGCATTCCGGACTCGCTACGGCCATTACGAGTTCTTAGTTATGCCTTTCGGGCTAACAAATGCGCCGGCAGTGTTCATGGACCTCATGAATCGAGTCTGTAAACCCTACCTCGACAAATTCGTCATCGTGTTTATTGACGATATTTTGATTTACTCGAAAAGTAAAGAAGAGCACGAGCAACACTTAAGAATAATTTTAGAGCTTCTGAATCAGGAAAAGTTGTATGCAAAATTCTCCAAGTGTAACTTCTGGTTACAAGAAGTGCAATTCCTCGGTCACGTTGTAAACCATCAAGGAATACACATTGATCCGAGTAAGGTTGAAGCAATTAAGAATTGGCAAGCGCCTAAATCGCCAAAGGAAATCCGCCAATTCTTAGGCTTAGCTGGATATTATCGTCGATTTATAGAGAACTTTTCCAGCATCGCCCAACCTTTAACTCTCCTGACTCAAAAGGATCGAAAGTATGAGTGGGGAGAAGAGCAGGAAACGGCGTTTCAAAAGTTAAAGCAAAAATTGTGCCAAGCGCCGATTCTAAGTCTCCCCGATGGAGACGATGGTTTTGTCGCATATTGTGACGCATCGCGTAGAGGGTTAGGATGCGTGTTGATGCAGAATAATAAGGTTATAGCCTATGCTTCCCGACAGTTAAAAGTACACGAGAAAAATTACACTACTCACGACTTAGAACTGGGAGCGATTATCTTCGCACTTAAAATCTGGAGACATTATCTCTACGGTACGAAGTGCAACATCTTCACCGATCATAAAAGTTTGCAGCACATATTTGATCAGAAGGAACCGAATATGAGGCAACGAAAATGGGTCGAGTTGTTAAGCGATTATGACTGTGACATCCGTTATCACCCCGGCAAGGCTAACGTTGTAGCCGATGCCTTGAGTAGGAAAAATCGGATTAAGCCATTGCGAGTGCGAGCGCTGGGGATGATAGTCCAGTCGAACCTTTCGGACCTGATTAGAGTCACTCAACGTGAGGCGTTGAAAGAGGAACAATTGGAAAACGAGGGACTATACGGCAATGAGAAGAATTTCGAACAGCGCGTGGATGAAATTCTCTATTTCAAAAATCGGATTTGGATCCCGACCCTCCATGACCTTCGTGAATTAATCATGGACGAAGCGCATAGATCGAAATATTCCATACATCCGGGATCGGATAAGATGTACAAGGATGTGAAAAAGTTTTACCGGTGGCCGGGTATGAAAAAGGATATAGCAACGTACGTCGGTAAGTGTACGACTTGTGCGAGAGTTAAGGCAGAGCACCAGAAACCCTCGGGGATGTTACAACAACCGGAAATTCCCGAATGGAAGTGGGAGCAAATCACAATGGATTTTGTGACACATCTCCCTAAGACGTCCCCGAGGACATGATGCAATTTGGGTAATCGTGGATCGATTAACCAAATCGGCACATTTTATTCCGATTAGAAATAATTATAACACTGAGAGACTTGCGCAGATTTATATAAATGAAATTGTGTCTCGTCATGGGATACCCATCTCAATCATCTCCGATCGGGATAGCCATTTCACCTCCAATCTTTGGAAAGCTGTGCAAGAAGCGCTGGGAACGCGTATTGATCTAAGCACAGCTTACCACTCTCAGACCGATGGTCAGTCTGAGAGGACCATCCAAACTCTGGAGGATTTGCTTCGTGCATGCGTACTGGATTTTAAGGGAAATTGGGATCAACATCTCCCACTCGTTGAATTTTCCTATAATAACAGTTACCATAGCAGTATAAAGGCAACGCCTTACGAAGCATTGTATGGTCTGAAGTGCCGATCACCACTCTGCTGGGCTGAAGTGGGCGACACTCAGATTATTAGATCAGACCTGGTCCAGGAAACGACCAGCAAAATCCTTGAAATTAGGAACAATCTGAAGGCCGCGCGGGATCGGCAGAAGAGTTATGCCGATACCCGTAGAAAACCGTTGTCGTTTGAGAAAGGTGATAAAGTGTATTTAAAGGTATCACCTTGGAAGGGTGTAGTCAGATTTGGAAAGGCGGGGAAGTTAGCCCGAGATATATTGGACCATTCAATATTACTGCAAAAATCGGTCCCGTAGCATACCGATTAGAACTACCCGATGAACTGAGTGCAGTTCACAACGTGTTTCACGTATCAAACTTGAAAAGATGTCTGGCGGATGAGACATCGGTGTTACCTTTAGAGGGTGTCCAAATAAGTGATAAGCTCAATCTCGTAGAGGAACCCATAGAAATAGTAGACGGGAAAATCAAGCAACTTAGACACAATAAGATTTCGTTGATCAAAGTTAGATGGAATTCGCAACGAGGCCCAGATTATACATGGGAACGAAAGGACGAATTTCGAAAGAAATACCCCTATCTATTTCCTCAAAAGGAAGTAGTCGACGCGTAAAATTTCGAGGACGAAATTTTTGTTACGGGCGGAGAATGTAACGATTCTGGCAAATTCAGGTATACCCTAGCCGGTATATACTATTTATGTGTTATTTAATAATGAATATATGAATTATAATGCGTTTATACGAGTATGTAAGATTCACTTTACGGATTATACTCGATTATACAGTTAATCGTATTGGAAATACGATTAGCCGATTAACGGTTATTGAAGCCCGAACGATCGGGGATTGCATTATAGACGAAATATATAATAATTAGTGATGTTTACGAAGTATTAAAGCTTCGGGATAAGTGAATTAAAGCACAGAAAAAGGATCTTCGATTTAATGGTACGTCGGTACATTAAAGGAAACCTTTAATACCAAACCGAGCAAGAGACGATCGATCAAGCCGAAAAAGATGCGCAATTGTTATTAATATGATGTTTTAAGCTAATTAATGTCATGTTTTAAGTTTTTAAAGTTTTTAAGTTGGTTTTATATAAACTTCATTTTTAGGCCGAAAACGACCGTTTTAGCCTCGTTTTAAGCCGAATTAAACATTTAACCGAAAAACGAACTGAACCAGATTATCCAAAATATTATCCAGATTACAGAAATCTGAATATGTGGCTAGAAATGGAGAGGTGGATCCCACCCCACCTCACCTTGTGGTCCGATCGGCATAAGGGGTTCAACCCCATAGCCTTGTTATTTTTTTTAAACACAAACACCTCCATGATCTTCAACTCTCTCAACTTCATGATCTAAAGATCCAAAGTTTTAGCAAGAAAACCGAGGTAAAATTCGAATTATGTACGTGTTCATCTTCTTTTCTTGAGTTCATTTGCAAGAAAATGAGGTTTCAAGTGAAAAAGGGTGAAAACCCGAGATGAAACCGATTCTTGCATGATCAAGTGACGTATACGGGTTATACAAGGGATCTTGGTCCAAGAAAGGAGTTAAACGAACCAAAAACGAATTTTTACGGTTTAAATCTTTGTTTTTAAATCATAACCGAAACCATGAAAGAAATGGCTTGATTGTGGGTGTAACTTGCTTGGTGTGGTGTTATTGTGCTTGTAGGTGTTGTATCTAGTTGTTAGCAAAGGCTAGAAAGCGAGATCCTTGCGATTTGAAGCTAGAAACACAAGTTAGTTCGGTTTTTGTATGATGTTTGTGTTTTGGACAGATTGTGACACGTTTAGAGTTAGGTCTTGAAATTTCACAGAGATGATCTACACATGAAAATATGAGATCTGTGAAATTTTGGTAATATTTGGACAAAGGATGAATATTTGGTGAATTTAACGCTCGGTTTTGGCCAAAAATGGTGAAAAATAGTTAAATATCATGAAAAATTCTGAAATATTCCAGATAAGATTTTTATAACATGTAAAAGTCAAACAAAACATTATAGGTCAGTTGGAGGAGTCTAAGTAGGCTTTTCGGTTAAACGAGTTCTAGGGTTTTCTAGCTCGGTTTTAGTGAAAATGGCATGTAAAAAGAGATTTTGGTTCTGGAAAAATTACAGGGGACTATGGGGATGGCAGGGGTCATCCAGGAAAAATTTGGGATTTTTGTAAGATCGTTTGGTATTTACGACATATTTAGTGTTTAAATGGTGTTTAAAAATAGATAAATAAATTTTAAATATAAAAATTAATTCTGGAAATATTTTTATAAAATTCCCCACTGTCAAAAAGTTATTTGTACAAAATTTCAAGATCCGAGACTAAACGGATAATTATTTGTGCTAAAAAGAAAATAAAAACAAACTTTTAAAGCGTAAAACGCGTAAACCGGTAAAGTTCGCCTAAACGAGCTGACTGGTGTATAAAAACCCTAAAAATGAACTATTTTAATATAATTGAGTTATACAAGTAAAAATGAATCATCCGAAAATAATCCGGATGATTTGAGTAATTTTATCCGATTTAACAGTTTCCGGTGCATTAAAGACGGAAACGGGTCCCACGGCCAATCGGAGCGTCTAAACCGAGCTCTAAATTCACAACTTTAATTAAATTATCAGTCAACAACTATTTTCGGGTCGTGTGTGACCAAACTCATTTTGAAACGTAAAAACGGATAACCGTGCTAGGCACGCAAAACGGGAAAAACGACTAATAGTGATTTTGACTAGTGAACTCTAAACGATATCACAATCTGAGTCCGGAGAAGTGTTTCTGGGTTAACATTGCCCCCGGAACGGTTACAGTACTGGGTTAACAGTGTCCCCAGATGTACCGGTTAACACGGTTAAAGTTATATTAATAATGATTGTATAGTAACGGACTTAGGGATCGTATTACAGATCCGGACTTGTAGCTGGCGTACTGTGTTACTTAATTGCTTACGATAAGGTGAGTTTCACGAGCCCCTTTTTCTGAATTGTTTTTAAATATTTTCCCGGGGCGGAAAGCATGTTACTATTGAAATGTTTAAGTACATACTGAACGCATGGATTTGCGTGTATTTATAAATATTTGATTGTACGGGAATCGTACGGAATGGGTACAGTACTGGGTTAACAGTGTCCCCAGATGTCCCTAGAAGTGTTTCTGGGTTAACATTGCCCCCGGAATGGGTACTGTACTGGGTTAACAGTGTCCCCAGATGTCCCTAGAAGTGTTTCTGGGTTAACATTGCCCCCGGAATGGGTACTGTACTGGGTTAACAGTGTCCCCAGATGTCCCTAGAAGTGTTTCTGGGTTAGCATTGCCCCCGGAACGGGTACAGTACTGGGTTAACAAAGGTTTCACTTGTGGGCTCAGCATAATTACATCGCTAATATATGATTATTATAATGATTTGTCACAGTTGTTTAAATTAGTGAAACTCACCAACTATTCGTAGTTGACCCGTTTTCTTTACATGCTTTCTAGGTACACCCAAACTGGAATAATTGCTACATGCTTGACGATGCGTGCTTTTTGTGGAAGCTTAATGATTTTTTGTATTAAATATGTTAATGTAATGTTGGTAAAACTTATGTGCTAACGCCTAGACGATAACTAAACTCGGAACAATGTAATAAGGTGTGAATTAATGTAGTGGTGTTTTCTTTATAAGCAATGCTGTTGATATCAGACGTGTCTGTTGCATCCCGTTTACGTTTCCGCTGCGGTTACGGGGTGTTACATCCAGGCGGTGTATATTCCTTGGTTATGGGCAAGATGAGTTTGGATACAGGCTATATGATCCGGTTTTAAAGAAGTTTGTAAGAAGTCGTGATTTTGTGTTTGTGGAAGATGGGAGTTTGAAAGATATTGAGAAGACACAAGTAGTTCCTCAGTACACTGATGATCTCATTGATTTGGATCCTATTCCTACTCAGTATTCTAAGCCACATCACGAAGATGGTATTCAAAATGACGAACAACATGGTACAGATAATGTTGATAATCAAGAGCAAATAGAGTTGGATGAGGATATTCATCCCGAGTTACCAATAGATATGCTTGCATTTGTCCCACTCATGCGGTCTACGAGAGACCGTAAACCTGCTACTCGTTATTCGACTAGTGAGTACGTCTTACTTACTGATGGGGGAGAGCCTGAGTATTATAAAGAGGCCATGGAAGATAAGCACAAAAGGGAGTGGGTTGAAGCCATGCAAGATGAGATGAATTCCTTGTATGTGAACAATACCTTTGAGTTGGTGAAATTGCCGAAGAGCAAAAGAGCTTTGAAGAACAAGTGGGTCTACAAATTGAAGACTGAAGAACATACCTCACGGCCTAGGTACAAGGCAAGATTGGTGGTCAAATGGTTCAGTCAAAGAAAGGGTATTGATTTTGATGAGGTTTTCTCTCCAATTGTGAAGATGAGTTCCATCAGGGTGATTCTTGGTTTAGCTGCTAATCCTGATCTTGAGGTTGAGCAAATGGATGTCAAGAAAGCATTCCTTCATGGTGACCTGGATAAAGAAATCTATATGGAGCAACCTGAAGGTTTTCAGGTTAAAGGTAAAGAAGATTATGTTTGTAAACTCTAGAAAAGTCTTTATGGGTTGAAGCAAGCACCGAGACAGTGGTACAAGAAATTTGAGTCAGTTATGAAGAAGCAAGGCTATCGAAAGACTGCGTCTGATCACTGTGTTTTCTTTAAGAGGTTTGGTGATGATGATTTCATCATTTTATTTCTTTATGTTGATGATATGTTGATTGTTGGCAAGGATGCAGAAAGAATTGTCCTGCTGAAAAAGAATTAAGCAAGTCGTTTTCTATGAAAGACTTGGGGCCAACTAAGAATATCATTGGTATTCGGATTATTAGAGATAGAGCTTCAAAGAAGTTGCACATGTCACAAGAGAAATACATTGAAAAGGTGCTTAGTAGATTCAAGATGAATGTGGTTAGTACACCTCTTACTTCCAACTTTAAGTTAACTACAAAAGATTGCTCTACTTCTGAGAAAGAGATTGAAGAGATGGATGGTGTTCCATATGCATCAGCGGTTGGAAGCTTGATGTATGCAATGGTATATACACGACCTAATATTGCCCATGCAGTAGGTGTTGTTAGTCATTCTTGTCAAATCCGGGTAAGAAGCATTGAGAAGCAGTTAAGTGGATACTTAGATATTTACGTGGTACTTTCAAATTGGGTATAACGTTTGGAAATGGGGAGCCGATGCTTGCTGGTTACATGGATTCTGATATGGCAGGAAACAAGGGCAACATGAAATCCACTTCTAGATATTTGATGTTATTTGCAGGGGAGCCGTGTCATGGCAGTCAAGACTGCAAAAGTGTGTTGCTTTGTATACTACCGAGGTAGAGTATATGGCAGCAACATAAGCATGCAAAGTATTATTGTGGTTGACAAGATTTATGCAAGAGCTTGGATTTATGCAACAGCGCTACATGGTTCTTTGTGACAATCAAAGTGCTATTCACCTTGCTAAGAATTCTATGTTTCATAAGAGAACAAAACATATTGATGTAAGGTATCATTGGATTAGAGATGCAACTGAAGACAAGTTGTTTGAACTTGATAAAGTTCACACTGATGATAATTGTTCTGATATGTTGACCAAAGCTTTGGCAAGGGAAAAGTTGAAGATATGTTGCTCACTCATCGGGGTGGCGAGTTCTTTCTCATAGACAAAAATGGGGAGATTTGTTGGGTTATTTTTGCTCATAAGAAAGCTCAACAAATATTATCCTACATGGGTTATTACTATTATAATTTAGTAATAAAAAAAGAAAAAAAAAACAAAAATAATTTTTTTAGGTTTTACGTGACCACAAAGTAATTGTTTTGGTTTCCCAAATTCTTTTCAAGGAAACAAAAGGGTTTGCTCCATATTAACTTTATGCCGACATTAAACAAATATATATAGCAATTTTTGAAGCCTTTCTATTAAGCCAATATATACACAAGAAATTGGGTTTCTTTGTTTTGGGGTTACACTGCCGTCGAAGAAAAATACATAGATGAAGAGTTTTTATTTTTGGTGCTCCAAGTTTTGTTGGTGTTTTGTGAAAATAAGAGATGTTCCAAAGATCGGGTATTTTCTCGTTGGTGTTACCTCTTACTCGTTTGTTTTGTTCCATATACTTGATGTTAGTTTCTACCAAGTATATGATGTTTTGTGTATGCCTCTAGTTTTACCTAGATAAGACTTTGTATTGCTATTATTGGTGATAATGGATTTGAAGTGGCTCTAGTAGTCCCGTGGTTTTTACTCATGCCTTGAGAGATTTTCCACGCTAAAATTATTGTGTCATATTAACTTTAAATTACCCTATTTATTTGAATCCTTATTAGTTCATTTGGGTCGCGAAAAAGTTTAGTCAAACGAATTAATTCCACACTTTTTGTTTACCGTTCGTGGCTAGGTTGTCGTTTTTCCCAACAATCCATCTGCATGTACGCATCTAAAGCGAATTTGGATCATGGAAGTATCGAAAAAGGTTAGCCCGTGTTTTTATTATTTTTGTTCAATCAAGCGAAGTCAAATTGGAGGTTGTGTTTTCTTTGGAGTTCTGGTGCGCCGTAACAAGAAACCAAGAAATATTACTTTGGTGGCTTGCCACCAATAAAGAAGCAATAGCAACAATTTTTATTGGCTCTGATGGTCTCGGCATTCAAGGAAAAAAAGGGAAACAATAATATATATTTTTATACCTAATGCCACAAAAATTAATTCTTTTGATTGATTAAGAACAAAAGTCAATCCATCGGAAGTTGAATGCCAATCTCTATTGGTCAAGAAATCAAAAAGATGGTAGAATTTTAGGTTATAAAATTAATCAAGAAGTAGAAGTTGAACCATACTAACTAAAAACAATTGTCAACATGCATCAAGCCGTATCTTTAAATTCAAGATCTTTGGCAAGTAACGAACGGTACCAAGATGAGACAACCCGCAAACGATATTGACGGTAGTATCGAGAAGTGGCAGGTGAAAGCGGGTCGGGCGATGTTTATCATCAAGACAATAGTCGATAATGATGTTCTTGATCATATTCAAGATCCCGAATACCAAAGCAAGCGTAGACCTTATTCACAAAGAAGAACGATGCTCGATTACAACTAGTCAAAGGTGAGTTGATGACGGTATCCCAAGGAGATCTTCCAATTTTACAGTATTTTCATAAGTCAAAAATCTATGTCACGAAATTGGAGAACTCGATTCAGAGTCTCGGGTTAACGATGCTCGAATGAAGCGGATGCTCATCCACAGTTTAAGGCCGGATTATCGTAGCTTTGTTACCGCTATTCAAGGGTGGTGTTGGTACACGGTTTTGCGTCTTGAGTCTTTGTAATTATCATTTTGTATTTATTGTTTATTTATGTAAAAGTTATTTATATTATGTCAAGTTAGTTCGTTAGAAGAACAGTCTAGTTCATTAAGGATGTTTAACGAACTAGACCTTAAGTTAAGTTTCCTCATGATTCGTTGAGGATGTTTAACGAATCCGGAGGTGATTCGTTATTATTTGTTATTTAATGTAATGTAACGAAGCAGGAGTCTAGTTCGTTACGGAATGTGTAACGAACTAGACCTGTCTTCTATATATAGTGGGTTCCTCCACTGTTTAATTTAAGTTTTGAGTTAACCTATTGAACCTCTGTCCGTTTATACTCTCGTTCAAAGCTTCACATCTTTAATCTATTACTTAATATATACACACCTAATACAACTAATACTAACATATATAATCGATAATCTATAAGAGTAATCATGAACTAGATCCGTTAATCGTTGATTCGTTAAGTAAACTTAGTGATTCTCTACCTTGATTCGTTACTTTGAATTTGGTTTTGTTAACCTGATTCGTTAATCCAATTCGTCAAACTGATTCGTCAATTTGACCTGATTCGTTGACTCAGTTCGTGTGACACTGTTCCAGATTCGTTACACAAACAATTTTTAATTCGTGATAATTAATTCGTTAAACATTGTTCACAATTCATTAACCTTACTGTTCCCAGTTCATTTAAAATATTTTCAAATTCAACCCTTGAAGTTTGATTGTCTTGTTACTTATCAAGATGGCTGGTTTTTACGCGTTAGCTTCTCAAAACGTGCTCATGCAGCAAATGTTATAATTGGACACTGAAATTGGATCTCATTCCAAGTGTCCTCGATTGATGAAATTTAGTGACTTTGCTAAATGGGAACCTCGTTTTTGTGCTCATCTGGGTTCCGTTCACACTGATTGTTCTTACTGTTTAGATGAAGTATATACTGTTCCATTGATTGGAGATGAAACAATTGGATTCACACATAAAGCCATTTCACAATACTCTCAAGAAGAAAATAAGGCTTTAGAGATTGAAACGAAAGCATATTCAACTCTTACAATGGCATTACCTGAAAACATATTTCATCAAGTTGGTAGCATCAAAATTTGTGCCTCGTTGTTTCAACACATTCATATGAGAAGTATGGGTAACACTGTAGAAAGCAAGAAGGTGATGTTAAAGTTTCAATTCAGAAATTTTAACTTACTTAAAGGTGAGACTGCCAAAGAAATGACAACATGGTTTAATCATCTGATAGCCGAAATCGACAAGATGAAAATGGAACCTTCTGAAAGTGATAAGACTGATACCATCAAGAGTGCTCTACCGAGTTCTTACTCGACTTTCTTAATGGTGTTGAAAGAAAATAATTATTTCAATAATGAAGATTTAACTGCGACTGAGTTCATGCAAAAGATCGAAGCTCGTGAATATGATCTTAGGTGTCAAAAGTCTTCTAAGGATAATCAAGATCCTGCTTTTTTATGCAGGGATTATGCCTTTGAGTTCAACAATTTCTTCAATCACTGCATTATTTACACAAAATGTAAGTGACAATGCTACAACTATCTATAGTGATCCACGTGCTTGTTTTTACACTGCTGGAAGTTCTGGGTCACCTGGTTCTTTTGGTTCTTCTGGAGGATCTGATAATTCAACTACTGCAAATCAATTCTCAGCTCAACCGAATGTGAACATGAAGGAGGCTGAACAAAACTTTGCTTTCTTGTCTGCTTTCATGACTTCTTACGAGAATTTGGTTGGTAGTAAAATTGCCACAAGTGATTTAACTGATGAAGATTATGACCAAATCGATCCTGATGATTTAGAACTCATGGATTTAAAATGGAATATGGCAATGATCGTCAAAAAGGTGAAAAAGTTCATGCAACAACTGGCAAAGACCTTCGATCATTAAACATGAAGTTGGGATTTGATAAATTGAAAGTTAAATGTTATAATTGTCAAGAGTTTGGACATTTTGCCAAAGAGTGTGATAAACCAAAGAAGGAGTATACTGGTCCTAGAAATCAAGATCGAAGTTCAGCTGGGAAAAATGGAAATGATGCTGCTAAGACTTCTGGTACCAAACCATCTTCTTCTGGGTCACAAGCTATGCTGTCCAACATGGATGGAACTGATTGGTCACAAAGATTGCTGTGCAATGACAATTAAGCTAATCTGGCTATGTTCGGGTCAAATAAAAATTTCCATGATGCAAGTGGGAGTGAGCTATCTTCTGACAATGATACTGAGTCTGATTCAGACAACTCGTGTGAAAAGCTTGCAACTACTTTTGCTTGCATAGCCAAAATCAATGAGGTTAGTTCTTCTGTTTCTTGTATTGAATGTGAGAAAAACAAGCCTAAGTTAGAATCCTTGAAAAATCACAATGACTGTTTAGTGAAAGAAAGTGCTTCACTTAAGGATACTTATCGACAATCATTAGAATCTCAGATGAGATCTAGGGAGAAAATTGAAGCCTTGTCGATAAGTAATCATGACCTCAAAGCTGAGTTATCTATTAAAATGACGATTAACGATAAAAAATTTCAAGAAATCTTGAAACATCGTTCTAAGATAACAGGCTTGAGAATGAAGTTCTTGAGTTGAAAAACAAGTTGGGCAAGTTTAGAAATTCATCATTTTTGCTAAACGAGATATTCGAAGTATCTGGTAAGCAAAAAGATTCTAAAAAGGGTATGGGTTTTGTTGAAATTCCACCACCGTTTTACAATGATTATATAGCAAATCCTTTTGCTAGAAAAGAAGAAGATGTGATTGTGAAAGAATCTGTAGTTTCAGACAAACCTAAACCAGTAATATCTGAAAATGTTAACATCCAAACTTCAACTCAAACACCTCATGTTGAAAGAAACAAAGTTTTTGTTGAGAATGTTGATAAAGTCATCATTGAGGATGTGTTTGAACCCGCAGTGATACACAAAAACCAGAACATTCCAATTTCTAATCACATTCTTTGTGAACCTCATGAATTTGAGGAATCCATGTATGGTTCACACACAAATCATGTGAGAAAAGAAGATCAAGTCAAGGTTAAACCAGTGAAGGCTAAGAAACCAGAAAAGCCTAAAATTTCTGATGCGGATTTGATGCGTTTTATCAATCCTACCGTTTTCAAGCCATCAACTGGTCGTGTGTTTAAATTAAAAGGAATAGACATGATGTTCACTGAGAAAGATATTCCAATTAGCATTATCAAACCAGAGCTGATTGAAAGTGTTTTTCACAATGAAACCTCCAAGATACAAGATTTTGAACGTCAATATACTTGTGACAAAACATCAAACACATCAGACCCATTGATTAAAGCTAAACAGGTATTAAAAAATGCTAAGAAAGTTCAGTTTGTGAAATCTAGTGGAACTGACACTTTGCAAAGTTTTTCGAACTGCTCTAATCTTAATTTCTTTTTGAAGAAATCGGTGTCGTCTGATGATTTGGCCAAGAGTTTTACTAAGAATGTGAGTCATCAACCTTCAGTGGCATATGTTTTTGCAAAATCTCAAAATGATCGTGTGGACATGCGAAGTTGTTTTCTTTCTGGTCAACAAGGTCATGTTGTGAGAAACTGTGGACAGAAGAAATTGCATAATCTTCATCCGTTTTTTAAGGACCAATCGAAACCGGTTCCTGTGATAAAGGATATTTTGAAGCGACCTTTGTCATGTGATGATGATACTCACATCATGTTTTCAAATGTAAATCCACGTAAGGTAATTCATTTGAATGAAACTTATGGTCATGTTAAACCAAAGTTTGTTCCAACTGAGCTAATTTGCAAAAAAGTGAACTCAAATGTCGTTCAAGAGGCCTATCTGAGGCAAAAGTCTAAAAGGCCTGTGACTTATTCTCAAGTTGCTGAACAACAATTGAATTCGGCTAAATTTGTTTCTTCTCATGAAACTCAAAAGATGCCCAAGACTGAGGCCTGGGCTGCCTTTTTGAACTAATCACTTTTACTGTGTGTGTAGGGTAGATCCAAGACCGTGTATGGTGAAAACTGGATAATAGATATTGGATGTTCTCGTCATATTACTGGAAATCTCAACCTCTTAACAAATGTGAGAAATATTCAAGGGGGTTATGTGGCGTTTGTTGGGAATTCTGGGGGGTATGATAACACAAGAAGGTGAAGTTTCAAATGGTCACATTACATTTGAGAAGGTCAATTACTGTGACAAGATGGACCATAACTTATTAAGTGTGTCGCAAATATGTGACAAGAAGTACGCTACAATATTTACCGATAAAGATGTCTGATTCTGAAACCGGGATAGGTAATTCCCGAGGACATGGTTGTCGTGCGATCACCTCGATCAAATGATATTTATGTCTTAAATATGAATTCTAAAGTATCAACATCTATCGAAACATGTTTTGTCTCAAAAGCAACTGAGAAGGACTCTATTCTATGGCATCGTAGAATGTGTCACATTCATGTTCGAAAGATGAATTATTTAATGGCGAATGATTTGGATGAAGGTGTTTCTTTGAAGAATTTTAAATTATCTGACCACTGTGTTGCTTTCAATAAAGGCAAACAGAAGAAAAAGTCACATCCGTCTAAGTTATTTAATTCCATTGATACACCTTTAGAACAACTTCATATGGATCTTTTCGGTCCAGTGAATCGTGCTAGTATCTCTGGAGATTGGTATTGTCTTGTGGTTACCTATGATTATTCAAGATACTCATGGGTCTTGTTCATGTGTTCGAAAGATCAAACACATGTTCTTGTTCAAAATTTAATCACTAAGATCGAATCATTATACAAGCAAAAAGTGAGGAGAATTCGAAGTGATAATGGTACTGAATTTAAAAATACTGTATTGGATTTTTTTGTGCTCAAAACGGAATTCATCAAGAATACCGTTCCCCATATGTACCACAACAAAACAGTATTGCTGAAAGGAAAAACAGAACTTTGATCGAAGCTGCTAGAACTATGCCTGCCGATTCTAAGCTTCATGTCCAATTCTGGAATGAGGCTGTGAATATTGCTTGTTATACGCTTAATCGGGTTCTAACTGTTAAGAGACTCAAGAAGATGAGTTATGAGCTTTAGAACAACCAAAATCCTAACTTAAAGTACTTGGAACCATTCGGGTGTCCTTGTACAATGTTGAGAAAGGATGTGGGTAAGTTTGAAGAAAAAGCCATCGAGGGGTATTTCTTGGGTTATGATTCTCCAAAGAAAAGGGTATTTAATTTCACTTCCGGTTGTGTCGAGGAGTGGTACCATGTGGACTGTCAAAGGTACACCATACCTCCTCAAGGGAAAGGTCCCGACTGGATGTTTGATTATGATGGTTTATTTAATTCATTTACTCCAATCACGGAGCAACCAGATGAAGACCTGGTTCATGCATACTTTGAAGATCAATTGGTAATTCCAAGGTTTTCTAGTTCTAATGATGTTGAAGCTCCAACTGTAGCTCCAACTGAAGATCCAAGTGATGATCCTCCATCTTATTTTGATAATGCTTCTACTTCTTCTGATGATAATCAAGTTGTTTATCAAGTTATTGAACTTGATAGTGATGATTCATATCATGAGCTTGGAGAACATTACACTAACTTATTCGAAAATGTTGTTGTTCCTGAGAATCCCACTCTTAGGATTTTATAATTATTATCCAAAGTAAAACATCATTGGAGAACTTGATGTGGGCGTTCAAACGCGTCATCAAGTTGCTTCTTCGAGTGAGAATAATGTATTGTGTGCTTATGTAAATTTACATTCTTCTGGAATTGTAAATGTTGCCAAATTCACTTGCTTTCTATCCCAAGTTGAGCCAACGACGACTCGTATGGCACTTCAAGATCCTTCTTCGGTAGAAGCAATGAAAGAAGAATTGCAACAGTTTTCATGTTTGGGTGTTTGGGATCGACAAACCCGCTAGAGTTAAGAAGCCTATTCCAACTATGTGGGTATTTAAATGCAAAAAGGACGATCGTGGGGTAATCATGAGAAACAAGGCACGATTAGTGGTGCAAGGTTTCCATCAGCAAGAGGGTATAGACTGCACTGAGGTATATGCTCTGGTTGCAAGATTGGAGGCTATACGAATTTTTCTGGCTTATGCGTCTTACAAGAATATTAAAGTCTATCAAATGGATGTTAAAAGTGCTTTTCTCAACAGTGAACTACACAAGGAAGTGTTTGTGTTACAGCCTCTTGGCTTTGAAGACCTTGATTATCCTGACCGAGTTTATCGCTTAAACAAGGCTCTGTATGGTCTACATCAAGCCCCGAGAGTTTGGTATGGCACATTTGCCGACCATCTGACTGATAACGGCTTCAAACGAGGGATTGTTGACTGCACTTTATTTTATAAAAACATTGGTGATGATCTTCTTCTCGTTCAGATTTATGTCGATGATATGTAAGGAATTCGAGAAGTCGATGCAAACTAAGTTCGAAATAAGTTCGATGGGAGAGATGAACATCTTTTTAGGGTTGCAGGTTCACCAGTCTACGAAAGGAATCTTCATTCACCAGACTAAGTACGTGAACGATGTCTTGAGCCCATTCATGATTACTGCCGGAAAAATCCCGTCAACTCCTCTCCCGTGGGTCACAATCTATCACCGTATGAATTGGAGGATATTGTCGATCCTACCCTCTATCGAGCAATGATTGGTTCTTTGATGTATCTTACTGCTTCTCGACCCGACATAATATTTGCTATTTGTTTATGTGCTAGGTACCAAGCTACTCCTCGAGTGACTCACCTGGCACTGGTCATGCGTATTCTTCAATATCTGAGGGGCAATCCAAACATCAAGTTATAGTACCCCAAGGACGATAATTTTGAACTTACTGCCTATTCTGACCCAGGCTATGGAGGGTGCAAGATTAACTTCAAATCGACCTCAGCAGGGTGTCAATTCTTAGGAAGCCGGCTTGTTTCCTGGCAGTGAAGAAGCAGACAGCGGTCTCCACTTCAACCGCCGAAGCAGAATATGTTGCAGCCTCGAGTTGCTGTTCCCAGGTTTTATGGATTCAACAACATCTGCGCGACTACGGTTTGAAGTTTCTTACTACTCCCATTTTAATTGATAACTCTGCTGCCATTAGCATCACCAAAAATCCCGTACATCACTCAAAAATGAAACATATCGAAATTCGATATCATTTCATACGAGATTGTTTTGAAAAGAAATTGATTGACATTGAGAAAGTACATATTGATTTTCAAAAAGCCGATCTATTTACCAAAGCATTTGACAAAACGCGTTTTAATTTACTACTTGGTTTAAATGTATTAAAAACTCTTGCTGATATCCTGAAACAAGGATGATTATCTTTATTTTTGGTTTATTTTTCTTTTAAATTTTATTTTGGTTTAGGATTTTAGGGGGTGAAATATAGAAAATACAAAAATGTTGTGTTTTTTGTTTGTATAGTTAAAACCCAAAACATTAAATTTTTTTTGAAAAAGTCAAAAATATTATGTTTTCTTGTTTTTAATGTTTCTTGTTTTTACGTCTTTATAACATTTTGAAAATCCAAAAAAATTTTAAAATCTTGAAAAACCCAAAATATTGTGTTTTCAGTTTGTATAGAAGAATCCGAAAAATCAAAAATATTGTGAAGTTTTATTTTTATTTATAAGAAAATTGAAAAATACAAAAAGATTGTGTTTTAAGTATGTAAAGAGAAAATCCAAAAAGATTTTTGCATTCATTCGCTGAGAATTATGTCAATTACCTACATTTGAAGGGCATATAATTGTATATGTTTGATCCTGTTTTTTACTTGTAAATGTTCGGGATAGCCATTTACCTTATAATGGAAAGTTTTTGGGGCGTTTGTTATGTTATCTACTTGTAGATTGATAGGATAACCATTAATCTATAGACTGAAAGTGACTGGGGCGATTGAATTTATTTTTATGCTCCTCAAAACTTTGAGTGTTTGAAGTAAAAAGAGAAAATGATAGTACATTGATTGTTTGACCCCAAATCTAGCAAGAAATAAGCTTAAAAGACTGAGTGCTTAATCATTGGTGCATTGATAGGTCTTAAACAAGCTGTTAGAGTAAAGTATGTGATATAAACTAAAAGATATACCAAATTGAAAGAGGTGTTAGTCTCTAACAAAAATCTTGGTGAGAATGGCAGAAATGTAATAACATGTGATGCTCCAGCCTTATAGTTGTTCGAGCACCCAAAAATAAAAAAAGCAAATAACAAGCGTTAGGCTTCTGGACACCGTGAGTCTTTATGCGGCTTAATCATCTGGGTATTCATATGCATGAATATTTCACTCGCTTTTAGAGCAAACCCAAAGTCATTAAACTTGATCAATATTGTACTTCGTACAATTCAAATTACTGACTTGATCAAAATCCGTTGTTAGTCATACAATTATTCCTCCCATGCACGCGTCTCAATACCAATAAGAAACGGACCCCAGGGGATACAGTGTATGTAAGCCGACAGATGGACTCGTGCATACTCACTCATAGTAAAGGAAACTTGATGCATTGCTCAAAGGTTCTGAAAAACTTCAAAAATTTTGATTGACACTATAATGGTTTAAGTCAAGTTGGGGTGATATGGCAAAAATCAAATTAAGCTTGAACCGAGATTTGAGGCTGATAGTTTCTGATATTCTGTGCGCTAAGTGAACCATTAATCATATCACAAAAACGCTTGAAGATTTGTTATAAGATTTAAGTGGACAACAATATCAATGACCGACTTAACACCAGTCACAATGTCGCTGATATATAAAACTGTGATGGAGGGCAATTCAGTCAATAATATGATTCTCTGCTCAATCTCAAATAAAAAAAATGTTCTGCTTTTGAAAGATCATACAAAAACACAAAAACATTTTATGTTCTATGTTTTAATTTTTGGATATTTTTCTTGTAAATATTTTACCTTAAAAGTTCAAAATACCAAAATGATTTTGCTTTTTCGTTATACATATTATTTAATTCTTTTTAAGTTAAGTGTTTCAAAATGTAAAACAGGTTAAGGTATTCGATCATCGAGATATGGGTTCTCGTTGATTTATTTTATTTAAATAATTGGTATTACTATTTAATTATTCTTTTATTTAATTAATTTATTTATTAAAGTTAAAATTACATAAGGTAATTCGTTAAATATGACTCGTTAAAAATAACGAACTAAAGCCATTTATAACGAATTGGAACATGTAATTCGCTTCCGCCACTCTGTAACGAATGGCTTCTATTTCGTTAAAATTTTATCGACTTATTTGTAATTCTTTATGCCACGTGTTTATTTAAGATAACGAATCACCTGATTCATTATTTCAAAAATTCAAACGAATCAAATGATTCGTTACATTGAAAATTGTGCCGTGTCAGACTATATAGGGATTAGTGAAGGCGATTCGTCTTCACTATTCACTTTCTTCTTCACATTCCTACTGTTACTCTGGCCAATTTTTTTTTGTTTGTACCTAATCCAGTAGATCTAAGATCTAGTGATTATAAAACGGATCTAGCTCATGATGCTCTAATTAATTATAAGTTGTATATGTATATATTAGTATTAGTTGTATATATATGTGTTGTATAATATAAGATGATTAATTAACGTGAATATTGACACGAGATCTGGACAGAGTTTCAATACATAAATCTCAAAGCTTAAATTAACAGAGGTGAACACCTCAATAAATAGAAGATGGATCTAGTTCGTTACACATTCCGTAACGAACTAGCTTCCACTTCGTTACATTACGATAACTGAAATAAACTTAACGAATCACCCCTGATTCGTTAAACATCCTTAACGAATCATGAGGGAACTTAACTTAAGTCTAGTTCGTTAAACATCCTTAACGAACTAGATGATAAACATAACGAACTACAAAAATAAATTAATATTTATTACATAAATAAAACGACAAATACATTAACGATCGATGATATATATAAAAATATACATATTTTTAGCATCAAATAATCTCTAAAAACCGCAACTTCTATCGTATAATATAGTTAAAATAACTATTTATCATGTTAAAATGTATTTTCAGGTGAATCCAAGCCTCAAACGAAGAAACGAATGAAAAAACAAAGAAAAACCAAAGAAAACAGCAAAACATGGGGCTGTGCTTCAGGAAACATGGGGCTGTGCTTTCAGGAAACATGGGGCTGTGCTTTTGGAAACATGGGGCTGTGCTTTTGGGAAACACGGGGCTGTGCTTTTGGAAGCACGGGGCCGTGCTTCTGGTCACTTTTCAGAAAAGACAAAAAAATCTACAAGAAAAGACAAAATAGTGAACAGTTGGACACAGGGCCGTGCTTTTGGAAGCACGGGGCCGTGCTTACCTTTCAGAAACGACAAGAAGAATTAGCACATGTCACTAAAAAGCACGGGGGCGTGCCTACTTAAGCACGGGGCCGTGCTTACATTTCAGAAACGACAAAATAAATCTGGCACGTGTCATAAAAATACACGGGGGCGTGCCCACCAACCACGGGGCCGTGCCTGACACTCTAGATTGCCTATAAATAGTGGCTCATGTTGCACTCATTTGGTGTGCCTTGAAAAGAATTCTATCCTATTTTCTCTTATAAAAACACACACTAACACTCACATAGAAGACTTAGTGAAGAGTTTGAAGGCTTGGAGGTCATCACCATCAACCATCATCATCATCCATCATCATCACCATTAAGGAGGAAGATTCATCTACATTTGGTTAGATTTTTCCAAGTTTAATCATGTGTTTGTTATTATCATTCATCTTAATGTTTATCATCATGCTCATTATGAGAAACTCCTTTTACCATCTAAAATCTATGAAGAAGCTTTGTTTTACTTGATGATTATGTAAAACATTTGGGTTAGTCTAGTAAAGTACATGGTTATATTACAATTATCTTTTGATGAGAAATGTTTCACCATCTTAAATCACTAATTCAAAGTTGGTGATTGTCAATCCCATTGGCAATCGTTCATGATCGATTTATGTTCTTGAAAAATAGAAATACTTTGATACATTATCGAAACATGGATCCTTATGTTGGACTTAGAAATGATGAGATATAAGTTATGATGTATTTCTCTAAACCTTGGTAATCCGAAAATGGCTTTGCTTAGGATATCAAATTAGTTAAAGAAGTCATATGTTAATGTAATGTGTAATTATAACCTACATAAATAAACCAAGGGGAGGTTGTGTGAGTTAACTACAACCACCCGAACTTGTTAGAATTGGTATTTGAGAAATCGAAGTCAATCCTAATCTTTCTACTTTACGAAAATACTTGCCAACTTAAATTGACATTATTGGGGTGGCATGACATTAAGAAAGGATTGACTTTAAAATGCGCATGCTACCTCCTTCGTGCCGAAGATGCTCACTTAAGGTTTAAGGAGCTATCTATCATATATTATTATGGTAAGTCTACCACATGTTTATATATCAATTATCAATGCTAAAATGGAGTGGATTCTTGATCTTAGATGGTAACCTTCGCATAATTGAACAACTTGTTTAGAATTTCTTGTCTTGGTCACCTATATATTATATATAAGTATTTATATTTTATAAAAAGTTCAAAAAATTAACCCCAAAATGAATTAAACCTCCGATTAAAGTAAAACAACGATTTTATTATTAGAAACATTTGTGTCCACGTATCGATACTTGGTTCTTACCAATACTATTCTACATATACGATAGGTACACTTGCCTATTTTGTGTGTGTTTAGTCTTTGTAGAAATCACTTTTATAAATTTAAAACACGATATTATGCAAAAGCTAAATCATTTCATCCCATCCTATCATATTTTAATACAAGACGCGCACGCACGCATCAAAGTTTTTGGCGCCGTTGCCGGGGACACGGTACGTTTCTAAGAATGATCCAAGTTTTAATTTAATCATTGTCTATAATTGTACAAATTTTAACTTCTATTTTATTTTTATTTTTTTTACTAAATAATAAAATATATATAATTTTACGGCTAGCCTACTTTTTACCTTTATTTACCTTGCCTTACTTTAGCTTAATTAATTTAGACATTAGTTTAGTTTAAAATAGCTTAGCCTAACTCATAGTTTAATTTAGACTAACTTTAGCTAACTTTTGCTTTAGTGTTTAATTTTGATTTAGTCCCATGTATGTCCTCTACTTTTGAGCCTGGGCTTGTTTCTCCAATTTCTGAACCGGAACGACTCTTTCGTCGACGAACTCGTAAACGGACTGTAGAAACCGCCGAAGCAATCAAAGACGAAACAGTTGACGCCACTACATCAGGAGAAAATCAAACCGAAGAAATGATGGCGGCCCAGAATAATGAGCCGAATATGAGCCAGTACGCCAAGCCAACTCTCGAAGGCTACGGCAATGGAATGGCTCCACCCGAAATTACCAAAAATTTCGAAATCAAATCAAGCACCATTCATATGGTAGAAAATTCAGTTCAATTTCATGGTCTCCTCGACGAAGACCCTCTTTCTCACATATCTCGATTCTTACGGATCTGCGGAACCTTTAAAATCCAAAACTGTTCAGACGATCATATAAAGCTCAAACTCTTTCCTTTCTCTCTAAGGGGTCAAGCCCTAGAATGGATAGAATCTATTTCCTCTGGTTCCATCACCACTTGGGACCAGATGGTTGAACAGTTTCTCCTCAAATATTTTCCGCCCGATAAAACTGCCAAATACCGAGCCAGCATTACCGGATTCCGAACCGATGATGATGAATCGTTACACGCAGCATGGGAAAGATACAAAAGTCTTCTAAGAAGATGCCCACATCATGGACTGAGCGTATGGTTACAAGTTCAAACTTTCTTTGACGCACAATTCAGTCAAAACAAACAGGCCATCGACCAGATCGCTGGTGGAGACCTGGGATCCAAATCACCTAACGAAGCATTTGAAGTCCTGGAGAAGGCCGCAAAGAAGAGCTTCTCTTACAACCCACCAAGATCTACACCTACCCATAAAGGAATACACCACGTTGATTCAAACACTTTTGTCACAGCACAGCTTGAAGCCCTTTCTAATAAATTCGAACAACTTCAAGCCGAGCTATCAAAAGCCAAACTAACCTGTGACACTTGTGGAGGAAATTGTAAGACGAGTGACTGTAAACAAGTCATTATGGCCATGGAAGAAGTCGATTTCATCGCTCGACAGAACAAGGCTTTCAGCAATAATTACAATCCAGGATGGAGAAACCACCCGAATTTCAGCTGGAAAGACGGAGGTAACACTCAACCCCCACCAGGATTCGAAAAGAGACCAATGAATCAACCCTTCCAGCCTAAACCTCAATTTCAAGATCAAAGTTCTAGTAGCCATCAAAACCCAAGCTACTCTAAGATCGAAGAAATGCTAATCCAACTTATGACCAAAACAAATGAAGCAGAGAAGAAGGCCGACTCAAGAGCTGTTGATATCAGCAGAGTATTATTAAAACATGAAGCCGACCTCAAAAGTCAACAAGCATCATTACAGAATCTAGAAACTCAAATCGGACAAATTGCCCGACAATTATCCGAACGACCACCCGACGCTCTTCCAAGCAACACAATAACAAACCCAAATGCAGCAGCCAACGCTGTTACATTAAGAAGTGGCACAACCACTATTGCCTCACCAACTTCAGAACCAATTATGGAGAAGGAAACCCCTGAGAAAACGCAGGAAAGACTGATCCCGACAGGCACCGTACAACCTAAGGAACCAGTCCGAACTTATGTTCCACCTATTCCATACCCTGGACGGCTGAAACATAAGAGATTGGAAGCTCAGTACGGGAAGTTTTTAGAACTCTTCAAACAACTCCACATCAACATCCCTTTCGTCGAAGCCATTGCTCAAATGCCGAACTATGCAAAGTTTCTCAAAGAAGTGCTGACCAAAAAAAGAAGGCTGGAGGAGCTATCGCATGTCACCTTGAGTAAAGAATGTTCAGCTGTCCTTCAAACAAAGCTGCCGCCAAAAATGACCGATCCAAGGAATTTTACTATCCCTTGTCTCATAGGAAATTTGTCTGTTAGCAATGCCCTGGCTGACCTAGGAGCTAGTATTAATTTAATGCCTTATGCTGTTTTTGCAAAACTAGGGATAGGAGAACCAAAACCCACCCGCATGAGCATTCAATTAGCTTACCGATCTGTTAAATATTCCCGGGGCATTGTTGAAAACATGTTTGTCAAAATTGACAAATTTGTTTTCCCAGTAGATTTTGTGATTCTAGACATGGAGGAAGACAAAAGTGTACCTCTGATTTTAGGAAGACCCTTTTTAGCCACCGCAAAGGCTATTATTGATGTTTGCACCGGCAAACTCACTCTCAGGGTCAATGACGAGGCAGTCACTTTTGACATAGGAAAATCCATGCAATATCCGCAACATCACGATGACATATTATACTGTGTCGACATCATCGATTCTATCGTGAGTTGCTATGTGCGGAAATCTTCCATTAATACCTCATTAGAAACGCAAATCTTAACTGACACTATTACCAAACCCAATTTAGAAAACGAAAATCTCAATGATGACTATCAGGAAGCATCAGAAGTAGTATATGAAATCACCAAATGTAATGAAAAATCAAAATCATCAATCGAAGAACCACCAGCCTTAGAGTTAAAAGAACTACCAAGCCATCTCGAATACGCCTTTCTAGAAAAAGACTCTCAACTCCCAGTAATTATTTCATCTCACCTTTCTAAAGAAGAGAAAGACGAACTTCTTAAGGTTCTCAAAAACCATAAGAAGGCTATCGCATGGAAGATCATGGATATCAAGGGCATCAGTCCCTCCTTTTGTACTCACAAAATTCTCATGGAAGAAGAATACAAACCAGTGGTCCAACATCAAAGACGTCTCAATCCCAACATGCAAGATGTGGTGAAGAAGGAAATAATCAAACTACTTGATGCCGGATTAATCTACCCGATTTCGGATTCACCTTGGGTAAGTCCCGTTCAAGTAGTACCCAAGAAGGGAGGAATGACAGTAGTAATGAACGAGAAGTACGAACTAATACCAATTAGGACCGTCACAGGCTGGAGAGTTTGCATTGATTACCGGAAGCTTAATGACGCCACAAGAAAAGATTATTTTCCACTTCCTTTCATAGATTAAATGCTTGAGCGATTATCTGGAAAAATGTTCTACTGTTTTCTTGACGGATTCTCCTGATATTTCCAAATTCCCATTGCTCCTGAGGATAAGGAGAAAACCACTTTTACATGTCCATACGGAACCTTCGCCTACCGAAGAATGCCATTTGGACTATGTAATGCTCCAGCCACCTTCCAACGTTGCATGGTGGCCATCTTTCATGAAATGATCGAAAACTCTATGGAAGTTTTCATGGATGACTTCTCAGTCTTCGGAGACTTCTTCGATCATTGTCTGAAAAACCTAGACAAAATGTTGGCTAGGTGTGAAGAAGTAAACTTAGTACTCAACTGGGAAAAATGTCATTTTATGGTCAAAGAAGACATCGTTCTAGGTCACAAGATATCCCAAGCAGGACTAGAAGTTGATAGGGCCAAAATAGAAACCATATCCAAACTTCCACCACCAACTTCAGTCAGAGCCATTAGAAGTTTTCAAGGTCACGCAGGCTTTTACCGCCGCTTCATAAAAGACTTCTCAAAAATTGCTAGACCTATGACCAAACTACTGGAGAAAGACGCACCATTTGTCTTCTCTGAAGAATGTGTTGAATCATTCAACATATTAAAAGACAAACTTGTCAATGCACCGATAATGACTACACCCGATTGGACCCTTCCATTCGAGATCATGTGCGATGCAAGTGACTTTGCAGTTGGAGCCGTACTCGGACAACGCAAAGAAAAACACTTTCACCCAATTTACTATGCCAGTAAAACTCTTAACGATGCACAAGAAAATTACACCACAACAGAAAAAGAGTTACTAGCAGTAGTCTTTGCTTTTGAAAAATTAGATCCTACCTAGTTCTTTCTAAAACCATAGTATACACCGACCATGCCGCCATAAGATACCTCTTCAACAAACAAGATGCAAAACCCAGACTCATCCGATGGATCCTATGACTCCAAGAATTTGACATTGAAGTCAAGGACAAAAAGGGAGCAGAGAATGTCACCGCAGACCATCTTTCGCGCTTAGAATGCCCAGCTTCAGAAGAACTTCACAAAGAAATTATTGATGATAATTTTCCAGACGAAATTCTCATGCATATCCAAGCAGTCATGCAGGAAAAGGATGAAAGTCCTTGGTTTGCCGACTTCGCAAACTATCTGGCTTGTAGAATCCTAAGAAAAGGGCTAACTCATCAACAACGGAAGAAATTATTCTCCGAACTTAAGTTCTACTTCTGGGAAGATCCACACTTGTTTAGGATAGGGGCCGATCAGGTTGTTCGTAGGTGTGTAGCGGGAAAGGAGGCCTTAGATATTCTCAAACACTGTCATGAAGGACCTACTGGTGGTCACCACGGTACCACCACTACGGTCAGAAAAGTATTTGATACAGGATTCTTCTAGCCCACCATATATAAAGACACACATGCTTTGATCCAAGCATGCGATGCTTGTCAAAGAGCCGGGAACATCTCAGCCAAGAATGAGATGGCTCAAAAAGGCATTCAATTTTGTGAGGTCTTTGATGTATAGGGAATAGATTTCATGGGCCCATTTCCTAACTCATTCGGAAATAAGTACATCCTTGTAGCAGTTGACTACGTGTCTAAATGGGTAGAAGCACAAGTTCTTCCCACTAACGATGCTCGGGTAGTTGTACGATTTCTGAAAAAGTTATTTTCACGATTCGGTACCCCGAAAGCCCTAATCAGCGAAAGAGGTACCCACTTTTGTAACGCTCTGATGGACAAAGTCTTAGCACGATATGGGGTTCACCACCGACTGGCAACACCATATCACCCTCAGACTAGTGGGCAAGTAGAAGTCTCGAATCGAGAAATTAAAAGGTTTTTAGAAAGAACTATAGGAATGAATCACAAAAATTGGGCAGAAAAGTTAGATGAAGCTTTGTGGGCCCATAGGACAGCTTACAAAACCCCCATAGGAACAACACCATTCAAACTTGTTTATGGGAAGGCTTGTCATATACCCGTAGAACTAAAACACAAAGCGTATTGGGCTCTGAGAGCAGTGAATTTTGATCTAATTTCCGCCGGTAAAAACCGAGAAGATCAAATTCACGAGCTCGAAGAACTAAGAGCATTGGCATATGAAAATTCCTGGTCTTACAAAGAAAATACTAAACGTTTACACGACGCCCATTTAAAAGGAAACAAGAAATTTCAAGTGGGCGACCGTGTACTGTTATATAACACACGTTTACGTCTTTTCCCAGGAAAGTTGAAATCTCGTTGGACAGGTCCACACATAGTTGAATCAGTTTTTGACTATGGGACAGTTGAGATTACAAATTCTGACGGTCACAAGTTCAAAGTTAATGGACATCGATTAAAACCATACATCGATGGACCATTCGAGACCGTCTCGGAGGTACTAATCCTCCACCAGAACCGATGAACATAATGGAAGTAGGGTCTGGACAAGACCCTGATTAAACTAGGCATTGTAAATAGAAATAAAAATAAAAATAAAATAAATAATAATAATAAGTTTCAGAATAAGTTTCAGTATTATTATAATGTTTTTGGTTGTATGCAGTTTTTATTACTTAGGTACACTACAGGAAAACAGACGAAAAACAGGGGACGCTCTGTCGAAATTTCGTTAGCCCGTAGGGAAGTTCCTTTCCATTTACCCTCCATACTTCATAAGAATCTTATTATTAATCTTTTTATGAATCTTTTCACATTGAGGACAATGTGAGATTCAAGTGTGGGGAGGGAAATTACTTGACTAATTACTTGCTCAACTAATTATAAGATTCTCAAATAACAAAATTTTTGTAGCAAACATAAACTAAAAGTTCTAAGAAATTTTTTTGCAAATAACCTACTAAAAAATTCTACTATAAACTAAAAGTGAAAAAAGTAAAAAGAAGTTTTGTAATACTGAGAAAAAATTTATGCAAAATATGGCGTTTATACCCAATTCCTCCGTTACTGTGACATAAACCTCATGCCATATAAATATTTTTTCGGAAGCTTTGAGTGAGTCATATGTTTCGTGTGATTTAGAACTTGTCGCAACTAATCATTTCAAGACCACACGAAGCGTTGTATAAGGAAAAAGGTAATATTATCACAATCCCCTCAAACCATTCTCCAAATCACAAAACCCAAAAACCTTATCCAAAAAAACGTTACCACTTTATCCATCTCACCGGTAAAATACAACACTGGTATTTTACCAGCAGACCCTAAAGAACTGGAAATGCATTCTTTCGATTTCAAATTCCTTTGCTGCATACATTTCGCAAAAACCTACGTAGCCTTCAAAATTTAGGGAGAGAATCTTTCTCTTTAGAAATGAGGTGAAAAAAAAAGTGACGCCAAGATGAACAAAGGCCACCATTTTGTGGAGTTTTCAAAAGCGCAATGAAAAGAAGAGCAAAAATATATGAACGATGCTTAGGATACGGAAACTGATCCCACGAAGGAAGATGTAGAAAAATCAAACTCAGTCTCACATGAATATACCGAACTAATGAGGGTGGGGGCTATTAGGCTCAAAGTCGAACGATCCATTAAAGTTGGGAGTCATGTTCAGAGCAGGATTGAGGAATAACTGATCCACATCCTCGACAAAACTGGTCTTGACGATCTGACCTTAAAAGAGTCACTAGTTAAAAAAAAGCAATTGGGAGAAAGGAGCTAACCGTTGAAGACATCTTAAGACTCCCGACATGCAGCAGAAGTTGTATTTACCATCCTCATTAACCTAAACCCTTGAACCACCACAAAATACCAAATCCCTACTCACACACAACCAACCCATATACCTTCTAATCTATGCAACCCTTCACAAAGGTGGAGATTTGAAATTGCTACAAGCTTATTTTTCACAGGTTGCATTTTGACTAAGAGTGTTCACATACATACATGACAGGTATGATCAGATATAAAACCGAGTGTGAGTGAACATTGTGAGAACGTGACGTTTTGCATAAACGGAAGCTCATAAAAACGAAATCTCCTTTATATATATATGTCACTACATATATTCCTACGATTTAAGGTTGGTTATTTTGTTCCCATTTTCTGGAAACTCTTTTGGGGATGTTTAAGCTATGGTCCTAACTTGCTATTTTTAGAAAATATTTATAAGTAGCTTTCTTGAGGACAAGGAAGGTTCAAGTGTGGGGATGTTTGATGTATATAAAAATATACATCTTTTTAGTATCAAATAATCACTAAAAACTACAACTTTTATCGTATAATATAGTTAAAATAACTACTTATCATGTTAAAATGTATTTTCAGGTGAATCCAAGACTTAAACGAAGAAACGAATGAAAAAACAAAGAAAAACCAAAGACAACAGCAAAACACAGGGCTGTGCTTCAAGAAACATGGGGTTGTGCTTCAGGAAAGATGGGGCTGTGCTTTCAGGAAACATGGGGCTGTGCTTTTGGAAACACGGGGCTGTGCTTTTGGAAACACGGGGCTGTGCTTTTAGGAAACACGGGGCTGTGCTTTTCAGAAAAGACAAAAAAATCTACAAGAAAAGACAAAATAGTGAACAGCTGGACACGGGGCCGTGCTTTTGGAAGCACGGGGCCGTGCTTACCTTTCAGAAACGACAAAAAGAATTAGCACATGTCACTAAAAAGCACGGGGCCGTGCTTACCTTTCAGAAACGACAAAATAAATCTGGCACATGTCATAATAATACACGGGGGCGTGCCCACCAACCACAGGGCCGTGCCTGACACTCCAGATTTCCTATAAATAGTGGCTCATGTTGCACTCATTTGGTGTGCCTTGAAAAGAATTCTATCCGATTTTCTCTTATAAAAACTGATGTAACACAATGTGTACACCTTTTAGAATCAAATTATCCTCTTATTTTGTAAAACTCCATGCAAGTTCGTTGTATTCGGTACTTATTTGAGTTATTTATGAATTTGCAGGTCCAGGCGCCCGCCCGATGAAGAAAAGATGAAAAGATGGTGTTTTTCGGACAAAAATCAAGAATCTGCCAAAAGTGCATGACCATGCTAAGAAAGCGCATGACCATGCAGAGAGCAGGTGCATGACCATGCTAAGGAAGTGTATGGCCATGCTGAGCAACTGCACCATCATGCACTTTATGGGTATGATGGTGCACCTTTATCGAAACCCGTGCCAAAGTGCATGACCATGCACTTTATGTGCATGATGGTGCACCTTTATTGGAACCCGTACACATCTACTGTCGTGCCAAAAGTGAAACTGCACCATCATGCACTTTTTTTGCACCACCGTGCACTCTCGAGGGCACGAGCCCGTGCACTATCCGATGCCGAGAAAAAGACACATCAACTTTGAAAGTGCACTAGCCAGTGCCGCAAATGCACGACCATGCACTTTTTGTGCATGACCGTGCACTTTTTTGGAACCAGCAACTCTGAGCCACCGAAAGTGAAAGTTTGACTTACCCAAAATAGTGCACGACCATGCACTTTTTGTGCATGACCATGCACTTTGACCAGAAGCTTATAAACACTTGTTTTCACTTCATTTTGGTGTGTGGAGTCTTGGGGATTCTCTCCCAACCAAGTGCAGCAATTTTTGGGGATTCTTGGAGGCTTCCACCAACACAAGTTTAATCATTCCATCATTCAATCCTTGATTGATCTTAGTTTGCATTCCTTTGTTCTTGAACATATTTTGTAAGCTTATTTCTAGTTTGATTGTAGTTGTATTAAGCCTTATGGGCTAGTTACTTTTGCTATCTAGACAATGTTGAAACTCTTATTAATGTGATATATTATCTATGCATGATTTTGGTAAAGTGGTTTTCTTTCAAGAATGTGGTTGAATTTGTAAGTTGATATTGATGGTGTTCATGCTTGTTATGTTACATAACCTTGTTAGTTTTGCAAGTGTTTAGGCATTCATGTTGAAAAACTATGTTCTAGATGTTTGTTTGTGAACCCATGTCTAGCCATTTTTCACTTATATTTCCCTTGTTAGTTTTGTGAACCCATGCTTGTTATGTTACATAACCTTGTTAGTTTTGTGAACCATGATACCGTGCCAAAGTGCATGACCATGCACTTTATGTGCATGATGGTGCACCTTTATTGGAACCCATGCACATCTACTGTCGTGCCAAAAGTGAAACTGCACCATCATGCACTTTTTGTGCACCACCATGCACTCCCGAGGGCACGAGCCCGTGCACTATCCGATGCCGAGAACAAGACACATCAACTTTGAAAGTACACTAGCCAGTGCCGCAAATGCACGACCATGCACTTTTTGTGCATGACCGTGCACTTTTTTGGAACCAGCAACTCTGAGCCGCCGAAAGTGAAAGTTTGACTTACCCAAAATAGTGCACGACCATGCACTTTTTGTGCATGTCCATGCACTTTGACCAGAAGCTTATAACACTTGTTTTCACTTCATTTTGGTGTGTGGAGTCTTGGAGATTCTCTCCCAACCAAGTGCAGCAATTTTTGGGGATTCTTGGAGGCTTCCACCAACACAAGATTCATCATTCCATCCTTCAATCCTTGCTTGATCTTAGTTTGCATTCCTTTGTTCTTGAACATGTTTTGTAAGCTTATTTCTAGTTTGATTGTAGTTGTATTAAGCCTTATGGGCTAGTTACTTTTGCTATCTAGACAATGTTGAAACTCTTATTAATGTGATATATTATCTATGCATGATTTTGGTAAAGTGGTTTTCTTTCAAGAATATGGTTGAATTTGTAAGTTGATATTGATGGTGTTCATGCTTGTTATGTTACATAACCTTGTTAGTTTTGCAAATGTTTAGGCATTCATGTTGAAAAACTATGTTCAAGATGTTTGTTTGTGAACTTTGAATGTTCATGAAATCTTTGTTTACATTGCTAAGTTAGGAATGACTAGAAAAAATTAACTTGGTTTTATAATTGTTGATGAGTATGAAACCCTACACTTAATATTGGAAACTTGATGAGTGTTGTTATGATTCTTGACTTGGTGATGACTTGCTAGTTAAAGTTTCATAAGTTTATATTAACTTCATGAATTTGGCTACTTTAGTGAAATCTTAGGTGGTTAGAATGTTGTTCATGCTAGCTTTCCTTTGATTATGAGACTTTGTTGTTTTGACAAACAAGTTAGTCTATGTTTATCTCTTGATTGAAAACCAATCATGATGATTATTTGCTAGTATTAGGTTGCTTTATTGAAATCTAGTATTTACGTTTAGATTCATGATGTTTTGCCATATCATTGCTATTTTGTCATGTTAGTAGAGTGGATTCTTGTCTAGGTAGTTTGTTGGATTGATAGGTTTTCTTGTATTTTTACTTGCTTTGTTTTCATTTTATGCTAGTTTAATTAGTTAAATTTTCAAATCAAGATTTATTTGTTCGGTTGGTCATTTACAAAGATTTAGTACTAGAAAGTTTCGGTATCCATGGATTGATACTCGGTTCTTGCCGACACTTTATTACAAACAATAGGTACACTTGCCTTTCGTGTGTGGTTTAGTTGTAGGTGAAAACCTATTTTTAAACCCGATTTGTGTGGAACTTTTACTTAAATATTTATATATATATATTCACACACGTCAAGTTTTTGGCGCCGTTGCCGGGGATACGGTGACTTTTAGTGAATGATCCAAGTATTCGATTTAGCCTTGTTTATATTTTTGATCTATTTTATTTTACTTTATTTCGTTTTTATTCATTTTATTTTTATTTCAAATTTTAATTTCTTTTTTTATTTGTTTAGTTACTTTTTTTTTTATTTCCGTAGCCACTTTGTGTATAAGTGTCATTTTTTATTTTTATATCTTTTGTTTTTTTCATTATTCACTTTATTTTTCTTCATGTATATTTGGTGCCCGTGATCCTTTTTGTTTGATTGTTCCTTGCCGTAATACCTATGGGGCAGCACTACTATGGAGATTATTGTGAAGGATACCATTATGATGACGGGAATTATCACATGGAGGTTTGGTGCGAGATATGTGGGGAACCCCATCACACACATGATTGTTATTATTCACCTGGGTGTCCCACCGATTTTAATGAAGAACCTTACCCTTATTCACAACCATTTGAGGGTCCCAACATACCGCCTTCCCAACTCGATCTTTGCATGGGATTTCTAGAGTATTGGGCACAAAGAATGAAATGTTGGGACGCGATGCTCGAAAAAGGCATGCAAGATATTGAGATACCGCTACCAATACTCGATACTCGTGAATCCGAGGAACAACTCTGTAGATTACAGGCCCAAAGTATTGTTATCAATGAATATTGGGATGATGAGGATGAAATTAAAGCACCACAACCCTCATCCATTGTTGTGTTGGAGCAAACTCAAGAACCGGAGACCATAATGGACAAAGTGCAATTCTCAAGCCCACAAAGTACCGCAAAAGTCCCACCTCCGGTTCGTATTATTCCATCGTGGGAAGACGAGTTTGGGGATGAATTGTCAGGTATACCACTCATGGAAGTGAATGAAGAAGAGTTCGACCCGGTTGGTGATCTTAATGAATTAGAAGCATTATTATTTGGAAAACCAACCGTGGAAGTCAACAAAGCACCGCACCAAGAAGAATATTTGCAAGTGAGTGGGTTTACCAACAAACCAATGACTATGGTGACATCTGATTCACCACCTTGCAATAAAGAATGTCCGACCATGGATGAGAATGATGGTGGATCACCACCCAAACCAAAAACACCATGGGAGAGGGCATGGAGAAAGCCAGACCAACCACAGTTCAAGGCGTGTCAATGGTCATATGAACACATCAAAAGTATAAAGAAATGCCGAGATAATCGCCTTCTTCACTACATAAATTGTATCAGGTTTGGTCCGGGTAAATTTAAGTGTTGGTGGCATGACCCATTTATTTATTTTTTCTAACACACTTTTTATGTTTACCATCAATTTCTTACAAACCCATGGTAAACTCATCAAACTAAACGGGCCGTATAGCAATTTTCAATATCCAAGAGCCACCCATTAATAAGGGGTTGTGAGTCTAGCTATCGATTGTTGTGAAATGTAGAATGTTTAGGATTTTCATGTTTTTGGTTATGGTAGTATGTAGGGTTTCACCGTTTTCCCTCGTTGGTGCAACCCATTTGTGTTTTTTTAAGTACTTTTTTTATTGCAAACTATATATTGATGGTTTGGATTATGTTGGTTTTGGGATGATGTTTGTTGGATGCTTTTATTATATATGATAGTTTTATAATGTGTTTGTTAGTATGTCAGTGGCATATTTTGGTTTAATTGGCTTTGGATGCTTTCACGCGTTGCCGGGTCTTTGGTTTTGGCAGATTTCTGGATTTCAGGGGAGTTTTTCTGTTCTCTCTTTTGCACTTACTTTTATAGTTTTTTGTTGTACAACGAGGGCGTTGTACAATTCAAGTGTGGGGAGGGAATTTGAACTTTGTTTGTCTAAAATTAAGATTTTTTGCAAAACTCCTAAATAAATTTTTTGTAACAAATAATAACCATTAAGCAATTTTTAATTCAAACTTTAATTGTATTGTCCTGAAGCATAAATCTTTAAGACATTCAAGCCGAAAATCTTTAAAAAGACATACCTTTAAACATGACAAACAAAAAGATTCACATTCTTAGTTTGCAAAAAATTACCCATTCCGCACATTTCCGTGAGTTAGCCTCGTCAGTTGTTTTTGCTCATGTTTTTGCGGGCAATTGAGTGAGCCAGGTGATTATTACAAGTAGAACTTGTTTTTGGCATATATTTCAAACCATATACACATACATAGTATAAATCATTTGAGGAATTTAGGATAAACCCATGTCTAGCCATTTTTCACTTATATTTCCCTTACCCACATTATTCCCCTAGTAGCCCATGTTTAGCCTTTTCCCGCGTTTTTCTTTTTCGCCCTAATTTTATCGCCCACTTAGCCATAAAGCCTTTTATTTTTCACCCATTTTTGGTTAGAAATCCGGTTCGGCTAAGTTAGTTTGTTTTTCATTTCATTTTTATGTATTTTATCACTTGGGAATATTAGAAGCACAATGCTATCTCCCAAAGTGTTTTATTAGTTTGTATTCATTTGTATAGTCTTTATGCAAAAAAAAAAGCAAAAAAAAAAAGAAAAAGAGAAAAAAAATGTTACAAGAAAAGAAGAGAAGAATAAGAAATTTGGTTCATCCCATATTGATGAAGTTTGATTTCAAAGAGCAATTTTTGGTTCGTTAGCTCTCGGTTCATTTAGACCACTTGGTTTAGTTAGTTTTTATTTATAGCTAGCTTAGTTCCGGATTTTCTAGCCTTTTAGCCACTTTTCCCAAAAATTCCTCACCCTAACCCTAAGCCAAATTACAACCCTCAAGTACTCGTGTTTTATGCTATGTATGTGTCAGCTAGATTTGAGCCTTAACCAAGCCTATGCTTTGTTTGATCATCGTCTTGGCATCGAGTGTACTCAACATACAATATTACATGTATGATCGCTAAATATAGCCGAGTGTATGTGTGAACATTGTGAGGTTTGCAAGGTGGGAATGTGATGGCAACAAATGTAATGTTCTTTAGACTATGTCTTCATTTTTAATAGGCTTGTTTAGAAACATCAATAGTGCTTGCTTGTAAATCTATTAAAAACTTTGAATGATTATTGCTTGCGGGTTATTCTTGTTTTTGTGGAGTTTGTTTCATTTGCTTGAGGACAAGCAAAGTTCAAGTGTGGGGATATTTGATGTAACACAATGTGTATACCTTTTAGAATCAAATTATCCTCTTATTTTGGTAAAACTCCATGCAAGTTCGTTGTATTCGGTACTTATTTGAGTTATTTATGAATTTGCAGGTCCGGGCGCCCGCCCGACGAAGAAACGATGTAAAGATGGTGTTTTTCGGACAAAAATCAAGAATCTGCCAAAAGTGCATGACCATGCTAAAAAGCGCATGACCATGCAGAGAGCAGGTGCATGACCATGCTAAGGAAGTGTATGGCCATGCTGAGCAACTGCACCATCAAGCACTTTATGGGTATGATGGTTCACCTTTATCGGAACTCGTGCACATCTGATACCGTGCCAAAGTGCATGACCATGCACTTTATGTGCATGATGGTGCACCTTTATTGGAACCCATGCACATCTACTGTCGTGCCAAAAGTGAAACTGCACCATCATGCACTTTTTGTGCACCACCATGCACTCTCGAGGGCACGAGCCTGTGCACTATTCGATGCCGAGAACAAGACACATCAACTTTGAAAGTGCACTAGCCAGTGCCGCAAATGCACGACCATGCACTTTTTGTGCATGACCGTGCACTTTTTTGTAACCAGCAACTCTGAGCCGCCGAAAGTGAAAGTTTGACTTACCCAAAATAGTGCACGACCATGCACTTTTTGTGCATGTCCATGCACTTTGACCAGAAGCTTATAACACTTGTTTTCACTTCATTTTGGTGTGTGGAGTCTTGGAGATTCTCTCCCAACCAAGTGCAGCAATTTTTGGGGATTCTTGGAGGCTTCCACCAACACAAGATTCATCATTCCATCCTTCAATCCTTGCTTGATCTTAGTTTGCATTCCTTTGTTCTTGAACATGTTTTGTAAGCTTATTTCTAGTTTGATTGTAGTTGTATTAAGCCTTATGGGCTAGTTACTTTTGCTATCTAGACAATGTTGAAACTCTTATTAATGTGATATATTATCTATGCATGATTTTGGTAAAGTGGTTTTCTTTCAAGAATATGGTTGAATTTGTAAGTTGATATTGATGGTGTTCATGCTTGTTATGTTACATAACCTTGTTAGTTTTGCAAATGTTTAGGCATTCATGTTGAAAAACTATGTTCTAGATGTTTGTTTGTGAACTTTGAATGTTCATGAAATCTTTGTTTACATTGCTAAGTTAGGAATGACTAGTAAAAATTAACTTGGTTTTATAATTGTTGATGAGTATGAAACCCTACACTTAATATTGGAAACTTGATGAGTGTTGTTATGATTCTTGACTTGGTGATGACTTGCTAGTTAAAGTTTCATAAGTTTATATTAACTTCATGAATTTGGCTACTTTAGTGAAATCTTAGGTGGTTAGAATGTTGTTCATGCTAGCTTTCCTTTGATTATGAGACTTTGTTGTTTTGACAAACAAGTTAGTATATGTTTATCTCTTGATTGAAAACCAATCATGATGATTATTTGCTAGTATTAGGTTGCTTTATTGAAATCTAGTATTTAAGTTTAGATTCATGATGTTTTGCCATATCATTGCTATTTTGTCATGTTAGTAGAGTGGATTCTTGTCTAGGTAGTTTGTTGGATTGATAGTTTTTCTTGTATTTTTACTTGCTTTGTTTTCATTTATGCTAGTTTAATTAGTTAAATTTTCAAATCAAGATTTATTTGTTCGGTTGGTCATTTACAAAGATTTAGTACTAGAAAGTTTCCGTGTCCATGGATTGATACTCGGTTCTTGCCGACACTTTATTACAAACGATAGGTACACTTGCCTTTCGTGTGTGGTTTAGTTGTAGGTGAAAACCTATTTTTAAACCCGATTTGTGTGGAACTTTTACTTAAATATTTATATATATATATATATATTCACACACGTCAAAAACACACACTAACACTCACATAGAAGACTTAGTGAAGAGTTTGAAGGCTTGGAGTTCATCACCATCAACCATCATCATCATCCATCATCATCACCATTAAGGAGGAAGATTCATCTACATTTGGTTAGATTGTTCCAAGTTTAATCATGTGTTTGTTATTATCATTCATCTTAATATTTATCATCATGCTCATTATGAGTAAACTCCTTTTACCATCTAAAATCTACGAAGAAGCTTTGTTTTACTTGATGATTATATAAAACATGTGGGTTAGTCTAGTAAAGTACATGGTTATATTACAATTATCTTTTGATGAGAAATGGTTCACCATCTTAAATCACTTATTCAAAGTTGGTGATTGTCAATCCCATTGGCAATCGTTCATGATCGATTCATTTTCTTTAAAAATAGAAATACTTTGATACATTATCGAAACATGGATCCTTATTTGTACTTAGAAATGATGAGATATAAGTTATGATGTATTTCTCTAAACCTTGGTAATCCGAAAATGGCTTTGCTTAGGATATCAAATTTGTTAAAGAAGTCATATGTTAATAGAATGTGTAATTATAACCTACATAAATAAACCAAGGGGAGGTTGTGTGAGTTAACTACAACCACCCGAAGTTGTTAGAATTGGTATTTGAGAAATCGAAGTCAATCCTAATCTTTCTACTTTACGAAACTACTGACAACTTAAATTGACATTATTGAGGTGGCATGACATTAAGAAAGGATGGACTTTAAAATGCGCATGCTACCTCCTTCGTGCCAAAGATGCTCACTTAAGGTTTAAGGAGCTATCTATAATATATTATTACGGTAAGTCTACCACATGTTTATATATCAATTATCAATGCTAAAATGGAGTGGATTCTTGATTTTAGATGGTAACCTTCGCATAATTGAACAACTCGTTTAGAATTTCTTGTCTTGGTCACCTATATATTATATATAAGTATTTATATTTTATAAAAAATTCAAAAAATTAACCCCAAAATGATTAAAACCTCCGATTAAAGTAAAACAACGATTTATTATTAGAAACATTTGTGTCTACAGATCGATACTTGGTTCTTACCAATACTATTCTACATATACGATAGGTACACTTGCCTATTTTGTGTGACTTTAGTCTTTGTAGAAATCACTTTTATAAATTTAAAACACGATCTTGTGAAAAAGCTAAATCATTTCATCCCATCCTATCATATTTTAATAAAAGACGCGCACGCACGCATCAATAGATACAAAGACTCGAGACGCAAAAACCGTGTACTAACCGACACCCCCTCGTCTTGAGCTCTTTGTCTTTTACTTTACTTGAAGCGCTTGGACTGCCAATCTCTGCAACTATGAATCCCATTCTCATAACATACACGCACGACGCGTTGGAACTGCATAGCCAGATCATAGTCTTCATTGTGCTCGAACAATATCTTATTCTTATGTAGAACGTCGTTGTCGGTCTCAGTTAAGTTAACAAGCCACATTGGATCGATGATCTTGATCAGCTCTGTCTTTAGACCTTTACCCAAGACAATGACGGCCTCGCCTGTTCGGTTATCGTAATACCAGCGGTTGAATGATAGATGCATGTGCTGATTCAACGTCTTCACTGGCACACGCTTCATGGACTTTGGCGGCTTTACTTTAAGGACCAATTTTCTCCAGCCCGTCCTCGGAACAATCTCATTAATACGCTTTTGAATAGGAACCTGTGGCTTAAGAAACTTAAATCCATGGTTGACTTCAAATAACAGATGTTGATGGAACCAATCTGCTATCCAATCACCCCCACGGTTGATAAAAGGACGACACTAGAGGGTTCGAACATACCAACGCGGTAGTGTGAGAACATCCATTATCTTCTCATAGTATTGGATCCCTTTTCCCATTTAACAATACATACTTTCAGATCAAAATCAAATAACCAAGAAATAATATCACCTTGAACCTTTGACACGTTCTTGAATGAAGTCACTTGGTTGGCTTTGGCACGAGCAGCAGCTTCATCCTTCTGCTCCTGATCTACATACCTATAAGACTCAATAATTTTACGGGTTTTCTTGCTTCGATACCCAAACCACCTTTCAATATCAGCATCGGTCGGGTTTTCAATTAAGTAAAATATCGTATCAACCACACTTTTATCCTTTGATAACTTATCCAAGTTATCCTCAGCTGCTTTAAACATTTCCTCATTAAACACTGGAGCACCCTGATCGACATTGGTATGTTGAAACATGTCAGGATACTCCTCAGATGTAACATCTTCAACCTCAACCTCCTCATCTTCATAAATAAAGTCCGTATTCATCTGAATGGTTGGATCATTTAAGATCTCTTCATCGTTCTCGACTTCAATATCCGGCTCAGCCTCTAACACGGTCAATTGATCATCATTCAATCAAAGTAGTAGTGAAATCTGCTCTCGTGTTAGGGACTTTTCCACAAACTGCCCCTCTTCGATTTCATCCCGATTCACCACACTCCTAACCACCCCCGATCCATCAACAAAAATTACAGTGTCAGCTTCGATCATCTCCATGGGTTTGGCAACTGTATAGTCTTGATACACAATAATCTGCTTGCCAGATTCATCAGTAGCACTTCTACCTTCACCTGAAGATGAACCGTCAGAGTGTTTAGGCTCACCACCTGCACCAGACTCATCTGGATCTTCTTCATCATTCTTGATCTTTTTAAGTGCATCATCCTTGCATGTTAACTGCAAGATGAGATCCTCCTGTTCTTTGATCTTCACCCCCTAAGACTTAACAATCTCACGAAGATCCTTAGTTTCCTTCTGACAATAAGATATATATCCAATCAGCCTTCGTTGATTCTCCATCATTCTTTCTTGAGTCATACGGTCAGCAGACAATTGTATTTCGTATAAATGAGGTAGACTCATAACCATACTCATCTGTTGATCATGCGTCATAGTAAGAAATGAGGCTGGGATAGGCTTAACAGGACCTTAAGGTCGGTTAAGCCTCAAGAGTGAGAAGTCCATTGGTTGTGGAGGCCACATAGTCGGTGTGGGAGATACCACTAATGTAGCAGTTGAAGGCCTTGGTATAGGAGATAAAACGGTTTGAGGAATCATACCAAGCCTAGGGTCAGACGTAAGCATGGTCGTTAATGTAAGCTCCGGAGTGCTAGTAGTAAGCGGCACCGCCGGGCGTTGAGATGTGGACGACCTTGGAAGCTGAACTCCAAACGAAATGCCAGCACCAGCCGACACTCGTCGCTTAGCCGATCCCTCAGTAGCCAACTCTTTACCCTTTCTCTTTCGTTGGGTGGCAATTGTAGCAGTTAAAGCCGCTTCAACCGCAGCTTGTTGTTCAAGAATAGCCACATCTCCATCACCACCATTACCACCATCACCACCATCATCACCATCATCACCACCAGCATTCCCACCTGGTCCCTCCTCACGCTCGGAATCCGAATCGTCATGGATCCAGCGATCATTGTCAGGACATACCTACTCTGGATTCACCAAATGACCAGTCAAACGTTTGGTCCTAGGTTTCTCCTTTAGATAGATCTTCATTCTTCGTACAGTATCTGCCGTCATGTGATCTAGTTCCAAAGCATCGTTTACCAACGTTTGATCGATGACCAAATTTGGAATCAAGTCTTAAATAATTAAGTAGAGGAAACGTGGATACATTAAGAACTTCTTCTGTTGAACCGTTTGAAGACACTGTTCTTTAGGATGATAAAAAATCAACTCTGAAAAGTTGAACAGCTTGTTAAGAACTAGTGCAACAAAAGCCGACTGTAACATGATTCGGCATACATCAAAACCTCCTTTACGTCCTCCCAAGCAATGGATCAACACATGCAGTAGGTACTTGTAAGTTGGACACAATCCATTCTTGTTGTACATAAAGTCTTCAATGTTGCCACCATAGAATACACGACGAAATAAACCCTTTATCAACTCCTTGTCGAACTCACACGGATTGTCAATGTTGTCCCCAAAACGAAGAACACGTCTGATCACATCGGTATCTACAGTAATAAGAGTTTGGTTGATTGTGGCTCTGAAGTGGTTCTCAACTTCAACGTACTCGGTTGTGTTCCAGAATTGGTGTATAATACTTCGATAAACCTTAGGTCGGGCAATTACAGCAAAATGTATCACTAAACGTCTTAGAAAAGCTAGTAAATCCCCAAATAACGCTTCAGCTACAAAGTTTGTACCGACAAAGGCACAAACATTATGCCTTTTGTCGTATGGCAGTAACGACATATCTTGTTGTTGTTGATGTTGTTGTTGTTGTTGTTGTTGATCAGCAGCTGGTGGATCTTGTTCCATATTATCAGCCATATTTCTAAATAAATAACGTCGAGAATCAGTAATATTTAAAATTATATAAACATAACTAAGTAAATTTTGAAAATTATGAAGTTAAAGTATTAAATTAATTAAATTAAAATGTCATTGGTTAAAATAGACTAATTCGTTATATTATTATAACGAATCAACCGTTTCGCTATCAGGTAAATAATTAACGAATTAAGAATTAGCGAATTACTATGAAAAGGTAACGAACTAACCCTCTAGTTCGTTATAATTAACAAATACCAATCTGATTCGTTAAGATAATTAATTCTCTATTCTAATTCGTTTGAATTACTTAACGATTTGGACACGAATTAGTTCCAATTCGCTAAGCATAACGAATGGCTAATAAGCTTAATCCTTGACTTAATTAGTCAAGGTCAAAATTAACCAAGAACATTAAAAGTCAAATCTGCAATCGGAGCTCAATACACATATCATCAACAATACAACTGTAAACCTGTAAACACAAAGGTTCTCGGAAATGTATTGCGAGTACAATGATACTAAAATGGTGACCCAAAACATGATAACAAAAGGTTAAATAAAAGGTAAAAGAAACCTTCAAAAATCGGTGATAAAATCACACAATAAACCTATCAAACCATCTTTAAATTTGACGAAATGTATTGCGATTTGACTATCTATACCTTAGAAACTTAGAGGTATAATCAAAACGACTAAATTCAAAGGTTGAGAAATTTGTGAAAATTTTGGTAGAGTAACAATACACAAGTAATGAAGAAGATGGTGAATAGTAAGCCGGTTCGTATGCACACCGTCCTATATAGTCTGACATGGCACGATTCCCAATGTAACGAATCAGATGATTCGTTTGAATTTTGAACTAACGAATCAAGTGATTCGTTAGGTTAATTTAACACGTGTCATAACGAAATAGGTTTTATTCTTGTCTCGTTCGTTAAATATGCATAACGAATTAAGTGTCATTCGTTACAGAGTGCGGAAGCGAATTAGGATAACGAATTAGGATGTAATTCGTTAAAATGACCTAATTCGTTATTCATAATTAACGAATTACTTTTTATTTAATTTTAAATGAATAAATAAATAAATAAATGGATAAATTAAAAATGAATTAAATATTATATAAAATAAAGAATTAAATAATGCAATTTTAACTTAAAATGAATTACCGAGGACTTTTATCTCGATAATCGAATACCTTAACTCGTTTCACGTTTTGAAACTGATAACTTAAAATGAATTTAAAAAAATAACTAATGTTAGTGCATCGTTTTGGTGTCCGTAGCAATCGAATAAGTTAAAAATACTTTGTTTATTAAAATGTAAAATATTTACAAACAAAATATCCGAAAAAGAAAGACATAGAATAGAAAATATTTTTGTGTTTTATGAATTTTCAAAAACAGTAAATATTTTTGGTTTTTGTTAAGTTTGAGCAGAGAATCATATTGACTGAATTTCCCTTCCATCTCAGTTTTATATTTCAGCGATATTATGACTGGCGTTAAGTCGGTCATTGATATTGTTGTCCACTTAAATCTTATAACAAGTCTTCAAGCATTTTTGTGATATGATTAATGGTTCAATTAGCACACATAATATCATAAACTATCAGCCTCTAATCCCGGTTCAAGCTTAATTTGATTTTTGCCAAATCACCCCAACTTGACTTAAACCATTATAGTGTTGATAAAAAATTTTGAAGATTTTAGAACTTTTGAGCAATGCATCAAGTTTCATTTACTGTGAGTGAGTATGCACGAGTCCATCTGTCGGCTTACGCACATTGTATCCCCTGGGGTCCATTTCTTATTGGTAATGAGACGCGCGCAAGGGAGGAAAAGATGTATGACTAGCAACGGATTTTGATCAAGTCAGTAATATAGATTGTACGAAGTACAGCAGTGATCAAGTTTAATGACTTTGGGTTTGCTCTAAAAGAGAGTGAAATATTCATGCTTATGAATACCCAGATGATTAAGCCGGATAAAGACTCAAAGTGTCCAGAATCCTAACGCTTGTTATTTTCTTTATTATATTTTTGGGTGATCAACAGCTATAAGGCTTGAGTATCACCGGTTATTACATTTCTGCCATCCTCACCGAGATTTTTGCTAGAGACTAACACCTCTTTCAATTTGGCTTTTCTCTATGTTTATATCACATATTTTACTCTAGCAGCTTGTTTAAGACCTATCAATGCACCAATTGATTAAGCACTCAGTCTTTTAAGCTTATTTCTTGCTGGATTTGGGTTAAACAATCTATGTACTGTCATTTTCTCTTTTTGCTTCAAAAACTCAAAATTTTGAGGAGTATAAAACAAAATGAATTTAAACGCCCCAATTACTTTCAGTCTATAGATTAATGACTATCCTATCAATCTACAAGTAGATAGTAGGACCAAAACATGCAAGCATGTCCACAAACTTAAATAACCGACATAATTTTCAGCGAGAAAATTAACATAAAGAGCATAACGAACGCCCCAATTACTTTCCAATGTCAGGTAAATGGCTATCCCGAATATTTACAAGAAATTATCAGGACCAAACATATACAAGTACATGTCCTTCAAGTAGGAGTAATTGTCATATTTTTTAGCGAACGTAAGCAAAAATCATTTTGGTTTTAAATTTTTATCTTTTAAATTTTTAATGTTTTTGGATTTTATCTATTCAAACGAAAAGCACAATCTTTTTGTATTTTCTATTTTCACCCCCTAAAAGCCAAAACCAAAATAAAATTTAAGGTAAAAATAAAGTGAAAATAAAGATAATTATCCTAGTTTCAGGATATCAACAAGGGCCTTTAAGTCATTTAAACCAAGCAAAAATTGAAAACACGTTTTATCAAATGCCTTGGTAAATAAGTCAGCTCTTTGAAAATTGGTATGTACTTTCTCAATGTAAATTAATTTCTTTTCAAAGCAATCCCGTATGAAATGATATCGAATTTCGATATGTTTCGTTTTAGAGTGTCGAACGGGATTTTTGGTGATGCTAATGGCAGCAGAATTATCAATTAAAATGGGAGTAGTAAGAAACTTCAAACCGTAGTCGCGAAGATGTTGTTGTATCCACAAAACCTGGGAACAGCAACTCGAGGCGGCAACATACTCAGCTTCGGCGGTTGAAGTGGAGACCGTTGTCTGCTTCTTACACTGCCAGGAAACAAGCCGGTTTCCTAAGAATTGACATCCTGTTGTTATAGACTTGAAATTAATCTTGCATCCTCCACAGTCTGAGTTAGAATAAGAGGTAAGATCGAAAGTATCTTCCTTGGGGTACCATAACCCGGTGTCAGGATTGCCCCTCAAATATTGAAGAATACGCTTGACCGCTGCCAGGTGAGTCACTCGGGGACTAGCTTGGTACCTAGCACATAAACAAACAGCAAACATTATGTCGGGTCGAGAAGCAGTAAGATACATCAAAGAACCAATCATAGCTCGATATAGGGTAGGATCGACAGTATCCTCCAATTCATCCGGTGATAAATTGTGACCCACGGGAAGAGGAGTAGAAGAGGTTTTTCCGGCAGTAATCTTGAATCGACTCAAGACGTCGTTCACATACTTTATCTGGTGAATGAAGATTCCTTTCACAGACTGATGAACCTACAACCCTAAAAAGAAGTTCATCTCTCCCATCGAACTCATCTCGAACTTGGTTTGCATTGATTTCTCGAATTCCTTACACAACGCGTCGTTTGTTGACCCAAAGATTATGTCATCTACATAAATCTGAACGAGGAGAAGATCATCACCAATGTTTTGGTAAAATAAAGTACAGTCAGCAGTCCCACGTTTGAAACCATTATCCGTAAGATGGTCGGTGAGCGTGCCATACCAAGCTCTCGGGGCTTGATATAGACCATATAATGCCTTGTTTAAGCGATAAACTCGGTCAGAATAATCGGGGTCTTCAAAACCCGAAGGCTGTAAAATAAACACTTCCTCATGAATTTCACCATTGAGAAAAGCACTTTTGACATCCATTTGATAGACTTTTATGTTCTTATAAGCTGCATAGGCCAAAAAGATTCGTATGGACTCCAATCTTGCAACCGGAGCATATACTTCAGTATAGTTAATACCCTCTTGCTGATGAAAACCTTGAACCACTAATCGTGCCTTGTTTCTCACGATCACCCCACGATCATCTTTCTTACACTTATATACCCACTTAGTCGGAATCTCTTTCTTAACTCTAGCCAGTTTGTCGATAAGATCCCAAACACCCAAACGTGCAAATTGCTGTAATTCTTCTTGCATGGCTTCTACCCAAGAAGGATCTTGAAGTGCCATATGAGGAGTCATTGGTTCAACTTGGGATAGAAAGAAAGTGAATTTAGCAAGATTTACAATTCCAGATAAATGTAAATTTGCATAAGCACACAATACATTATGTTCATTTGACGAAGCAACTTGATGATGCGTTTGAACTCCCACATCAAGTTCTCCAATAATGTTTTCTTTTGGATGATAATTATGAATCCTTATAGTGGGATTCTCAAGAACATCAACATTTTCAAATAAATTACTGTAATGTTCACCCAACTCGTGAGATGAAACATCACTATCAAGTTCAATAACTTGATCAACAACTGGAGTGTCATCAGACGAAGTAGATGCATTATCAAAGAGAACTGGAGAATCATTATCAGGATCTTCAGTTGGAGCATCGGTTGGAACTTCAACATCATTAGAACTTGAAAATCTTGGAATTACCAGTTGTATTCAAAGTAAGCACGAACTAAATCTTCATTTGGTTGATCAGTTGTTGGAGTAAATGAATTAAATAAGCCATCATAGTCAAACATCCAGTCAGGACCTTTCCCTTGAGAAGGAGTAGTGTACTTTTGACAGTCCACATGATACCATTCCTCAACAAAACCATACGTAAAGTTAAATACTCGTTTCTTATGAGAAGCATAACCCAAGAAATACCCTTCAATGGCTTTTTCATCAAACTTTCCCACATCCTTTTTCAACATCGTACAAGGATACCCAAGCGGTTCCAAGTACTTTAAATTAGGTTTTCAATTATTCAACAGCTCATAACTTGTCTTCTTGAGTCTCTTTACAGTTAGAACCCGATTGAGTGTATAACACGCAGTATTCACTGCCTCATTCCAAAATTGGACAGGAAGCTTTGAATCAGCAAGCATAGTTCTAGCAGCTTCAATCAACGTTCTATTCTTTTGTTCAGCTACACCGTTTTGTTGTGGTACGTATGGGGCACTGTATTCTCGATGAATTCCCTTTTGTAAACAGAAGAAATCCAATACAGTATTTTTAAATTCAGTACCATTGTCACTTCGAATTCTCCTCACTTTCTGTTTGTATAGTGATTCGATCTTAGTGATTAAATTCTGAACAAGAACCGGTGTTTGATCTTTCGAACTCATAAATAAAACCCATGAGTATCTTGAATAATCATCATTAACCACCAGGCAATACCAATCTCCATAAATACTTGCACGATTCACTGGACTAAAAAGATCCATATGAAGTCGCTCAAGAGGAGTATTAATGGAATTTAATAACTTAGAAGGATGCGCCTTTTTCTTCTGTTTGCCCTTTTTACAAGCAATACAGTGATCGGATAACTTAAAGTTTTTCAAATACACACCTTTAACAAGGTCATTTGCCATTAGATAGTTCATCTTACGAACATGAATATGACTCATTCTACGATGATATAGAATAGAATCTTTCTCAGTTTCTTTCGAGACAAAACATGTTTCGTTAGATGTTGATACTTAGAACTCATACTTAAGACATAAATATCATTCGATCAAGGTGATCTCATGACAACCATGTCCTCGGGAATCTCATATCCCGGTTTCAAAATCAGACACCCTTTATCGGTAAATATTGTAGTGTATTGCTTGTCACAGATTTGCGACACACTCAATAAATTATGGTCTACCTTGTCACAATAGTTGACCTTCTCAAAAGTAATATACCCATTCGAAACATCATCTTCTTGTGTGATCATAACCCAGAATTCCCAGCAATCGCCACATAACCCCCTTGAATATTTCTCACATTTGTTAAGAGGTCGAGATTTTCAGTAATATGGCGAGAACATCCGCTATACATAATTCAGTTTTCACCATAAATGGTCTTGGATGTATCCTACACACAAAAGAAAATGATTAGTTCTAAAAGGCAGGCCAGGCCTCGGTCTTGGGCACCTTTTGGTTTTCTCGAGAAACGTTAAACTTAGTTGAATTCAACTGTTGTTCAGCAACTTAAGAATAAGTTACAGGCTTCTTAGACTTTCATCTTAGATAAGCAGCTTGAACTACATTTGAGTTCATATTTTTGCATAACGGTTCAGTTGGAACAAACTTTGGTTTAATATGACCATGAGTTTAATTCACATGAACAACCTTTCGAGGATTCACGTTTGAGAACATGATGTGAGTATCATCATCATACGACACAGGTTGTTTTAGAATCTCTATTATCAAAGGAACTGGTTTTAATTGATCTTTGACAAATGGGTGAAGATTCTGAGAACTCTTCTGACCACAGTTTCTCACCACATGACCTTGTTGATCGCAAAGGAAACAGCTTCGCATGTCCACATGATTGTGTTGAGATTTAGCAGTAACATATGATACAGAAGGTTGATGATGACTCACGGTCTTGGTAAAAATCTTAGCTAAATCATCAGATGACTCAGATTTCTTTTTCAAATAAAATTTTAAGTTAGAACAATTTGAGAAACTTTTCAAAGTATCGGTTCCAGTTGACTTTACAAATTGAACTTTCTTAGCGTGTTTTAAAACTTTCTTAGCTTTAGTCAAAGGATCAAATGAAACTGATGTTTTAGCTTGAGCATATTGACGTTCAAGATCTTGAAACTTGGAGGTTTCATTGTGAAAAACACTCAATCAGTTCCGGTTTAATGATACTTAGTGGAATGTCTTTCTCAGTGAACATCGTGTCTATCCCCTTTAATTTAATCACACGACCAGTAGATGGCTTGGAAACATTTGGATTGATGAAACGCAACAAATCTTCATTAGAAATTTTGGGTTTTCTGGTTTCTTAGCTCTCACTAGTTTGATCTAACATGATTATCTTGTTTCACCTGAGTTGTGTGTGAACCATACACAGCCTCCTCAAATTCATGAGGTTCACACAGTATATGTGATTAGAACTTGGAATGTTCTTGTTCTTGTGTATGATTTCAGGTTCGAACACATCCTCAATGATGACTTTGTCAACATTTTCAACAAAGACTTTGTTGCTTTGAACATGAGGTTTCTGAGCTGTAGTTTGGACTTTAACAGTTTCAGGTTTAACTAGTTTTGCTTTTTCAGAGATCACAGATTCTTTACCAATCACATCCTCTTCTTTTCTAGCAAAAGGATTTGGTTTGCAATCATTTTGAAAAGGTGGTGGAATTTCAACAAAACCTATTCCTTTATTTGAATCTTTTTGCTTACCAGATACTTCAATTATTTCATTTAGCAAAAAGGAAGAGTTTCTGAATTTGCCCAAATTGTTCTTTAACTCAAGAACCTCATTTTCAAGCTCAGTTATCTTTGATCTATGTATCAAAATTTCTTGAAACTTTTGACCATTGATAGTCATTTTAACCGCTAACTCATCTTTAAGATCACGATTACTTATCGTTAAAGCCACAATTTTCTCTCTTGAATTCATTTGAGGGGTTAAGGGATGTCTATAAGTGTCCTTTAAAGAAACAATCTCTTTTAGCAAATTATCATTTTGAAGTTTTAAGGAATCTATCTTAGGCTTGTTGATTTCACAATCGGCACATGAAACATTATTAGAAAATTTAGAAGTTGAAGTACTGACCTCATTTTGCTTAGCCATGTAAGCTGACGTGGTTGAATCACTGATTTTAGCCAAACATGCAAAAGTGGTTGGAAGCTTTTCACTTGTATCATCTAAATCAGGCTCGGTATCAACATCAGAAGATAGCTCACTCCCACTTGTATTTGATCCAAACATCATCGAATTAGCTTGATTGTCATGACACATCAATCGTTGTGTCCAGTCATCGCCATCTAAGTTAGACAACATTGCTTGGGCTCCAGAAGACGACGGTTTGGATCCAGAAGATTTTCCCGCATCATTTTCACTTTTACCAGATGAATTCTTATCTTGCTTTCTGGGACTAGTGTATTCCTTCTTTGGCTTATCACATTCTTTAGCAAAATGCCCAAACTCTTGACAGTTATAGCATTTGACCTTTAATTTATCAAATCCCAATTTCTTGTTCAAAGATGAAAGATCTTTACCCGTTCTTTGCATATACTTTTTCACTTTCCTGACTATCATGGCCATATTCCACTTCAAGTCCATCAGTTCTGAATCATCAGGATCAATTTGATCATAATCTTCATCAGTCAAATCGCTCATGGAAATTTTACTACTAACCAAATTCTCATATGAAGTCATGAAGGCAGATAAGAAAGAAAAATTTTGTTCGGCCTCCTCATATTTACATTCGGTTGTGATGAGAATTGATTTAAAGGTGATGAATTACCAGATCTTACAGATGAACCAGAAATACCAGATGATACAGTATTTCTAGCTGTGTAGAAGCAAGCACGTGGATCACTATAGATAGTTGTTGCATTATCGCTTGCATTTTGTGTTAGAAATGTGTAGGTTCCCAGCCGGATCTACACAGGAGTATCTCGTAACACGATGGTGCAGAATCCCCTACATATACGATACGAGTGCTAACACGAGGAACACGTAAATCACACGCAAAATCACAAACGCAAAGGAATACTTGTTATATTGCGATATCGAAAACCAAAGACACCATACACGTAACACGCTTGTTACAAAACTCAGCCGTCCAAAGTTAGGTTTAAAGGTAGCCGAAGTTAGGTTATATAGTGCGACAACTTCGCCTAACATGCTAGGCGAAGTTGTCCTTAACTTCGCTACTCCACAAGTTTGCCTAATAAAAAATGCAAACTAACACGTTCAACAAGATAAGAACATTGTAACGATTACAGACACAATAAACACGAGATAAATGAACTACTGGCATCATGCACCAATAGACTCCCCCTTGACAGTAGCTTCATATCTCTAACACCTTTGTCGTGTCTTGTAATCCAAAAAGCACGTACCCTTCGTCTTCAAGCATGAACGCCCTGTCTCACACAAACTGAGACCACCCTCTGGTATTTCTTCGCTTCGTCTTTCAACGCATGTATATAGAAAATCTTCATATCATTAAGTACCTGCAAATCATCTTTGGACAAGTTAACCAAGTGCATTGGATCATACACTCTTAAGATCTCCTGTTCATCTTCATCTTCCATCACGGCTGTAGAAGTCTGGCAATCAACATACCACCACTTGAGATCCTTCAACACATCCTGGGGCATAAGCTTCATAGGTACCTCTTTCAAACACCGAATCGACTTGTACTTCATCACCATCCAGGGCTTTCCATCAGCCCTCATTCCCCTTTCCTTGTCTTCAATCAGCTTCCCCTTTTGAGGCCTCAACAACTCAAACTTTTTCTCCTTAACACTCTCCTTCCACACAATCTTTCCAACCCATCTCGCAAAATCATCATCACTTCTATTAATCAACCTTAAACGAGCCAAATATTTCACTTCACACTCAGGAAAAGTGTTGAGAGACCTCAATGCCTTAGCAAAATATTGAATCCTATCATATCGCTTTATCACAAACAACTTTAACGGTTCATCATACAACCAGCAAATAATCCCTTTCTTCGATTCAGCATAACCCTTGATATTGTAACTTTTCTTGAAACATTGCGGGTACCTGGCTTCTTTGTATTAAAGAACCATTGAGCACAGCCTTCTTTCCACCTTGGATGCTCTTCCCACTCAGAATCACCCAACACATTTTCATCTTAAACCAAATTTTCTTGATCAACACTTGGAATATCATGCTCAACATTATCATCAATTATCTCTCCTTCCTCTAACCCACTATCTCTTTATCTGTTCACCAATTTTCTCAACCTCACTAACAGTTAGCACATCATCACCCAACTCATCCTCATCATCCACAACCACTGTCTCACCACCTGCACTGCCCGACGGACCAGCAAACTCCCCCTGAGATGTGGAAGCCCCAAGAGTTTGTTCAGTTCTTGGCAGCTCACCACCTGCATCTTTTGATGTATTGGGATCATCGTCTCTGTCCTGTCTTTTCTTCGTTCTCAACTCATCACCTTTGCAACTAGTCTCCCCATGAGATGCTAAGAACTGTTTAAGAGCATCAAAGAGTTTACCGTGTTCAATAAGAAGAGATGACTGAATCTGGTTCTCAGCCACGATCCGTTGAATAGCTTGTGTCTGAATGAGGTTTATCCGTGACTGCTCAGCAACAACTCTTTCAAGTGCCGCAATCCGCTCAGAATCAAACAGAGTAGAATCAAAATCAAAGTTCATATGAGAAGTGTCCTGAGCATACGGTGGTGTAATTCCCAAGCTTACTGGAATATCAGATGTCGGCTGCATAGTAACTATGGGTGAAATAGAGACAGACAACCCATCCGTTGCCACCAGAGTAGACTCAACAAACCTAGCAACCACCACAGATGGAGTAAGAGTAGGAGGCGGCAAAGAAACAACCTCCGGTGCGGACATCTGTACCGTAGATGGAGCTATACCAGATGGGGCAGAGACGGCTACCATTGGTACACTCAAGGTCACTGGCAATGGATCAGACGAAGAAGGAGGTAACATAGACATACCAGATAACGATGGTGGGGGGAAATGGACTACACTTGAACCTTCACCAACTTTGGCCTTCTTTGATCTTCTTACCAAACGATACATCTCCTCCTCATAATCCGATTCACTATCATCTGAGTCTTTCTTCCGTTTACCTTGAATTCTTTCTTGTATGGCAAGAACTCTCTATGCTTCAACAATGTCATTAGTGGAGGAATCAGATAAAGTTTCCTCAGAATCCTCCACAGAGGCAACAGACGGACCCAAAGATAAACCAACCCTAGAAACATACACACCAGAAACTTCAACCACTAAGGCTTGTACTTCAGCAGCATGATCAACTCTTTCCATATCAAAGAAACCTTGCCCTCCAAAGGCAACCTCAAGATCAACTTTTTCAACGGGAGCTACAACAGGGTAAACATTAGGAATTTCTTGAACAACTGGTGGTGGTTGAACCACAAGAGGTGGTTGAGGAATATCAACTTGTTGCGGAGCCGGATCATTGAACTCATCCTCTGGTGGTGCAACGTAAGCAGGGTTCACAAGATACCCAAATAAGGTTGTGTGCTTCGGACGAAGGTCAGGCTTGCTTCGTGCACTAGATTACCTACATTGTGTAAAAATTCTCTTGTTAATGCTTTCCACATAGGAGATAGGGCGACGTTGAGGCAGATTGGGAGCAACATGATTGAGAATCATCTGTAAGAATCTTGGGTACATCAAGAACCGTTCCCGTGCCACTGCTCGTCGTTGACGATCAATCTCATAAAATACCATCTGATTGAAACTATAAGGCTTGTTGTAAGTCAATGCAGACATTACAGATTGCATCGTCGCACCCATACCATCGGATCCAGCCTTGCGACCAGACATGCACATAATCATCACGTGCATCAAGAAACGCCACTGATCTAACAGAAACCCCTTTCGTCTTTGTGAATATTCAAACGGACCTGAATACCCCATACGAAGAAAGGCTCTGTTTCTGAAGGTAGCTGAAAACTCAGTAGGATCCTGAGTGGTTTCAACCCCGAACTGTAAAGCTTCCCTGATCTGATTGGCCGAGAACTGCACCACTTGATTGTTCACTGTAGCACGTATAACTGGAGGTTCAACACGACAGTCATATTTCACCGTCCTCCAGAAGTCTTCAATGTTTGGAAGAGATATCGGTAGAGTAATTGTAATAGCATGAAAAATACGTGAACGAATGAGAAACGAGATGATCTCACGAAAATCCTCAGCTCCACGACTATCGGGATCCAAAGTGACATACATGTTGTGACCTGGAAAGAACTGTCTCTTATCACCGTCACCTTCGTCACCACCTGTACCACCAGCACCAGCCACAGCATCTATACCTGGAAAAACAAACGAGCCAAGTTATAAAAATATGGCATGCAGCATATAACTTTGTTGTTGTAACATTAGCGAAGTTAAGGTTTTAGCGAAGTATATAACTTTGCTTGGGATAAAACTTCGCTTGACAACTATATATTTGCTTATACCCTAGTTCAGTATGACGGCAACTTCGCCAGGTGAATAGCTTTGATTTGCAGGTCTGATACGTATGATTTCGAAGGTTTCGAGAGTTACAGTGATGAACGATTGATGAGTATTATTGAGAAACGAACAAAAGAACGATGTTTCAACGTAAAACGATTCCGTGAAAAGTCTAATGGAACAATTATAACACTCGTGTGATAATCCCGAACCACACAATCACGAGCAAATTCTCTGATACCAATTGTAGGTTCCCAGCTAGATCTACACAGGAGTATCTCGTAACACGAGGGTGCGGAATCCCCTACATATACAATACGAGTGCTAACACGAGGAACGCGTAAATCACATGCAAACTCACAGACGCAAAGGAATATTTGTTATATTGCGATATCGAAAACCAAAGACACCATACACGCAACACGCTTGTTACAAAACTCAGTCGTCCAAAGTTAGGTTTAAAGGTAGCCGAAGTTAGGTTATATAGTGCGACAACTTCGCCTAACATGCTAGGCGAAGTTGTCCCTAACTTCGCTACTCCACAAGTTCGCCTAATACAAAATGCAAACTAACACGTTCAACAAGATAAGAACATTGTAACGATTACAGACACAATAAACATGAGATAAATGAACTACTTGCATCATGCACCAACAAATGGAATGATAGGAGAAATTGTTGAACTTAATAGCATACTTCCACCATACAATGCAGGATCTTGACTATCTTTTGAAGATTTTGATATTTAAGATCGAATTCTCGTGCTTCGATCTTTTGCATAAATTCTGATGCTGTCAAATCTTCATTGTTGAAATATTTATTCTCTTTTAGAACCATCAAGAAAGTCGAGTAAGAACTCGGTAATGCACTTTTAATGGTGTCAATCTTGTCAAACTCGGAAGTTTCCAACCTCATATTATCCATCTCAGCTATCAAATGATTAAATCTTGTTATCATCTCTTCAACAGTCTCACCCTTAAGTAGGTTAAAGTTTCTAAATTGAAACTTGAGCATAACCTTTTTGCTTTCAGCAGTGTTACCCATACTTCTCATCCGAATGTGTTGGAATAATGAAGCACAAATCTTTATGCTCCCTACTTGGTGAAAGATGTTTTCATGAAAAGCCATAGTGAGAGTAGAATAAGCTTTCGTCTCAATTTCTAACGCTTTCTTCTCTTCAACCGAATATTGCGAGATAGCTTTAGGTGTAAAACCAATGGTTTCATCTCCAATCATTGGAACGGTGTAAACCTCATCTAAGCAATATGAACAATCAGGGTGAACTGACCCTAGATGAGCACGGAAACGAGGTTCCTATATAGCAAAATCGCTAAATTTCAGTTAACGTGGACACTTTGAATGTGAACCGATCTCGGTATCCAGTTGCAACATTTGTTGCATTAACATATTTTGGGAAGCTAATGCATACATACCTACCATGTTTGCTAAATGACAATTTTCTCAAACTCCAAGGGTTAAAATTGAAAATTATATTAACGAACTGTGAACAGTAAAAGTAACGAACTGCGAACAGTGGTTAACGAATCACAGTTTAACAAAGTTAAGATTTTTCAAGTAACGAATTAGGAATGATTTTAACGATGTTTTCTTGTAAAGCCATAGTGAGAGTAGAATAAGCTTTCGTCTCAATTTCTAACGCTTTCTTCTCTTCAACCGAATATTGCGAGATAGCTTTAGGTGTAAAACCAATGGTTTCATCTCCAATCATTGGAACGGTGTAAACCTCATCTAAGCAATATGAACAATCAGGGTGAACTGACCCTAGATGAGCACAGAAACGAGGTTCCCATATAGCAAAATCGCTAAATTTCATTTAACGTGGACACTTTGAATGTGAACCGATCTCGGTATCCAGTTGCAACATTTGTTGCATTAACATATTTTGGGAAGCTAATGCATACATACCTACCATTTTTGCTAAATGACAATTTTCTCAAACTCCAAGGGTTAAAATTGAAAATTATATTAACAAACTGTGAACAGTAAAAGTAACGAACTGTGAACAGTGGTTAACGAATCACAATTTAACAAAATTAAGATTTTTCAGGTAACGAATTAGGAATGATTTTAACGAATCTGAAACAGTAACTTTAACGAGTCTGAAATAGATTATAATGAATTGGTCCACGAATCAAGTAACGAAACAGATGGTTTCCTTTAACGAATCACTAAGTGTAATCTTAGCGACTTAAGTAGCGAATTAACTACAGTTGATAACGAATCAACTGATAGCGAATCAGGTTGTTACAATGGTTATAACAAACCTCTGACAACAATTGGCACGTGGCAAAAGTTGTTATAATAACAGTTAACGAGGTGAGACACGTGTCACACAAATTAGTTGACACGAATCAGCTAATCATCATAACGAATCAGCTTAAAATGTGAACGAATTAACCAGAAATGTTAACGAATCAACTGAATCTTCAAATCTTCAAATCTTCAAACGCATATTTCTAGATTTCTGGAAACGTATGAACATTCAAACAAATACGAAATCTGTAATACTCACTCGATACACAACCAAATCGCCCAATTAACCTACCAAAACACTCGGAAATACACTGCGAATCCAACTCGTGCCATCTTGTACATCAAATTACCTTAACTCGAACCCAATTTAACCAAAGCCACACTTTGTTTTCCGGCTAAATTCAAAAACAAACCAATTCCAACAAAAAACCAACTAATTACCAATTCCAATATACCAAGCCTTCCCGATATCTTACCAATCTCAAATCCAATCCACTCAATCCATTTCCAATCCCAAATTATACTTAATTCGATCCAAATGTTACTCGGACATAAACTTAAACCAAAATAACAATTAACAGTCTATTACTAACCAACTGCCACTCAAATCAAGAGCAAACGAATTATCGAAAGCTCTGATACCACTTGTTTGTACCTAATCCAGCAGATTTAAGATCTAGTGATTATAAAACGGATCTAGTTCATGATGCTCTGATTAATTATAAGTTGTATATGTATATATTAGTATTAGTTGTATATATATGTGTATGTATATATATGTGTATGTATAATATAAGATGATTAATGAAGGTGAAGATTGAAACGAGATCTGGACAGAGTTTCAATACATAAATCTCAAAGCTTAAATTAACAGAGGTGAACACCTCTATAAATAGAAGATGGATCTAGGTCGTTACACATTCCGTAACGAACTAGCTTCCACTTCGTTACATTACAATAACTGAAATAAACTTAACGAATCACCTCTGATTCGTTAAACATCCTTAACGAATCGGGAGGGAACTTAACTTAAGTCTAGTTCGTTAAACATCCTTAATGAACTAGATGATAAACATAACGAACTACAGAAATAACTTAATATTTATTACATAAATAAAACGACAAATACATTAACGATAGATACAAAGACTTGAGACGCAAAAACCGTGTACTAACATTTTTCAAAACTTTTGATCATCGTTATATCATGTTTTGGTTATGTATTCGTATTCCTAAGGTAAATACGATCATAACGTGATGATTTACGTCATATTTAATGAATGTTGGAGGGTTAATTGCTTGATTTCGTTATCGGGTTGTATGCATATGATAAAACCTTAATTTAATCAATTTGTACTACGATTTGGTACATAAGATCAATACCATTATAATCACGATGTGATTTCGAGATCCTTGTGATCATAGATTTGTTCTTATATTGTTGATTGTGGTTGTATTGATTTCCGAATTGCAACTTTGACTTTTCATGTTCTTGGTAATTTTGACCTTGACCAGATTAGTCAAACATTAAGCTTAACATGCCATTCGTTATTGTGTAACGAATTGGAGCTAATTCGTGTCCAATTCGTTATACAAATCACACGAATCAGGATAACGACTCATAATTTATAACAAATCAGATTTTCATTCGTTATTTATGATGAATTAGACTATAATTCGTTAACCTTTATTCTTGATTCGTCAGACCTAATTCGTTAATTATTTACTTGAGAGCGAAGAAGCTAATTCGTTATAACGAATCACCATTTCGTCAGTGGCGGATCTAGACTCGAAACCAAGCCGTAGCTCAAAAAAAAATTTTCCCCATATTTAATACAATGTTAACGAAACAAATATAAAGAACACGACAACAAATAAATTTAGACTAACCGGGTTAACAAACCAATAGTGGCGGATCTAGTTTGGGCTGTAAATATCTCATATTCGGTTTTTGATAGCTTGAAACTGATCCATTACATCTTCTTCATTTACTATATCAAATGTTTCTCTTTCGACTGCACAAACTAAAGCATTGTTCAAATACACATTACACATTCGGTTGCGCAAATCCGTCTTGATAAGCTTCCTTTTAGAGAATCATCTTTCAATGTTTGTAGTTGCAACCGGTAAAACCAATGCTAGCTTCAATATTCAATAAACCAAAGGAAATGTTGTGTGTTTTCCGGTTTCCACCATTACACGAGCAAGATCACCCATTCCACCCAGTTTTGCAAATTTAGCATCTTCCTTTAAAGTATAATAAAAGGTCGTAAGATCACCCGCAATACACCATCTTTCTTCGTTAGTAAAATCATTCAGATACAACTCTGAAAAAGCCACTATCTTAGATATGTCAAACATGGAAAACGAATCACAAGGATCTAAACCCGACATATTTTTCTCGATATAACACACCAATGAATCTGTGCAAAAGGTATCACAATTTTGATGTGTAAATCGATCGTAGTAAAATTAATCGTGAAAAAAGATCTCTTCACAATAGCCGTTGCGTCTCTGACAATGTCATGTGTAGGATTTGATATTTGGATTCAGTTTTTTACCAAATTATCTTACAAATAACATGTATTAAATAATAATAACAAAAACAACAACATTAACATGTTAATAATACCAAAAAAGAATCATACGGAAAATATCATTAATTTACCAAACAAATGATCAATAAAAGCCAAAACAAAACCATTTTACATTCAAAAACTTCATCTCGAAAATTAAGATTGACTAGACTAGAAGTGTAGTGTGAAAAAAGTTGAGTAGTAGGCTTGTAGGAATAGAGTTTGCAGGAGTATTAAAATAATATATAAATTATAAAGATTTTTAAATAAAGGTGGTTTTAAAAGCATTATTTTAAATAATATAAACCATTCTTCTCCAATCCATATCCTGAGAGTTCTCAGTCGGAACAAGCTCGTCGGACCTACAAAGCGCCGACGCCGACCACAAAATCTTTAAAGTATCTTTCCTTTTTAAGTTTAAATACTCTTTCAGAGAAAATCAAGAGGGTCAAACTATAATTTTTTATGTTTGGAGTTCTCCGGTACAGCTATGTTTTCATCGGCCGGAGGGTTAAGGGACCCTCCGGATGTGACAATCGTCAATTTCAGGTTAACTCCGTTAACGCAACTCCGTCAATTCAAACTTTAGATTATTGAATCTAAACGCAAACCTCATTACATTTAAACTAGGGTTTAAATGACGCTTAACACTTACTACATGTGTAGTAGTCTTTCGGGATTTGCACCGAAACGCAAACGATTGATGAATAAACGAAAAACACTAAAACACTAATTATGTGATAATTATGTGTTAGGATTATGTGTTATGTGATAATATTATTGTCATGTTAATTTAATGTGCAAGTTATGATAGAATGTTCTAGAAAAAGTAATACTTAATGTTAACTTAATGTGCAAGTTATGATAGAATGTTCTAGAAAAAGTAATACTTAGGAGTTGAGGGGCCAAAGTGTAACATATTCCTTTATAAATACATGGTAAACCTAAACCCTAACCTCCTACCTATTCCCCTACTAAAATCGGCAGCCATCCCCTCCCTTTATTTCCTTGAGATCGATTAATATACACACACACACAATCAAGATCTTTCAAGTTTGATTGAAGATTAAGGTGCTAGGAAGGTATACACAACTATTCTATGTATCCTCTATGTTTAATTGTTAGTTTTATTGGGTTAATTGTAAACCTTTATGGCTGATTTCTTGGTATTATGTTATTCATGTGATTCTTGATTTAATTGATGATGATTGATAACTAGATTTGATATTGTTGCATGATTATTGTTGTCTTTGAGTTTGATATCAAGTAAAACCCTAACTATGTATGTATGGTATGATTGATAGGAGTTATGATGTCTAGAATGTTCTATGAATGATTTGTGATCTATAGATAGTTAAATTGTTGAGTTTGGATGAAAACAGTTTCTGGACAGATTGTGTTGTTGATGATGGAATGACTGAAACGGGATGTAAAAGTGGTAAATGAATGAGATAATTGATACTACAGTAAACTAGGTTGAGTCTAGTTTCTAAAGAATATAAATTTGTAATTTTTGGACGTGTGAAAGTTAACTTTTATGATTTTACAAAAACGTGGTGCAAAGCTGAGTTGTTAGACCTGCTGTTAGGTTGTTTTGTAAATGTTATATCTCATGATCTACGAGGCCAATTGGGTTGGTTCCACTTCTGGAAGTTGACTTATTGAGTTAGGAACCTAACCCAAGTGGTCTTGCATTTATTGGATTTTTCGTTTAACGGGAATTGCAAATAAAATTCTGTTGCGCATGAATCTGACTGATATGAGTTTGCTGTAATGTTTTGGTCATTATAAGAAAAATATGTGGAATAAAAATAAGATAAAATATGTTCTGGAAACCTAAGATATGTATGCTTCTGTGGTGATTTTTGGTGAATTAATTGAGACGTTATGATTGGTGAAATAGTATAATCTTTCAAGTAGAAATTCTGTCATAATGAAACTAACTGCTGAGTTGTGTAAAAATGCATGAAATATGATAGTTTTTGTATATTTGTTATGTTTTGACCAAAATACCCTTGCGGGGAATAGTTGCTAATTGATTGCCATGAATTGACCAAATTGCCCTTATGGGGAATAATGGTTAGTTAGTCTTTGTTTGTTGACCAAAATGCCCCTACGGGAATAATTGCTAATAAGTATGTTATTAATACGTGACACGAAAGTAATTGCTCACTCATGTATCGTATCACAATTTTACTTGTTTAAGTCACACACGATTCACAAACGAAACACGAAACATGTTACGTGCATAGGTATTATGTGCCGAGTCTAGAGACTCGTTAAACATTCCGATACTTAGAAAATCTCTTTGTTATTTTAGAACGCTAGAGAGTTTTCTACGACGCGCATCACTCGGTGATCTAGATCGGATATTCTTCGCAAACAGTGAGTTCACTTACCCCACTCTTAAACTGTTTTCAAACGTTTTTCACTTGGGGGAGATAACATACTCCGATAAACATATTTTCTGAGATAAACGCATATGAAAGATTTTGTTATAAATTATATATCACTTGTAAGGGCTAAGCGGCATACGTAACATTTGAAGTCCCACACATCGGACCGGTTAATATTTGGAATAGCGAGTCACTTTTGGGTAGTACTACTGGGTTTGACAAACCCCACCCGACGCTAAGCTCAACTGGAGGTTGAGTGGGTGTAAATTTTGGCTAACACTTACCATGGTCTGGAGGACCTGGTGACGGGCACTTGATAAACAGTCAGCTTCGGTCGCGAACCACTTAGCGATACTTGTTGTATAGATTAGCTACCTATCGATATATAATTTGACATAACACTATCTGGTAATGCAAAACACTTAAACGCTGTAACGTGGTTACACACTTAAACGCTGTAACGTGGTTACACACTTAAACGCTGTAACGTGGTTACACACTCAAACGCTGTAACATGGTTACACACTCAAACGTCGTAACGGGGTTACGCAACACTTAAACGTCGTAACGGGGTTACGCAACACTGAAACGCCGTAACGAGGTTACGCAAAACGCTTAAACGCCGTAACGAGGTTACGCAAAACGCTTAAACGCCGTAACGTGGTTACGCAAAACGCTTAAACGCCGTAACGTGGTTACGCAAGACACTTAACGTAAAACGCTGAACGCAAACGCTAAACGATTTATTTTTATATAACTTGTGAACTCACCAACCTCGTGTTGACCCTTTTAGTATGTTATTCTCAGGTAGCCGAGGCGGGCGCGCGGTCTAGGAACATGCATTGTTTGAATCATCTTTATTTATATGGTTTACGCTTCCGCACTTATTTGCATTTAAACGTTTTTATGGTTTGATTATAACTAATGATTCCGATCCTGTTAGTTCACACCCTCTGACGGTAAAACTCCGTTAGTGGATTTTGAGGGTGTGACAGATTGGTATCAGAGCCATTGGTTATAGCGAACTAGAAGCTGCATGCATACTAGACTATAACCGCGACGACCCATTAGTTATAATGATACGCACTGCATAGGTTTGTGTAGTCTTTGTTGTCTTATCTCTTTACCTCTTTCACTCATACGCGCGCATACACGGCATACCTGTAGAGATGTCGACGCCATCCTCATCATCGTCCGATCTGATGACTCATGCTCACGGGAAGGAACCGCAATTACCTACCGCATTGCCACCCCGAGTAGTCCCGGAACTCGAAACACCCGCACCAAAGAGGTACCGCCTATCCGGAGGCATTTACGAAAACGACGTTAGCTGGGATTGGTACCCTAACATGATCAGACGTATGGTCTATCGCGAACAAGTTCCCCCGTTACCTCACCCGAACCACCCTACTTATCCCAACCCCCTACCACCCATAACCGAACCTGTAGAGCGAGTTCTCGCAGCTGTCGTTTCTTGTTTGGAGCGTGATGTGGGTTACATGCGCTACACGAGAGAAAATGTTTCCAGACTGTTTAAAGACGGAACCGAGACTCAGGAGGAGATTGCCCGCATGGCAGCGGCAATGAAAGAAATGCAAGAGACTAATGAGCAACAAACGAAGGTTATGATGAAGATACAAGCCGAGATGATAGACTTGCAAGAGCAACTCCAAGAAGCAAGGACCAGAACCGAGATAGCACTCGAGCGTTGCGATGACCTACAAATGCAACTTGCTCAGAACGCAGCCGAACCCGAGGCAGAGCCTGAGGCCGAGCCTGAGGCAGATCCTGAAGAAGATCCTGAAGAGGAACCTGAGGAGGACCCCGAGGAAGATCCCGAGGAGGAGCCTGAAGAAGAACCGGCTGAGGAGGAGGCACACTCAGAGGTGTCCTCAGACGATGTGCAAATGTGCAAATTCTTGGATTGGAACTAGCTAACGCTATGAACTGAGAGGAGTTCAAAGACTTGATGCGAGAAGAGTATTGTCCGAGGGAGGAGATTTCAAAGTCGGAGTCAGAATTTTGGTCATTGAAGATGGTGGGTTCGGAAATCGAAGCCTACACTACCCGTTCTCACGAGTTAGCGGTGATGTGTCCACGGATGGTAGATCCGCCGAGTAAGAGGATTGAAATGTACATTGATGGGTTAGCACCGCAGATTCAGGGCATGGTGACGTCTTCCAGACCAGCCACGATACAACAAGCGATCCGGTTAGCTCACAAACTGACGGATCAAGCAGTGGCCCAAGGTGCGTTACCACCTAGGGGTTCAACCACTAAGGCCCGTGACAACCCGAGTAATGACAACAACAGCAACAGCAACCCGAGCAGCGGAAAGAGGAAGTTTGACAACACCAGATCCTCATCCTCGAACCTCCCACCGCAACAACACTACCGTAAGCCCGAATTCACTCGGAGCTTTAACAATCAAAGTCACAACAACAATAACAACGGTAGCGGGCAGGGTTCGAGCGGATATGCTGGGAGATATCCAAAGTGCAATAGGTGCAACTATCATCATGTTGGTCAGTGTGACCGTGTCAAGTGTCAAAGATGCGGAAAGATAGGTCACCAAGCGAAGGAATGTAGAGTTGACCTTGCGGCGAAGGGTGCTCCTAAGCCACCGATGACGACTAAGGGATGTTTTGAATGTGGACAGGAAGGTCATTTCCGGAAGGATTGCCCCAAGCTGAAACAGAATGACAATAATGGGGGTAATGGAAGTGGCAGTAATGGTGGAGGAAATGGCAAAGGAAGAGCGTTTGTGATTGGATCGGGTCAAGCCCGCAATGATCCGCATGTGGTGTCTGGTAAGTTCCCTGTAAACGATTGTTTTGCTTCTGTTTTGTTTGACACTGGAGCTGATAGGAGTTTTGTGTCGAAAGCCTTTAGTCAACTCTTAGACTTAACTCCAACTCCGTTAAGACTATAGTAACGACTCATGTACTTGCGGGATGTAAGTTAAAACTGTCAGGTCATATTGTTGATATCGACCTTATTCCTTTTACGCTTAGTAGTTTCGATGTCGTTGTCGGCATGGACTGGTTATCCGAGAACCGAGCGGAGATTATATGTCACGACAAGATAGTTCACATTTCTACCCCTTCCGGCGAGATCATTTCGGTCCGAGGCGAGAGAAGCGGCATGACCACCAGCGTCATTACCCTTTTGAAGGCACAGAAGTATCTACGAAAGGGTCATCCGGCAATTTTGGCACAGATTGTTAAGAAACCAGCGGAGGAAAAACGAATTGAAGACATACCGGTTGTGCGAGACTTCCCGGAAGTTTTCCCAGAGGATTTGCCCGGACTCCCTCCTATTCGTCAAGTCGAATTCCAAATCGAGTTGACACCCGGTGCAGCACCCATAGCACGAGCCCCGTATCGGCTCGCACCGGCGGAACTTCAGGAGTTGTCCACTCAGTTGCAAGATTTGTTGGATAAGGGTTTTATCCGACCTAGCTCATCGCCATGGGGAGCCCCTGTCTTGTTTGTCCGAAAGAAAGACGGGACTTTCCGAATGTGCATCGACTACCGGGAGTTGAACAAGGTGACGGTCAAGAACCGTTATCCTTTACCCCGAATTGATGATTTGTTTGACCAGCTTCAAGGATCGAGTTACTACTCGAAGATTGATCTACGATCCGGTTACCACCAGCTGAGAGTGCGCGAAGAAGATATCTCAAAGACGGCTTTCAGAACACGGTATGGTCACTACGAGTTTTCGGTTATGCCTTTTGGCCTAACCAACGCGCCAGCCGTATTTATGGATCTCATGAATCGAGTATGCAAGGCGTACCTCGACAAGTTCGTGATTGTTTTCATCGATGATATTCTCGTCTACTCCAAGAACGAGACTGACCACGAAGATCACTTAAGGGTAATTTTGGAACTATTGAAGAAGGAACAACTGTATGCTAAACTCTCGAAATGTGAATTTTGGCTTCGCGAGGTTCACTTTTTTTTTGGACATGTGATCAACGAGAATGGTATCCATGTCGATCCCGGTAAGGTAGAGGCCATCAAAAACTGGGAAGCACCTAAGACTCCGACTGAGGTGCGGCAATTCCTAGGACTGGCCGGCTACTACCGGCGTTTCATCGAGGGATTTTCAAAGATTGCTCAACCCCTCACTGCTTTGACTCACAAAAGGCACTAAGTACAACTGGGGTGACGCGCAAGAATCCGCTTTTCAACTGTTGAAAACCAAGCTTTGTAGCGCCCCTATTTTAGCCCTCCCCGAGGGAACGGAAAATTTTGAGGTACACTGTGACGCATCTATACAAGGCCTCGGTTGTGTGCAGATGCAACTCGAGAAGGTTATAGCCTATGCCTCTCGACAACTACGGATTCACGAGAAGAACTACACGACTCATGATTTGGAACTCGGAGCTGTGGTGTTTTCCCTAAAGATATGGAGGCATTACTTGTACGGTACCAAGTTTACCATATACACCGACCACAAGAGTCTCCAGCATATCTTCGATCAAAGGGAGCTGAACATGCGACAGCGTCGTTGGGTCGAGTTGCTTAAGGATTATGATTGTGCCATCAAGTACCACCCTGGCAAGGCCAATGTAGTGGCCGACGCACTCAGTAGAAAAGAAACCGATAAACCCAGACGAGTACGAGCATTGCAACTCACAATTCATGCTAGCTTACCCGACCAGATTCGCGATGCACAACTTGAAGCTTTGAAAGATGATAATCTTCCATCAGAACTCATGCGGGGCATGGACAAACAACTTGAAACCAAATCGGACGGGGTCCGATATTTTGAGAACCGGATTTGGGTTCCACGATACGGAGAGTTGAGAACTCTAGTGATGGACGAAGCTCATAAGTCCCGATATTCTATCCACCCTGGCTCAGATAAAATGTATCATGATTTAAAGGCACTTTACTGGTGGCCGAACATGAAAGACGACATTGCCACCTACGTGAGCAAATGCTTGACTTGTGCCAGAGTCAAGATAGAATACCAGAAACCATCTGGTCTACTGCAACAACCGGAACTCCCAATGTGGAAATGGGAGCACATCTCAATGGACTTTATTACGGGTTTGCCTAAGACACCGACGGGATGCGATACCATCTGGGTGATCGTTGACCGGTTGACTAAATCGGCACACTTCCTAGCAATTAAGGAAACAGACAAAATGGAAAGACTGACTCGCGTATACATGAAAGAAGTGGTGCCTAGACACGGAGTGCCTGTCTCGATCATTTCCGATCGAGATTCTCGTTTCACCTCGCACTTTTGGAAGTCGCTGCAAAGCGCACTGGGCACCCGTCTCGATATGAGTACAGCATACCATCCTCAGACGGATGGGCAAAGTGAACGGACTATTCAGACCCTGGAGGACATGTTGCGTGCATGCGTGTTGGATTTCGGAAAAAGTTGGGAACCCCACTTACCTTTGGTAGAGTTTTCGTATAATAACAGCTACCACGCAAGTATTAACGCAGCACCGTTTGAAGCACTAGACGGACGGAAGTGTCGATCACCGCTCTGCTGGGCAGAGGTGGGTGACAGCCAAATCACTGGTCCAGAACTGGTACTCGAAACTTCGGAAAAGATTGTTCAAATCCGAAACCGCATGGCAGCAGCACGTGATCGCCAAATGAGTTACGCTGACAAGCGCCGAAAACCTCTCGAATTTCAAGTAAACGATCGAGTGTTACTCAAAGTCTCACCTTGGAAAGGTGTGGTTCGCTTTGGAAAGCGAAACAAACTCAACCCACGATATGTTGGTCCTTATCGGATAACGGAACGCGTTCGTCCAGTGGCGTACCGACTGGACTTACCAGCAGAACTCAGTAGTGTACATAATGTTTTTCACATGCCTATCCGATGAAACTCAAGTAGTCCCTTTGGAGGAACTACAAGTTGATGAACAGTTACGCTTCGTTGAAGAACCAGTTGAGGTTTTGGATTGGGAAACCAAAACGCTCAAGCACAGCAAAATTTCAATTGTTAAAGTTCATTGGAACTCGAGACGTGGACCGGAGTTCACGTGGGAACGCGAGAATCAAATGATGAAAAAGTATCCTCACCTTTTTGAAGGGCTGACCAAACATAGAAAACCGTGAAACCCGGCAAACCGTCAGAAATCACCGGAGGTATGAATTAAATTTCGGGACGAAATTTCTTTCTACTAGGGGATGATATGACAAACTGAAAATTTTTCTTACTTTTTCAGACACTCATCACGACTTGACTCAAATTTTCGGGACGAAAATTCTTTAACATGGGAATGATGTGACAATCGTCAATTTCAGGTTAACTCCGTTAACGCAACTCCGTCAATTCAAACTTTAGATTATTGAATCTAAACGCAAACCTCATTACATTTAAACTAGGGTTTAAATGACGCTTAACACTTACTACATGTGTAGTAGTCTTTCGGGATTTGCACCGAAACGCAAACGATTGATGAATAAACGAAAAACACTAAAACACTAATTATGTGATAATTATGTGTTAGGATTATGTGTTATGTGATAATATTATTGTCATGTTAATTTAATGTGCAAGTTATGATAGAATGTTCTAGAAAAAGTAATACTTAATGTTAACTTAATGTGCAAGTTATGATAGAATGTTCTAGAAAAAGTAATACTTAGGAGTTGAGGGGCCAAAGTGTAACATATTCCTTTATAAATACATGGTAAACCTAAACCCTAACCTCCTACCTATTCCCCTACTAAAATCGGCAGCCATCCCCTCCCTTTATTTCCTTGAGATCGATTAATATACACACACACACAATCAAGATCTTTCAAGTTTGATTGAAGATTAAGGTGCTAGGAAGGTATACACAACTATTCTATGTATCCTCTATGTTTAATTGTTAGTTTTATTGGGTTAATTGTAAACCTTTATGGCTGATTTCTTGGTATTATGTTATTCATGTGATTCTTGATTTAATTGATGATGATTGATAACTAGATTTGATATTGTTGCATGATTATTGTTGTCTTTGAGTTTGATATCAAGTAAAACCCTAACTATGTATGTATGGTATGATTGATAGGAGTTATGATGTCTAGAATGTTCTATGAATGATTTGTGATCTATAGATAGTTAAATTGTTGAGTTTGGATGAAAACAGTTTCTGGACAGATTGTGTTGTTGATGATGGAATGACTGAAACGGGATGTAAAAGTGGTAAATGAATGAGATAATTGATACTACAGTAAACTAGGTTGAGTCTAGTTTCTAAAGAATATAAATTTGTAATTTTTGGACGTGTGAAAGTTAACTTTTATGATTTTACAAAAACGTGGTGCAAAGCTGAGTTGTTAGACCTGCTGTTAGGTTGTTTTGTAAATGTTATATCTCATGATCTACGAGGCCAATTGGGTTGGTTCCACTTCTGGAAGTTGACTTATTGAGTTAGGAACCTAACCCAAGTGGTCTTGCATTTATTGGATTTTTCGTTTAACGGGAATTGCAAATAAAATTCTGTTGCGCATGAATCTGACTGATATGAGTTTGCTGTAATGTTTTGGTCATTATAAGAAAAATATGTGGAATAAAAATAAGATAAAATATGTTCTGGAAACCTAAGATATGTATGCTTCTGTGGTGATTTTTGGTGAATTAATTGAGACGTTATGATTGGTGAAATAGTATAATCTTTCAAGTAGAAATTCTGTCATAATGAAACTAACTGCTGAGTTGTGTAAAAATGCATGAAATATGATAGTTTTTGTATATTTGTTATGTTTTGACCAAAATACCCTTGCGGGGAATAGTTGCTAATTGATTGCCATGAATTGACCAAATTGCCCTTATGGGGAATAATGGTTAGTTAGTCTTTGTTTGTTGACCAAAATGCCCCTACGGGAATAATTGCTAATAAGTATGTTATTAATACGTGACACGAAAGTAATTGCTCACTCATGTATCGTATCACAATTTTACTTGTTTAAGTCACACACGATTCACAAACGAAACACGAAACATGTTACGTGCATAGGTATTATGTGCCGAGTCTAGAGACTCGTTAAACATTCCGATACTTAGAAAATCTCTTTGTTATTTTAGAACGCTAGAGAGTTTTCTACGACGCGCATCACTCGGTGATCTAGATCGGATATTCTTCGCAAACAGTGAGTTCACTTACCCCACTCTTAAACTGTTTTCAAACGTTTTTCACTTGGGGGAGATAACATACTCCGATAAACATATTTTCTGAGATAAACGCATATGAAAGATTTTGTTATAAATTATATATCACTTGTAAGGGCTAAGCGGCATACGTAACATTTGAAGTCCCACACATCGGACCGGTTAATATTTGGAATAGCGAGTCACTTTTGGGTAGTACTACTGGGTTTGACAAACCCCACCCGACGCTAAGCTCAACTGGAGGTTGAGTGGGTGTAAATTTTGGCTAACACTTACCATGGTCTGGAGGACCTGGTGACGGGCACTTGATAAACAGTCAGCTTCGGTCGCGAACCACTTAGCGATACTTGTTGTATAGATTAGCTACCTATCGATATATAATTTGACATAACACTATCTGGTAATGCAAAACACTTAAACGCTGTAACGTGGTTACACACTTAAACGCTGTAACGTGGTTACACACTTAAACGCTGTAACGTGGTTACACACTCAAACGCTGTAACATGGTTACACACTCAAACGTCGTAACGGGGTTACGCAACACTTAAACGTCGTAACGGGGTTACGCAACACTGAAACGCCGTAACGAGGTTACGCAAAACGCTTAAACGCCGTAACGAGGTTACGCAAAACGCTTAAACGCCGTAACGTGGTTACGCAAAACGCTTAAACGCCGTAACGTGGTTACGCAAGACACTTAACGTAAAACGCTGAACGCAAACGCTAAACGATTTATTTTTATATAACTTGTGAACTCACCAACCTCGTGTTGACCCTTTTAGTATGTTATTCTCAGGTAGCCGAGGCGGGCGCGCGGTCTAGGAACATGCATTGTTTGAATCATCTTTATTTATATGGTTTACGCTTCCGCACTTATTTGCATTTAAACGTTTTTATGGTTTGATTATAACTAATGATTCCGATCCTGTTAGTTCACACCCTCTGACGGTAAAACTCCGTTAGTGGATTTTGAGGGTGTGACACCGGACCCCCCTCTAAATCCATCGATGCCCGTAACGTTATTTTTTTCCAGTCGTAACGAAACACGAAAATCGGCCAATTTTTTTTTTACACTACCAGTAAAAATGTATGTCCGCCCCTGCATTTCGTTATAACAAATCAGAATTCTTAACGAATGACATTTTAAATTATTTTAATTCTAACAATTATTTTAAATTAAGAGTTTATATTAGTTATATTTTATACTTTTAATACTATGTTATAATTGTTATTATTATTATTCATTATCACTGATTCTCGGGTTTGTTTATATAGTGCAATGGCCGATAATATGGATCAAGATCCTCTGGTTGCTGATCAACAACAATAACAACAACAACAGGAACAAGAGATTCCATTGCTTCCGTACGACAAAAAGCATAATATTTGTGCTTTTGTCGGTACGAATTTTGCTGATGAAGATGTATTTGGGGATATATTGACGTTTATTAGACGTTCGGATATTTACTATGATGTGACTGCACGACCGAAAGTCTACTTCAGCATTATACGTCAATTTTGGAACTCAGCACGATTTATAGAAGCTGAGAATCACATCACTGCTACTATCAACGGGACTCCTATCACTATCACACGAGGTGTTATAAGAAGAGTGTTGCGGTTTGGGGATACTATAGATGATCCATGTGAATACAATCGGGAGTTCATCTGTGGCTTATTTACCCGTGTTCGTTATACGGGTGATTTGGGCAAGTCCATGTACAACAAGGCGTACTTGTGCCCACAATACAAGTACTTACTTTATGTATTAATTCATTGCCTTGGTGGACGTAAGGGTGGCTTCGATGAATGTTGTGTCATGTTACAATCGGCATTTGTTACCTTGACATTGAACAAACCATTCAACTTCTCTGAGCTGATTTTCTATCACCTTAAGAACAATGCCTTACGGTGATTCAACGCAAGAAGTTCTTGATGTATCCTCATTTTCTTAAACTTATTATTCAAGATCTGATTCCCAACCTAATGATTGATCAGACTCTACGAGATGATGTGATGATGCTAGATCATGACTGCGAATACAGTTCATCGAATGAAGAGTTATAGGCAGACTCCACCTCCACCATTCAAGAGATTGATTGGTCATTTGGTGAATCCGAATTATGTATGTCCTACCAATGATCGTTGGATCCACGATGACTCGGATTAGAAGCGTGAGGAAGGATCAGGTGGGAACGATGGAGATAAGGGTGATGATAATGATGGTGGTAATGGTGGTGGTCCAGCTCAACAACAACATGTTGAGGCTGAGGCAGCTGTTGCTGCAGCTGCTGAGCGTAAAAGAAAAGAAAGGGGTTAGCTGGTAAAGGATCCTCGAAACGTCGAGTGACTGCTGTATCTGGTATATCATTTGGAGTTCAGCCTCCAAGGTCGTCCATTACTCATAGACCGGCGGTGCCGCTTACTACTGGCACCCCAGAACTTACATTGACTACCACGCTCACATCTGATCCTAGGCTTGGTATGATCCCTCAATCTGTTTTATCTACATTACCAAGACCTACGACTGCTACATCGGTGGTTTTTCCAACACCGACGATAATGCCTCCCCAACCGATGGACTTATCAATTTCGGCCTAAACCGACATCCTATACAAGTAAATATATCAAACTATGATATGTTTTCCATTTTTAATAAACCGTTTGAAACCCTAATCCCTAATTCTATATAAACGATAATGATATCCCAATTAAACTCGCACCTAGCATCCCTCAGTAGTCGCCATTCGTAGCCCCATAATTAGTTATAACCTAGTCTTGATCTCGATAGCTTTCTGAGGTGTTCTTTTGCCGGCGATAACCACGTTCCATTCACCCTTGTTCATGACATATTAAGGTAATTGTTTTATATGGTATTGATCGGCATTTTGAGGGGATTAAAAGCCCTAACCTTAATCGGTCATACATGAACCCGATTTCCCTATTGCAAATTAGGGTTCATGATCAACTTTGTTCAATCTGTTTCAGTTTATAGCGTTTTAGTAATGCGTTATATCGCACGTCGCTGAGGTAGCCCAGCTGGTTAAGTCTTTGAAACACAGGGGCAGGTCGCGGGTTCGACCCCCTGCCACCCCGTATTTTTAGCATTTTTTTTGTTTATTTTCTTTTAAATCAATTAATAAACATGTTATTAATAATAATAATTAATGTTATTGAAAACCGACAATATAACACTTGTTTTCTCACATCTTTTGTCCGTGAATATACGTATATGTAAAATTATATATGTATATACATATAGATAAAGGATCCAATACAATAATTCCAAATCGTACATTACGTACGCGACTCGTATCCCCATCGATTTCAAATAACACGCGGTGGCAATCCTGTAATTTTCATCAAATCTGATTCGCTGCTCCCATTGATTCTGTCCACCTTCACCGTGACCGTTCAGCAATCCGTCACCATCCAACGATTCCGTCCACGGTCCACCATCCAACGCTTCCATCCATCGTACACCATCTTCCACCGTCACGACTTGTTCACATGTCCATTTGATAAATTGACTAATTGAAATTGAAATTGTTGAACTAATTGATTAATTAAACTTTGAAATTGGTCCAATTAATCATCAATTTGAAGTTTCAGTTGATCAATTTTGAGTTTTGAGTGATGGGTTTTAACTGAACGTTTAAAGTTTTAAGCGCCATTTCTAGAAACCCAGTTGCAGACGTTCCGTATTTTGTTCATATGATCGAATCGATGATCCAATTGACGGTCGATTGACGATTTTTTGATGATTACGAGATTATATCAAGTGATTTCAGTGTTCTATTTCATGTTACAGGTGTTTAATTTTTTTGTTTGTTTTAAAAGTTCTGAACAACCATAACTTCTTAGAACTTCTAAACTTTATAAGAACTTCTAAAATTTTTTGAACACCCATAACTTCTTAGAACTTCTAAACTTTATAAGAACTTCTAAACTTTTTTGAACACCCATAACTTCTTATAACTTCTAAACTTTATCATAACTTCTAAACTTTTTTGAACACCCAGAACTTCTTAGAACTTCTAAACTTTATCAGAACTTCTAAACTTTTTTGAAAACCCAGAACTTCTGCCAAATTCCAAACTTGAGGGTCAAAAATGTAAATTTTGTTTTCCTGACCCATCGCGATACGCGATGGATCAGAATAGAGACCCATCACGTAGCGTGATGGGTTGTCTGACATGTTGTGACACGTATGCCACGTGGCACCGTCTACCGCCACGTGTCACCACGTGGCAACACGAACGCCACGTGGCGCAACGCCTACCACGTGTCGCCACGTGGTAGGTCTACTGGGTGACTCACCTAGCCTACGTCGCGGTACGCGACGGGTGACCAGGAGGCCATTGCGTATCGCGATGGGCTTCCTGAAAATGTCTATAAATAGCAAGTACGGGTTTTCATTCTCACACACCAAAATTCAGTATCCCACTCTATCTCTAACATCTCTCTATACCTTGAAGTACGTGCCCTCGATCCACCTCGATAAACGTGCCCCGATTCTTTGATAAGCGTGTCCTCGATATTCGTACCACCACCCAACGACGTGTATATCAAGAAGGTGATACTATCCCAACATTCCGACGACCATCTCGAAGTACGTGTCTTGAAGTGTTAGTGCCTTGAGAAACGTGCCAAGTGTGGAAAGGGTTGCAAAGAAGAGACGAGGAAGGAAAGAGTGATTGATCAACCGGCGACGAAGTGCTGCTCATTTCCCTAGGGTGATTATATGCCAACCAAGGTAGGCATAATGCCCGAATAAAATATTATAAAGGCTTAATACCCTAAGTCGAGATTATACTCAATACCTCGAGAATAGAAGAAATATATAACAAAGAAAAGAAAGAAAAGAAAAGAAATAAATATATATATATATGTGTGTGTGTGTGTGTGTGTTATATAAATATTCTTTGTTATAGATATTATTTAAGTATAATGATTATACTTAAATAATAAAGAAAAGAATACGTTTCTTAAAGAAGAAGAAACGTAGGGTTTTATAAATAAACTAAAGGTTTATAAATTACTATTAAAACAAAAGGTTTTAAAGTAAAAGAAGTTTTGAACTAAAGGTTCATCAAGATAAAGTTTATAAAACTAAGACTAAAGGTCATAAGCCGGATTGTATATCCGACTAATGAAAAGTTCTACCTGTACTATAGGTGCGAGATAGCAAGGGAAAGACCCACGGACGGTGTTGGAAACCGATCCCAATCAAAAGGTGAATATGCCCCACTTTTACAAACTTGTTTTCAAACAATCAAACGTGTTATGTGTAAAACTTTACATGAGATTTGAGTGTCTCTAAAAACATTGTAAATAAGAGTATAAGCCTAGCCCTCAGGCTGTAGTATACGTTTGTCTGGATCCTTACGTATGTGGTTAAATGCGGTGGGCACATCGCACCACGCTTGGTCACAACCTCCAGCCACGATGGGCCTGACCTAAGTTACGTTCGAGTGAGACTGACCATGTGTATATTTATGGTACCTAAGTTATGTCGAAACGCTGCGGTGTTTTGCTGAGGTGACCTAGAGTAGAGACTCGAGTTTATAATGATATTGTTTTAACTAGATTATTCCTAAGCCAAGATGGGCGATTCTTACGTGGTCTCGAGGGGTGATCTAGTAAAGAAAAATATTTTCTCGTCAGCATATTCACCAGCATTTGTTGCTGACGTATTTTCTAATATTTTGCAGGTAACCAAGAATAGAGCTTGAAGGACGAAGAGCTCAAGAATCCGATGGCTCAGATATTTTTGTTAAAATATTAAATATGATATTTTGTAAAACTTATAAACAAGTAAAACTAAACGAGTCTTTCGTCTCGTCTTTTGTAATGTAAATATTTACAATTTCGATCCTTATGTTTTTATAAGACTTCCGCTAATAACAGTAACTCTGATTTATATAAAATATATGGTACCAACTGTTGGGTCGCACTCCTAGGCCTAAGATGGGGGTGTGACAGGTTGGTATTAGAGCCATCGATCTTAGCGAATTGGGTATCATAAAACAATACCCAAGCTTCGATCCAAGCATAGAAAATATATACTTGTTTATTTGAATAGGGATAAGATTGGCTTGTAACCCTTTCTTTCCCTCTCCTCAATCTAAACCACCTAAATTAGATGTCTTACGAGAAATTAATGGAGTATTATGATAATGAAGCAAGAAGAGCAAGAAAGTATTACAAATTCCCAAAGAACATTATGAGTAAAGATTACTTCGAATCATTCTTCAATTCCAACGAGGGACATGACCAACATCCCAATATTGAACCAAGTCCCATCTACCATCTGGATAACACTCCAAATCAAGTGTACCAAGCGCCAAGACACTCGAGTTATCACCCGACAAGTCTACCTATGTATCAACCATCTGAAGTCCCGACATATTTTCCTTCCGAGATTCCTACCTTTCAGCCCTCCGAAATCCCGTCGTATTACCCATCTGGAGGTTCAACACATTTACCGAATTCTCACCCTTCATACACCTTCCTCTCCAACTTACCAATCAAGGAGGAACCAAAATCTCCTTCATCCGACTGGATGCAATGCCACTCCGACCAACGAAGGTGGCATACCGGCACTTCAAATATGGATTCTTCCGATTCTCGCATCAACAAGGAAGGGCCATCTCGCAATCCCAAGATGAGAATGACGATGCCATACGATAAAATCCACATGCCTGCAATGCCCGAAGAGGAACCAGAAGAGGAACCGGAAGAGGAACCAGAGGTGGAAACAGAACCTGAGAAAGAATATCCTGACAATCCAAATGAAGTAACCACACCAATGGAAGATCAATACTCAACTCCAAGCTATGGTTTTGTCGATCCCTATATGCAATTTCTCCATGAACTCAATGGTAAGGCTTCATCAAATTTTCCACCATACCAAGGTGAAATTCCATCCATTGAAGAACAGGCCAATGAAATCCGTGAACAAGACGAAGCTGCCGATGCATTCTTCAACTATCCCTCCGATGTGACAACATCTCCATATCCAAACCCGAAGAACCATTATGACGTGGTGATGATGGGTTACCGCGACCCACCTCCGAAATATGGATACCCAAACGAGATCCCGCAATCACAAAAGGAGCATTTGGACCGAGCCTTGCACGAAACTGATGACCTTAGGAAGAAAATTGCTTTGGATGAAAAGAAAAAGAATAAGATAGGAGACAAGCTTCTTCGAAAATGTAACAAGTTGACAAAGGTTGTAAAGAAATTCATGAAGGATTAAGAAGATGGTGTGTTTTCAAGAGATGAAGTATATGAGATAATGTAATGTTATGTGTTATATGATGTATGGATAGGAATATATATACATCGAGTATGAATGTATATATAAAATCTTTGTGTTGTAAAAATCCATGTATATATCTTGTATGATATATACATATATGAATAAATAAAATGTATGTTTAAAATTGTTAAATTTCAGACTTAAAGAAAAGATTGAAAAGAATAAAAGATAAAAATGGCTCGACAAAGTAATAACCGAGAGGACTCCCGAAAGGAAGCCGAAAAACGAGAAGAAAAAGGGAAAGGTCTCGAAAATGAACGAGAGGAACCAATTCCCGATAAATACATGAAACAAATCCAAAGAATTGTAAAAGATGTCGTAAGGCCTGAAACCGAATTTAGATCCCAATCTAGACAAACGAAACATTCACAATCTGCAAATCCTTCTCGAAAATCTGTTTCTAAACCCCGTTCTAGACCTTCACGTATGGAAGCAAGTGTGCATGAATCGAACGCTGACGGTGGGGTTCGTCAAGAATTCAAGAGACTTAAAATTGGTGGGTGTTCGTTCAAAGACTTTAAGTATTATGGACCAAAGGATTTCCATGGTGACAAGGGAGCCATCACAACCGTGAGGTGGCCTGAAGAGATGGAGAAGATTGTGATTACAAGCAAGTGTTCTGATGAAGAGAAGATTTAGTATTCTACCCTAATGTTTAAAGGCGAAGCGCTAGAGTGGTGGAACAGATTAATCTTGAGAAGAGGAAGGGAGTTGATGTACAACATGACTTGGAACGAGTTCAAAGAGTTGATGATGTCGAAATTATGTCCGATGCACGAAACGGACCAAATTCAAACCAAATTCTTGACTCACAAGGTTGTTGGAACGAACCTTCGTGAGTACAACACGAAATTCCATGAATACTGTCGTTTGGTTCCCCAGCTGGTTACCCCTGAATCCAGCAAAGTTACACATTATATATGGGGACTACCACGAGAGATTCGTGATATGGTGAGGTCACAATTACCACAAACCGCTGAATTCGCGATGGAGTTGGCTGGTTACTTGATAAGCAGAATGATCCGCAACAAAGAGGAGGATAGGAAGGTTGTAACAACACACGACTCGAGGAAAGGAGGAGACACCCGTTTCAAGGGTAAGGGAATTGACCAACGAAGGTCTGGCTTCAACCCCAACATTCCGTAATGCAAAGTTTGTAAGAAGTATCATAGGGGTAAATTCAATTTCATTCCACGAGTCTGTGAATCATGCAATAGACCAGGCCACGCTATGGCCGGTTGTTGGAAGAAGAAGATGACATGCTACAACTGCAAAGAAATGGGACATCTTAGCTTTGAATGCCCCAAGAACAAACCCGCGACTGGTGGTGTGGGTGGAAGCGGTCAAAAGAATGAGCCTAAGAAGGGCAATGCAAGAGTCTTCGTCCTAGACACAAAGAAAGGGGCCGACATGCCGGAAACCATTACCGGTACGTTCCTAGTTAACAATGCTTATGCTAGAGTCTTGTTTGATTCAGGTGCCAACTTAAGTTTTATAGATTATAACTTTTGTAGTCTATTAAACGAACCCTTAATCAAACTTAATAAAACTCTAAGCGTCGAGACCGCTAATGGCGAAATCATAAAAATCTCCGAAGCCCTAGAAAACGGAAAAATCTTATTAGCCGGTTACGTTGTGCCTATTCAATTGCTACCTATGACTCTTGTGGGTTTTGATGTTGTATTGGGTATGGATTGGTTATCCGACAACCATGCTCGTATCCTTTGCAATAGCAAGACCGTTGAACTTCGAACTCCGGATAAACAAAATATTCGAATTGAAGGGGATAAAGACGCTGGCCAAGTTAGCCTAATCTCTATGATAAGGGCTAACAAATGTTTGAATCAAGGATGCTTAGCATTCATGGCCTACGTCACCGAAGAATCTAAACCAAAGGAAATCAAAGACGTTCCTGTTGTTTCTGATTTTATTGATGTCTTTCCCAACGAACTTCCCGGAATCCCTCTCGATCGTGAAGTAGAGTTTAGGATCTATCTTATTTCCAGTATTGCTCTGATCGCAAAGGTACCATATCGTCTCGCTCCAACTGAAATGAAAGAACTAAAGAAACAACTCGACGAGCTTCATGAGAAAGGCTTCATCAGACTGAGTTCGTCACCATGGGGAACGCCAGTTATATTCGTTAATAAGAAGGATGGATCTATGCGTATGTGTATCTATTATCATGCGTTAAACAAAGTCACAATCAAGAATCGTTGTCCACTCCCTCGAATCGATGATCTTTTCGACCAACTCCAAGGTGCCAGTTTCTTTTCTAAAATCGATCATTGTTCTGGTTATCATCAACTCAAAATTCAACCCGAATATATTCCGAAAACTGCTTTCCGAACAAGATATGACCATTATGAGTTCACCGTTATGTCATTCGGACTTACTAATCCGCCAGCCGTCGTATCTGCAAGCCTTACTTGGATAAATTTGTTATCGTATTCATTGACGACATACTTATTTATTCTAAGTCTAAGGATGATCATGAAGTCCACCTTCGAACATTACTTGAAAATCTTAGAACCGAGAAGTTGTACGCCAAGTTCTCGAAATGCGAGTTCTGGTTGCACGAGGTGCAATTTCTTGGTCACATCATCAATGTCAATGGGATTCAAGTGGACCCCGCTAAGATTGAAGCAATCTCTAAGTGGGAGGTCCCAAAGTCGCCAACTGAGATTCGAAGTTTCTTGGGATTGGCCGGTTATTATCGAAGGTTCATTGAAAATTTCTCTCGGGTAGCAGTTTCCCTAACTTTCCTAATTCGGAAAAATATCAAATATGAATGGAGAACAAAACAACAAGAGGAGTTCGATATACTCAAATAAAATCTTACCCAAACACCAATACTGGCCTTGCCAGAAAGTACTGAAGATTTCGTTGTCTTTAGTGATGCGTCTCATTCCGGCTTGGGATGTGTACTAATGCAATGAAATAAAGTAATCGCTTACGCCTCTCATCAACTCAAGGTTCACAAAAAGAACTATACAACTCATGATCTAGAGTTAGGCGCCATAATCTTTGCACTCAAGATATGGAGGCACTATCTCTATGGAGTAAGATTTACCGTGTACACTGATCATAAAAGCTTAAAGCACATCTTCGATCAAAAAGAGCTTAACATGCGCCAACGACGCTGGATGGAAACTCTCAATGACTACGACTGCGAGATCGTTTATCATGAAGGCAAAGCCAACGCTGTGGCTGACACCTTGAGTCGTAAAGAGCACAAAAAGCCAAAAAGAGTCTGAGCGTTAAGGATAGAACTTCAAATTGATCTCATTGACCAAATCAAATCTGCCCAAACTCAAGCGATCAATGAAAACCAAATCTCCGACGAAAAACGTAACGGCACCATTGATTCGCTAGTCAAAGGTGACGATGGTATCCTTAGAATGGGAAACCGGATTTGGTTACCAATCGTTGGGGACCTGCGCGAGAAAATCATGAACGAAGCCCATAAGTCTAAATACATGATGCACCCCGGTAGTGATAAAATGTACCAAAATCTTAGACCAAACTACGGGTGGAATGGAATGAAAAGAGACATCGCTTCGCATGTGGCAAAATGTTTAACTTGCTTGAAAGTCAAGGCTGAACTCCAAAAGCCTTCAGGATTGCTTCAGGAACCCGAACTTCCTATATGGAAATGGGAATTAATAACCATGGATTTCATAACCAAACTGTTGGGTTTTAACAAGATTATCAAAGTGATAAAATCCCTATTTTACCAAAAACGCAGCGGATATAAAAGTTTTAAATCTTGTTAATATGATATGTATAAAATCAATTTTAAACATGCAAAACCCAAACCCGGATCCAAATACGAATTACACACTATCAAATACATGCATGTCACTATAAGTCCATGCATGTTACTACTACCTTTCAATATGACAAAACCGGGTGAAAGAGATGATGATTGAAAGGTAAGAACTTGAATATGGAAGCTCCTCAAGCTAGCATACCCCAAGCTTCAACAACACACCACTTCTAGCTAGGATTTGCACTTGAAATTTTCTTCTTCTTTTCTTATGTTGGATGAAAATACCCAAGAGAGGAAGAGAGAAAAGTTTACTTGGAAATTATGTGTGTTATGAAAGAATGAAAGAGAAAGACTTGGTTTTTATTTAAAGGCATCTTTCTCTCCACCAATAATAACCATTGCATGTCTCCACTCAAACATATAAAAATATTACATTTGAAAGAGTTATTATCTTTTTCTTTTATAAAACTTTAAACATATATATATATATATATATATATCCATACATATATACTTTTATAAGTTTATAACTTATAACTTATAAAACCTATTATATGTTAAGAGACATGCTTGGTTATTATTATTCACATATTGTTATTTAACCAACTTAAATAACACTATGTAATGTTCTTTAATAAAATAAATCATCCATATGATTTGTTTATTACACAAGTACATTTTATTTAGAAACCCCTTTCCAAATAACTCAAGTGTTAATATTCATTTGTTATGATCACATCATATATGAACGAATATTATCGGTGTTTGTCTAGCTTGTTATTGGGTATGACCCGACTTGGATCATAACGTACTAGCCACATCAATTTAATATGTCTCTTGGGCAGACTGAGTCCAACAATCTCCCACTTGCACAAGATACATAGAAGATTGATGCAAGTAGCAAATACCGCCTAACTACGGTTTACTACCCCTAATACGTATGACGAAGTGCCATTCAATAACATCATCCCTTTCAAGTCCCATACTTGAAAATGATTTAGGTGAAACTATCATTTATCCTTTTGCCACAAATGTCATGTTAAATCCAGAGACACAGAGTGATCATTCTCTGTCGATTTAACTTGTCAGGCCTTAGACATTTAACTCTCAACGAATAAGAGGGACAAATCCCATATTGACTACATACGTCTCTCACTATCACCTTGTACTATACTTGAGCTTAGCCTTATGTACTGACATATTTCAGAGCAGCGAAGAACTAAGTCAAAGCATAATAGTCGATGAATATCAAGACCCAATATGTATCTCAGGTCGGAGGATACTATGAAGTTCGCCTTTACTCAAATTTACTTATGATCACAAATCCCAAGGATTCCATGCAGTAAAATTGAGAGCGGTTCAGTCCAATATTTATCCTATAAATATCTATGAACCTTGGCAGCAACCCTTTGCTATATTCATACCTCATGAATATCTACCAATCCAAGTTCATAATAGTCTTACTTTCACATTTGTTCCCACAAATATGAACGACTACGGACGTTTAGAATAATTCAAATTATTCATGGATTTAAACATACTAAAATGGAACATAACTCAAGAACATGACCATAACCAAAACCATATGATTGAGTTAAAATAAAATTGTTCCAATATCCAAATACAAATTTTGATCAAATCCAATCACTAGAATATCGAAGTCCTAAGGCGCAAGTATGACTCTCATGCTTCGGCCTTTCAAGGAGTTTCGTGAGTGGGTCCGCAATGTTTTGATCAGTGTGAAATTTGCGAATACATATCTTTCCCTTTTCAACTTCATCTCTTATGTAGTTGAATCTCCGCTCAATGTGCCTAGTCTTTTGATGTGCGCGGGGTTCCTTGATTTGAGCAATCGCACCCTCGTTGTCACAAAAGATCTCTAGAGGGTCCTGAATGGTACGAACCACTCCTAGATCGGCAATGAACTTTCTAATCCATGCAGCTTCTTGAGCTGCTAGGGAGGCGGCGATGTATTCAGATTCAGTGATGGATAAAGCTACCACGTCTTGTTTTGCACTCTTCCATGAGACAGCACCACCATTGAGAACGAAAACGTATCCCGATTGTGATCGAGAATCATCTCGATCAGTTTGGAAACTCGCATCAGTGTAACCCTTTACAACGAGTTCCTCCTCACCAGAGCCATATATTAGAAACATATCCTTAGTCCTTCTAAGGTATTTCAATATGCTCTTAACAGCCATCCAATGGCTAGTTCCCGGATTTTGTTGGTATCGACTTGTCATGCTCAAGGCGCATGACACATCCGGTCTAGTGCAAATCATGGCATACATGATGGATCCTATAGCAGATGTATATGGGATACCACTCATTTTGTCTTGCTCATCCTTTGAGCTTGGACATTGAGAAGCACTCAACATCGTTCCTCTTTGAATAGGTACCAAACCTTTCTTAGAGTTTTCCATCTTGAACCTTTTCAAGATCTTGTCAATATATGCACTTTGATTCAAACCTATCAACCGCCTTGATCTATCCCTATAGATTCTTATTCCCAGAATATAGGCGGCTTCACCAAGATCCTTTATGGAAAAACAGCTTCCAAGCCAGGCTTTCACACCTTCCAAGGTTGGAATGTCATTTCCAAACAGTAATATGTCATCGACATATAATACCAGAAAGGTTATGATGCTCCCACTAGCTTTCTTATACACACAAGCTTCATCAGCGTTTTTGATGAATCCAAATTTCTTAACTTCATCATCAAAACGGTGATTCCAACTTCTGGATGCTTGTTTCAATCCATAGATTGATTTCTTCAAGTTGCATACTTTGTTAGGATGTTGTGGATCGACAAAACCTTCAGGCTGAACCATATAAACATCTTCATTAAGATGCCCATTTAGAAAAGCAGTTTTGACATCCATTTGCCATACTCATAGTCATAATATGCGTCTATGGCAAACAATATCCTTATAGACTTTAGCATCGCCACGGGCGAGAAAGTTTCATCATAATCAACCCCTTGAGTTTGAGTGAAACCCTTTGCTACAAGTCTAGCTTTATAACTATCCAAGTTTCCATGCATATCAGTTTTCTTCTTGAAAACCCACTTACTTCCAACCAGTTTGGAATTTAGAGGTGGAGCAACCAAGTCCCATACTTGATTGTCATGCATGGATTGCATCTCAACATTCATGGCTTCTAGCCATTTGTCACAATTAGATTGCGACATTGCATCTCGGTATGTGGTGGGTTCATCCGAATCAACCACGTAGCATCCATCCATGAAAAATCCATATCTCTCAGGTGGGGTGCTAACTCTACCAGATTTGCGAATGTTTTGTGTGTTTTGATCAACCATTTGATCATCCTCAACAACCTCTTGTTGATTGCTAGTGTCAACCAAACGTGTATCGACTTGTAGTTCTCGATCCTCGTCGAGTTCTACAGTTCTATCAGTTCCTTCCATAAGGAACCTTCTTTCCAAGAACTTAGCCTTTCGAGCTATAAACACTTTATACCTGCTTGGATTGTAGAAATAATATCCCATCGAATCCGTGGGATATCCTACAAATATACACTTAGTGGATCGACATTCAAGTTTGTCAGGGGTGTAGATCTTAACATAAGCCTCACAACCCCATACCTTTAAATATGAAAATTTTGGAGCCTTTCCATGCCATATTTCAAAAGGTTTCCTATCCACTTTCTTGGTTGGTGCCATATTTAAAATACGGGCAGCAGAGATCACAGCGAAACCCCAAAATGATAAAGGTAATATGCATCTAGCCATCATGGATCGAACCATGTCCAATAAAGTTCGATTCCTCCTTTCGGACACACCATTATGTTGTGGTGTTCCAGGTGGAGTAAGTTGTGACACAATCCCACAACTCCTAAGATGTTCTAGAAACGCATCATTGAGGTATTCACCTCCTCTATCGGAACGTAGTACTTTGATTATTTTGTTGAGTTGATTTTGTACTTCATTTTGGAAGACTTTGAACATTTCAAAGGCCTCATTTTTGTGTCTTAACAAGAACACATACCCATAGCGACTATAATTGTCGGTAAAGGTAATGAAGTATCTTTCACCATTTCTTGTCATTGTCCTAAAAGGTTCACATACATCCGAATGTATGATACCTAATAAGTCTTTCACCCTTTCATTTGTTCCATTAAAGGGTTCTTTGGTCATCTTTCCCAATAAACAAGATTCACATTCATCAAATGAATCAACATTTGATTTCAAAAGACCATTCTTTCGAAGTGTATGAATACGATTCTTGTTTATGTGACCAAGACGACAATGCCAAAGTAAAGTATTACTCAAATCCATTTTGAGTCTTTTGGTGTTAGCTTGGTACAACGAGTTATCAATGTATGAGTCATCATGAATTAATTCATAAATGCCATAAAACGGCATCACTTTAAAATAAAAGACATTATCCATGAAAACATAAATACCATTATCAACAAACTTAAAGTCATAACCAGATTGTCTTAATACAGAAACAGAGATAATATTCCTAGTCAAACTAGGGGAATATAAAATGTTTTTCAAAACAATTTCCAAACCATTTGGAAGCTTTAAAACATAATCTCCTCGGGCTTGGACGTCAACCTTTGCTCCATTGCCCATGAAGAGACTTATATCTCCTTTCTTCACCTCATTTCTTCTTTTGAACCCCTGCAATGAATTGCATATGTGAGTTCCACATCCGGTATCCAATACCCATGTGTTAGAAGAAATAATATTAAGATCAATGTGAATCATGAAAGTTGTACCTGAGGTTTGCCCCGCATCCCTCTTAGCTTTCAACTCCTTGAGATAGGTCGGACAGATTCTCATCCAATGACCTATCTCACCACAACCAAAGCACGGATCCTCAGCGCTAACCTTTAGCTTCTTTGTCTTCGGCTCCGCCTTTGCCTTTCCCTTGAACCCCTTCTTGACTTGCCTCTTACCAACGGCAACCTTTGCTTTTGGTTCCGGGTGATGCCTTTTCTTTGAGCCGCCCTCATTGATCGCAAGAACGGGTAAAACCTTTTTACCCATGCCGGCCTCGTCTGTCTTAAGCATTGCGTGAAGCTCACCAATGCTTTTGTCCCATCCATTCATGTTGTAGTTCATGACGAATGTCTCAAACCTTTTACTTAAGCCATTTAGGATTAAATCCGTGGCTAACTCTTTTGAGACGGGACAGTTAAGCCGATCAATGTGGCTCTTCATCTTAAGTACATAAGATGAAACAGATTGGGTTTCTTCCATATGACATGCATGAAGCGCTCGAACCGTTTCGAATCGCTCAACCCGAGCTTGAGTAAGGAACATTTCCTTAAGTTGGGTTATCATGTCATACGCCCCATGATTCTCGAAATCCTTTTGGATCTCAGGAATCATTGTTCCCAACATGAGGCAAGAAACTTGCACCGAATCCTCGGTGTATTTTAACCAATCCGCATAGGCATCCAAGTTATTGACATCGGGTTCATCGGGAATAGGATCGTCTAAAATATAAGACTTCTTTTCTTGCTTGAGAACAATTCTCAAGTTTCGATACCAATCCATGAAGTTGTTAAAGTTTAGACGATCCTTATCCAGAATGGATCTTAGTGATAGATTATGCACGTGTGGGATAATTGTGTTCGGTGCATTGTTTGCGGCCATCTAAAAGAATTTTAACAAAGTTCAAATTAGTATTTTCGATATTAATAAAATTTTAATCTTTAATACCCTTTAAATGTCTCCAAGACATTTATTGATTAAAATCTAGAACCCAACGTTTCATTCAAATAGTAGTTAGGTGACCTTTATCCTACTATTCGAATTAACAAGGTAGTCAACGTTTGACAATTGCAACCCTTTGCAACTTATAGTTTTATGGGATCGGTTAAACATCATATGTTTAGTTGGTATGTTAAATCCCATCAACACCTTTGAACGCCATGTTAAGGTGATCCTATAGTCATGGCTTCAAATCAAGTCGTCCTACTTATACACACGTGTGAGTTTACTCATACAAGTGGTTAGGTGATCCTAATGCCAAAAGTACTTGTAAAATCACCTTAAGATCACAAGTTTTCTTAAAAGTGCTTAGGTGATCCTAACTCACTTTCAAGTCTACAAGTGACTTAAGTGTCGTATAAAAGGATGGTGTTTAACTTGTTTTTAAAAAGGGATTTTAGTTTTCTAAATTCTAGATTGGAAAACTATTTATTGTACCTTTCATTTGCATGCATTCAAATGTATGGTACTTAGTTGAAAAACCCATTTTCAAAGTTCCAATTAATAAAACCCATTTTTATTATGAAATCATTAGTTATTAATAAAACCAATTTTTATTACCTAACGATTTCTAAGGAACCAATTTTATGCTAGTTGATTTTAAGTTGTTAAGCAAACCATATTGCAAATAATAAGTAAATCAACCATGCAAGCATAAAATATACACAACCACAAGTTCATAACCATAGCCTCCTAATATTGACCACACTTGTTGACCGAAGACAAGTGTGTCAAAAAGTCTCTCCTAAGGGACCCAAAAGAACATGCACTTGTGTCGGTGAACTCCCACTTGATTCCGCATCCATATGCTCCAAGTGTTTACTCCCGGTGTTGTGGTCTTCATCATTTTATTTGGGCTTCCATCCATGCATCTTCTTTTACAAAATATATCCTAATACATTTTTCTAGTAAAAGAAATACATCTAATCTACTTATTATTACAAGACATATGAATGAATAAATAGATTACAAACCCAAATAAATATTACAACCAAATCGAATGAACAAACAACCAACACAATCATTCAACCAAACACAAGGCCATGGCTAGGTTATGAACATCTATTACACATCCAAATATGCAATAATACAAGACCAAAATTGTTCCCCTTTTGCCTCAAAACTTTCGGCCAAAGCTTAAGCAAACCGAAAGTTTCGGGTTTTGTCCAAACAAACTAAACAATCATCCAAATGACTTGGTTTTTCAAGATTACCACATGCATGTAAAGTATAACCTTGAACAACCATGGGTAACCAAAACCCCAAAAAGTTTCGGCCAAATGGTGAAACCCACCATAAACCCGAAAAATTTTGGGTCTAATGAAGCATGCATTCGTATATGCGGCTCTTGATGCCATTGTTGGGTTTTAACAAGATTATCAAAGTGATAAAATCCCTATTTTACCAAAAACGCAGCGGATATAAAAGTTTTAAATCTTGTTAATATGATATGTATAAAATCAATTTTAAACATGCAAAACCCAAACCCGGATCCAAATACGAATTACACACTATCAAATACATGCATGTCACTATACGTCCATGCATGTTACTACTACCTTTCAATATGACAAAACCGGGTGAAAGAGATGATGATTGAAAGGTAAGAACTTGAATATGGAAGCTCCTCAAGCTAGCATACCCCAAGCTTCAACAACACACCACTTCTAGCTAGGATTTGCACTTGAAATTTTCTTCTTCTTTTCTTATGTTGGATGAAAATACCCAAGAGAGGAAGAGAGAAAAGTTTACTTGGAAATTATGTGTGTTATGAAAGAATGAAAGAGAAAGACTTGGTTTTTATTTAAAGGCATCTTTCTCTCCACCAATAATAACCATTGCATGTCTCCACTCACCTTGCATGTCTCCACTCAAACATATAAAAATATTACATTTGAAAGAGTTATTATCTTTTTCTTTTATAAAACTTTAAACATATATATATATATATATATATATATATCCATACATATATACTTTTATAAGTTTATAACTTATAACTTATAAAACCTATTATATGTTAAGAGACATGCTTGGTTATTATTATTCACATATTGTTATTTAACCAACTTAAATAACACTATGTAATGTTCTTTCATAAAACATAAATCATCCATATGATTTGTTTATTACACAAGTACATTTTATTTAGAAACCCCTTTCCAAATAACTCAAGTGTTAATATCCATTTGTTATGATCACATCATATATGAACGAATATTATCGGTGTTTGTCTAGCTTGTTATTGGGTATGACCCGACTTGGATCATAACAAACTAGCCACATCAATTTAATATGTCTCTTGGGCAGACCGAGTCCAACACAAACTCCCAAAGACGACTCGACAACACAACGCTATTTGGGTAATCGTCGATAGATTAACCAAATCCGCTCACTTCATTCCAATCAATGAGTCGTACTCAATGGATAGATTAGCGCGAATTTATGTAAACAACATCGTGGCTTTGCATGGAGTACCGCTATCTATAATCTCTGATCGAGACAGTCATTTCACGTCTTACTTCTGGAAAAGATTCCAACAAGTGTTAGGCACAAAACTAAACTTTAGCACCGCCTATCATCCACAAACCGATGGGCAAAGCGAAAGGACAATTTAAACATTGGAAGATATGCTCCGCGCTTGTGTGATAGACTTAGGTGGAAGTTGGGACAACCACTTACCCCTAATGGAATTCTCGTATAACAATAGTTATCATACAAGCATTCAAGTCGCACCATTCGAGGCGTTATATGGTCGAAAGTGTAGGACGCCCGTGTGTTGGTCTGAAACCTGGGACAATCAATTGTCTGGACCCGAGATAGTCCAAGAAACCACCGACAAAGTTCTCCGAATCCGAGAACGACTTAAGACGGCACGTGATCGCCAAAAGAGTTACGCCGATGTCCGTCGTAAGCCGTTGGAGTTCAATATTGGTGACAAAGTCTTATTAAAGGTCTCGCCATGGAAAGGTGTCGTTCGCTTCAAAAAGAAAGAAAAGCTAAGTCCTTGATTTGTTGTACCCTTCGAGGTACTCGAACGTATTGGCACTGTTGCATATCGCTTGCGACTGCCCGAAGAAATGTAAGGGATACACGACGTATTCCATATTTCGAATCTGCGTAAATGTTTAGCCGATGAATCTCTTTCAATGCCATTAAAAGACGTAGAAATTAACGAGAACTATTCATTGAAAGACCAATTCAAATTGAGGATTCGAAAACGAAGAAACTTAAAAGACGAACATTAAAAATCGTGAAAGTAAAACGGGATTCCCGAAGAGGACCCGAGTACACATGGGAACTCGAGTCCAAAATGAGAAATAAATACCCCCCTTATTCTCGTAAAGCAATATTGAGGACGAGATTTATTTCAAGGTGGGGAGGATGTAACATAACGGAAAATTCGAGCCAAAAATGCCAAAATCCAAAGTCAAGGGAACAATTCGGCCAAATTCCAAACTTGAGGGTCAAAAATGTAAATTCTGTTTTCCTGACACATTGCGATACGCGATAGATCAGAAGAGAGACCCATCGCTTAGCGCGATGGGTTGTCTGACACATTGTGACACGTGTGCCACGTGGCACACGGTGCCACCTTCTGCCGCCACGTGTCACCACGTGGCAACACGACCGCCACGTGTCGCCACGTGGTGCAACGCCTGCCACGTGTCGCCACGTGGCAGGTATACTGGGTGACTCACCTGGCCTACGTCGCGGCACGTGACGGGTGACCAGGAGGCCATCGCGTATCGCGATGGGCTTCCTGAAAATGTCTATAAATAGCAAGTTCGGGTTTTCATTCTCACACACCAAAATTCAGTATCCCGCTCTCTCTAACATCTCTCTATACCTCGAAGTACGTGCCCTCGATCTATGTCTGGTCCCTGATTTCAGCTGGATCTTACTTAATCATGTCATAACTCACACAAATAGATGTGTCGACAAGCGAGTTAATGACGGGTTGCTATATTTAGAAAGATGACCGTTTGTTAAAGGCGGAATCAATAACAAACATACGGTTGCTTAATCAATATTCAAAGGTAACCAACACAAACAAGATTCACTCAAAATATTTCCATTCATATAATATTCATCATACAAATTGGATAATCAATTTAGGGTTTCTTGAAGGAGGGTTTTTCCGTACGTATCCTAGGACAGCCATCACTTTCAAGAAAAATATTCTTTCTTATACAACAGTGTAAAGGCTTAAAATCCATAGCTGATCCGTAGGCGGCGTGCCCTAAAATATTATATTTATAGTTCTGCCAACCTAGGACAGCTGTCATTCCTTCTAGAAACCCCAAACATTAATACATATTCAAATTACATAATCACAAAATAATCTAAGTGTAAAACAAGTCTTCTGGGTAGGCTTTACATTAATCTGCATTCTCCGAGTACGCTGTGTACTCTGCCATCCTTCAGGACTTGGTAACACAAAAGTGTGCTCGGATCAGTTTCCGGGTAGACTTTACTTGAAGAGTATTTTACCAAGTAAAATACTCACCGGGTAGACTTCAGTCTTCTTAACTTTGCCAGACTTTGCCCGACAAACCCTTACGAGCAACCTTGTTCTTCAATGGTCCAATTCAACTCTTTGCTATAAAATAACTTATTATCAAAGTGTACTCGGGAGTACTGTTCCTTTCTTGAGTTGAAACTTGCCCGATATTACTTAATGATATTCCATTCAATCATCAAGCTTGCTTGGACCACTATTATTAATGAATACCTTGCCCGGTCTTCCAATCACTTGGCTTCATGGACTTGGTTAGCCGAAAGCTTACTCGGAAATGAACCTTACTTGGCTATGAAGAACAGGCTTGCTTGATAAAGTGAACCTTGCTCGGAAATACATAAACTAGTGAACCTTGCCCGGCAATGCACTAATATGCAAACCTTGCTCGGATATTCACTAAAGAAGACTACTTGAAGATAATCTTGCCCGATAGACAAAATATCGTACCCGGCTAAGTAAAAGCTTGCTCGGAGGTCTAAGATATGCCCGGATCCATACTTAGCGAATTCTGAGGAGGTTGAGAAGATTCCAATCTTCCATATACTTCATTTTGGTCAAATCTTTGACTCAACAATCTACCTCGATAAACGTGCCCCGATTCTCCGATAAGCATGTCCTTGATATTCGTACCACCACCCAACGACATGTATATCAAGAAGGTGATACTATCCCGACATTCCGACGACCATCTCGAAGTACGTGTCATGAAGTGTTAGTGCCTCGAGAAACATGCCAAGTGTGGAAAGGGTTACAAAGAAGAGACGAGGAAGGAAAGAGTGATTGATCAAGCGGCAACGAAGTGCTGCTCATTTCCCTAGGGTGATTATAAGCCAACCAAGGTAGGCATAATGCTCGAATAAAATATTAATAAAATATTATAAAGGCTTAATACCCTAAGTCGTGATTATACTCAATACCTCGAGAATAAAAGAAATATATAACAAAGAAAAAAAGAAAATAAAAGATATATATATATATATATATATGTTGTATAAATATTCTTTGTTATAGATATTATTTAAGTATAATGAGTATACTTAAATAATAAAGAAAAGAATACGTTTCTTAAAGAAGAAGAAACGTAGGGTTTTATAAATAAACTAAAGGTTTATAAATTACTATTAAAACTATAGGTTTTAAAGTAAAAGAAGTTTTGAACTAAAGGTTCATCGAGGTAAAGTTTATAAAACTAAGACTAAAGGTCTTAAGCTAGATTGTATATCCGACTAATGAAAAGTTATACTCGTACTATAGGTGCGAGATGGCAAGGGAAAGACCCACGGACGGTGTTGGAAACCGATCCCAATCAAAAGGTGAATACGCCCCACTTTTACAAACTTGTTTTCAAACAATCAAACGTGTTATGTGTAAAACTTTACATGAGATTGAGTGTCTCTAAAAACATTGTAAATAAGAGTATAAGCCTAGCCCTCAGGCTGTAGTATACGTTTGTTTGGATCCTTACATATGTGGTTAAATGCGGTGGGCACATCGCACCACGCTTGGTCACGACCTACAGCCACGATGGGCCGGACCTAAGTTACGTTCGAGTGAGACTGGCCATGTGTATATTTATGGTACCTAAGTTATGTCGAAACGCTGCGGTGTTTTGCTGAGGTGACCTAGAGTAGAGACTCGAGTTTATAATGATATTGTTTTAACTAGATTATTCCTAAGCCAAGATGGGCTGAGGCTTACGTGGTCTCGAGAGGTGATCTAGTAAAGAAAAATATTTTCTCGTCAGCATATTCACCAGCATTTGTTGCTGACGTATTTTCTAATATTTTGCAGGTAACCAAGAATAGAGCTTGAAGGACGAAGAGCTCAAGAATCCGATGGCTCAGATATTTTTGTTAAAATATTAAATATGATATTTTGTAAAATTGATAAACAAGTAAAACTAAACGAGTCTTTCGTCTCGTCTTTTGTAATGTAAATATTTACAATTTCGATCCTTATGTTTTTATAAGACTTCCGCTAATAACCGTAACTCTGATTTATATACAATATGGTTAAATTATCATTTTTGATCAATTTTGAAGATTTCTTGATGTTCAACGCCGTTCGATTTTGATTTGGTTTTTGACTTTAGAGATTTCATACTTTAAGCTGTGATTAGAGTTTAGAAATTGGATTACATTGAGCGACTAGTTCCGAATTTGGATCAGAGTCGATTTGTAATCGACGAATTTTGATCACGAACTACTGTTGGGTTATTTACGAAACTGCCACCGCACGATTTTTAATCTAACGCTCTGGAAGGTCGCGTACGTAATGTATGATAAGCCATTATTGTACGTTAACTCACCCCTATACATATATATATAATAGCATATAAACTAATATTTATGTTTTAATATATATATATATATATATATATATATATATATATTATAAGTAAACTTTATATATAAAAATATTTATAAAACTAACAATATTTTAAGATGAATTTTACTTTTATATATATGATAAAATATTATAATATACTTTATATATATAATATAATAAATTAATAATTTTACATATAATATCTTTATTAAATTAATTATGATTTAAAGGGTATAATATTAACTTAATTATCGAGCTTTCATGAATCTATCTAGTTCATATAATTAGCATATTCGTACTTCTCTTTGTTCATTTAGGCTTTATTGTCAACGTGTGATTTCCCGCATTCTTATTATCTCAACCACCTTTATTCGTCTATCGAGGTGAGTACCACATTCCCCCTTTTTAAATCATTTTATACTGTTTTGGGGACATATACGTAAATTATATTTCTTCTATATGCATATACTCAAAACTGCAACTATTGTCTTATCTGTTAACAACTTATACCTTACTTGTTTATATGCTTACTTGCTTTATATGCTTCCGCATTCGGAGAGGTCCAACATAATCTCAGTCTAGTATGATCATACACCAGTCGTTATAGTTTTGTGCTTCTCGACATCTCAGTTATTCTTGCTCATTTGGTTATTTTGTTACACTCATATGACTTGTTGCAACTACTTATTTTTATTTATACTTGTGAACTGATGTGTTGCTCAATCAACCTTGTGTTGCCAAAACCATTCTATTTCAACGCATATGCAGGTATTCGTTTGATGTGAAGTACAAGATCACTTAAGGATTTATGCTAGAAGAAAACTTAATGAGATATATTGTTATTGATTGATATATGTACTTGTGTATTTGGATTTTGTATGGATGTTTTTTATTTGAAAATTTATTTAATAGATATCGAAACTTTTTATATTGCATGATAGTACCTTGAGAGCTGTGACAATCAGTTCACGCCCCGGCATTTCCACCGTAGGTTAGGGTGTGACTTGTGTCGATTAAAATCTAGAGAGAAGCCTTGTATGTCGGAAGAAATGAGAAGCATCGGCGAAGTAAAAAATCAGAACCGTAATGGTGATAAAGGCAAGGGTAAGTACTAGGAAAATGAGAAACGCCACCGATCGAAGAAGAAAGAATGGAATAAAGAGGGCCAAGACGACAACTCTGGAGAAGATTCATCAAACGAAGAGAACCGAGACAAGGAATCAAGGTACCACCAAAGCAGTTTCCTTTTAGGTGCAATAACTGTGGAAAAAGAGGGCATATAGCAAAATATTGTCGAGAACCTTGAGCGGAAGGTAATTCAGCTCTTGTTAAAGAAGAAGAACCATGGGATGTGGTGGCTAATGTTGCCGAGGTTCAGAAAAATTACAAAGTTGTCTCTGAATCCAACCCGAACCTAGTAGATGAATGGTTTGAAGTAGGCTCATGTTGGTGGACACGTCCAAAAGCAGTGCCGTAGTCGAATAAGTTGAAGGTAGCCTAAGAATCATCTATTGCTATTTTGAATCTAGATGATGAGGAAATTATGGTTGAAGAAGAAAGTACATTTGATCAAGACATAACTGTGACAGTTTTCGAACAAGACGAGGATGAAACCATGTTAGATGAAGTGCACGGGGTGATAGTTCCGTCTCATGTTACGGGTTATCATGGTGGAATAGAAAACATTGAAGATCTACAAAATAACAAAAAGTTGATGTTGGAGTCTGCATGAGGTTCATGCAAAGTTCGGGTGATCCGAATGAACGAACGAATAAAGGAGTTGAGTTTGAGATGGAGCATGCATCAAATTGGGATGGAAGAATTACCATGATAGTTGGTCATGAAGTAGAGAAAGCAAAAGTCATTTTCTATCTGAAACCAAGTGATGCAATTTTAAATAGTGGTAATTGAAACTAGTTCAGATGTCTTCAGGAAAAAGAAACCTACAAACAGTGTTATGAAGTTGAATCCAAGAATTAAGCTCAAAGATGTGAGAGCGTTACAAGGTGTGAAAGATTTTGGAGGAACAGTGGTAACTGGTATTAAGAGAGAGTGTAAAACATGGAGCAACACTAACTTGAAGGGCATGAATGGTTAATATGAAAAGTATATGTGTGGTGCGGAAGATCTCAATGGGCGGTTTGATGGAAATCTAAAACTCATAAACCAAGTTGAATAACTTGGTGCCAAAGTTATCTTTTATTTATCTTATATATATATATATATATATATATAAACGAAACCTTTAAAAGCTCTCTGGTTGCTCTCTGCATTCTCTCAAGCCAACAAATTATTTTATTTGTAAATGAAGGTTTCTCATGCATTTGCCCCAAATTCACGGGCATGGGTATCACCAAACCCATATAGCCCTTAAACGGGTTATAACATCTCATTTAAAAATTAATCTTACCAAATATTTTGTGACAATCGTCAATTTCAGGTTAACTCCGTTAACTCAACTCCGTCAATTCAAACTTTAAGATCGTTAAATCTATAACGCACACTTCATTACATTTAAACTAGGGTTTAAATGACGCTTAACACTTACTACATGTGTAGTCTTTCGGGATTTGCACCGAAACGCAAACGAGTTGACGCAAACGATTGATAAATAAACGAAAAACGTCAAAACAATAATTATGTGATAATTATGTGTTAGATATATGTGTGTTACTTGATTTTGTTATGTGGAATGTTAAACAAGAAACAAGAACCAATTAGTTAGGCTAGAGATGTAACACTTGAAAGTAGAGGGACTAGAGTGTAACTTGTATCATTATAAATATATCCTTAACTAAACTCTAACCTATTATTTTCTAAACCTACAACCCCGATCGGTCTCTCTCTCCTTTGTTCTCCACGGCTGCCGTCCACAAACACACACATATACACATCAAATCAAGTGTTTGATCCAAGAACAAGGTGCTAGGAAGGTATAATTGATCATCCCTTACCTCCTTGTTGTTTAATTTTGATGTTTAATGGGTTAATCAAAAACCCTAGGCAGCCGATTTGCTTGTATATGTATGAGTTAACATGATGGTTGTTGAATTCATGATGATTGATAACTAGTATTGATGTTGATGCATGATTGATTGTTGTCTTTGATTTGAGTTGAAATACAAACCCTAATCTTGTATGCATGGTGTAATTGACATGCATGGATAGTGGTGGTAGTGTCTAGCATGTTATATGATTGATTTATGGTCCATAGATAGTTAAATTGTTGAGTTTTGATGTGAACAGATTCTGGACAGAATGTGTATACGATGTTTAAGTGACTGTAACGAAGTGTAAACGTGAAAATTGGTTGAGATTGTGGGTACTGCAGTAAACTAGGTTGAGTCTAGTTTCTATAAAGTATAAGTTTGTAATTTTTGGACAAGTAGAAGTTTACTTTTATGATTTTACAAAAACGTTGTGCAAAGCTGAGCTGTTAGACCTGCTGTTAGGTTATGTTGTAAATGTTATATCTCATGAACTACGAGACCAATTGGGTTGGTTCCACTTCTGGAAGTTGACTCATTGAGTTAGGAACCAAACCCAAGTGGTCTTGCATTTATTGGATTTTTCGTTTAACGGGAATTGCAAATAACATTCTGTTGCGCATGAATCTGACTGATATGAGTTTGCTGTAATGTTTTGGTCATTATAAGAAAAATATGTGGAATAAAAATAAGATAAAATATGTTCTGGAAACCTAAGATATGTATGCTTCTGTGGTGATTTTTGGTGAATTAATTGAGACGTTATGATCGGTGAAATAGTACAATCTTTCAAGTAGAAATTCTGTCATAATGAAACTAACTGCTGAGTTGTGTAAAAATGCATGAAATATGATAGTTTCTATATATTTGTTATGTTTTGACCAAAATACCCTTGCGGGGAATAGTTGCTAATTGATTGCCATGAATTGACCAAATTGCCCTTATGGGGAATAATGGTTAGTTAATTTTGTTTGTTGACCAAAATGCCCTTACGGGGATAATTGCTAGTAAAGTATGTTATTAATACATGACACAAAAGTAATTGTTCACTCACGTATCGTATCACAATTGTACTTGTTTAAGTCACACACGATTCACAAACGAAACACGAAATCTGTTACGTGCATAGGTATTATGTGCCGAGTCTAGAGACTCGTTAAACGTACCGATACTTAGAAAATCTCTTTGTTATTTAGAACGCTAGAGAGTTTCTACGACGCGCATCACTTGGTGATCTATATCGGGATATTCTTCGCAAACAGTGAGTTCACTTACCCCGCTCTTTGAACTGTTTTCAAACGTTTTTCACTTGGGGGAGATAACATACTCCGATAAACGCATTTTCTGAGATAAACGCATATTTAAGATTTTGTTATAAATTATATATCACTTGTAAAGGCTAAGCGGCAAACGTAACATTTGAAGTCCCACACATCGAACCGGTTAATATTTGGAATAGCGAGTCACTGTTGAGTAGTACTACTTGGTTTGACAAACCCCACCCGACGCTAAGCTCAACTGGAGGTTGAGTGGGTGTAATTTTGGCTAACACTTACCATGGTCTGGGTTGACCTGGTGACGGGCACTTGATAAACAGTCAGCTTCGGTCTCGAACCACTTAGCGATACTTGTTGTATAGATTAGCTACCTATCGATATATAATTTGACGTAACACTATCTGGTAATGCAAAACACTTAAACGCCGTAACGTGGTTACGCAACACTTAAACGCCGTAACGTGGTTACGCAACACTTAAACGCCGTAACGTGGTTACGCAACACTTAAACGCCGTAACGTGGTTACGCAACACTGAAACGCCGTAACGAGGTTACGCAAAACGCTAAACGATTTATCTTATATAACTTGTGAACTCACCAACCTTGTGTTGACACTTTTAGTATGTTATTCTCAGGTAGCCGAGGCGGGCGCGCGGTTTAGGAGCATGCATTAAATGAAAACACTTTTATTCTGCAAACTTATTTTTAACAGTTATCTTTGGTTTTAAGTCGTCCTGCGTGACGCAGCTTTTGAATTAAGGTTTTTACGCTTCCGCACTTATTTGCATTTAAACGTTTTTATGGTTTGATTATAACTGATGATTCCGATCCTGCCAGTTCACACCCTCTGACGGTAAAACTCCGTTAGTGGATTTTGAGGGTGTGACAGATTGGTATCAGAGCCATTGGTTATAGCGAACTAGAAGCTGCATGCATACTAGACTATAACCGCGACGACCCATTAGTTATAATGATACGCACTGCATAGGTTTGTGTAGTCTGGTAATCTTATCTCTTTATCTCTTTCACTCATACGCGCGCATACACGGCTTACCTGTAGGAATGTCGACGCCACCCTCATCATCATCCGATTCGATGACGCATGCTCACGGGAAGGAACCTCAGTTACCTACCGCCTCGCCACCCCGCGTAGTCCCGGAACTCGAAGCTCCCGCACCGAAGAGGTACAGCCTATCCGGAGGCCTTTACGAAAACGACGTTAGCTGGGATTGGTACCCTAACATGATCAGACGTATGGTCTATCGCGAACAAGTTCCCCCGTTGCCTCACCCGAACCACCCTGCTTATCCCAACACCCTACCACCCATAACCGAACCTGTAGAGAGAGTTCTCGCAGCTGTTGTTTCATGCTTGGAGCGTGACGTGGGTTACATGCGCTATACGAGAGCGAACGTTTCCGGACTGTTAAAAGACGGAACCGAGACTAAGGAGGAGATTGCCCGCATGGCAGCGGCAATGAAGGAAATGCAAGAGGCTAGTGATCAACAGATGAAGATTATGAGGAAGATGCAAGCCGAGATGATAGACTTGCAAAAGCAACTCCAAGTAGCAAGGACCCGAACCGAGATAGCTCGAGAGCGTTGCGATGTCTTACAAATGCAAATTGCTCAGAACGCAGCCGAACCTGAGGCAGAGCCTGAGGCCGAGCCTGAGGCAGATTTCGAATAGGAGCCTGAGGAGGAACCTGAGGAAGATCCCGAGGAGGAACCCGAAGAGGAACCGGAGGAAGAACCGGCTGAGCCAGAGGCACACTCAGAGGTGTCCCCAGACGATGTGCAGATGTGCAAATTCTTGGATTGGAACTGGCTAACGCGATGAACTGGGGGGAGTTCAAGAACATGATGCGAGAGGAGTACTGTCCAAGAGAGGAGATTTCGAAGTTGGAGTCAGAATTTTGGTCACTGAAGATGGTGGGCTCGGAAATTGAAGCCTACACCACTCGTTCGCACGAGTTGGCTGTGATGTGTCCGCGGATGGTGGATCCGCCGAGCAAGAGAATAGAAATGTACATTGATGGTTTAGCACCGCAAATTCAGGGCATGGTGACGTCTTCCCGACCAGCCACGATCCAACAAGCGATCCGTTTAGCTCACAAACTGACGGATCAGGCTGTGACCCAAGGTGCGTTACCACCTAGGGGTTCGACCACTAAAGCCCGTGACAACCCGAGTAATGACCACGTCAGCAACAGTAACAGCAACAGCAACCCGAACAGCGGGAAGAGAAAGTTTGACAACACCAGATCTTCATCCTCGAACCTCCCACCGCAACAACACTACCGTAAGCCCAAATTCACTCGGAGCTTTAACAATCAGAGTCACAACAACAACAACAACAACGGTAGCGGGCAGGTTTCGAGCGGATATGCTGGGAGATATCCAATGTGCAATAGGTGCAACTATCATCATGTTGGCCAGTGTGACCGCGTCAAGTGTCAAAGATGCGGAAAGATGGGTCACCAAGCGAAAGAATGTAGAGGAGACCTTGCGGCAAAGGGTGCTCCTAAGCCACCTATGACGACGAAGGGATGTTTTGAGTGTGGGCAGGAAGGTCATTTCAGGAAAGATTGTCCCAAGCTGAAACAGAAAGACAACAACGGGGGTAATGGAAGTGGCAGTAATGGTGGAAGCAATGTCAAGGGAAGAGCTTTTGTGATTGGGTCGGGTCAAGCCCGCAATGATCCGCACGTGGTGACTGGTAAGTTCCCTGTAAACGATTGTTTTGCTTCTGTTTTGTTTGACACTGGAGCTGATAGGAGTTTTGTGTCGAAAGCCTTTAGTCAACTCTTAGACCTAACTCCAACTCCGTTAGATGCTAAGTTTCCTGTTGAATTAGCTAACGGTAAGACTATAGTAACGACTCATGTACTTGCGGGATGTAAGTTAAAACTGTCAGGTCATGTCTTTGATATCGACCTTATTCCTTTTACGCTTAGTAGTTTCGATGTCGTTGTCGGCATGGACTGGTTATCCGAGAACCGAGCGGAGATTATATGCCACGATAAGATAGTCCATATTACTACCCCTTCCGGCGAGATCATTTCGGTCCGAGGTGAGAGAAGCGGCATGACCACCAGCGTCATTACCCTTTTGAAGGCACAGAAGTATCTACGAAAGGGTCATCCGGCAATTTTGGCGCAGATTGTTGAGAAACCCGCGGAGGAGAAACGAATTGAAGACATACCGGTTGTGCGAGACTTTCCGGAAGTTTTCCCAGAGGATTTGCCCGGACTCCCTCCTATTCGTCAAGTCGAATTCCAAATCGAGTTGACACCCGGTGCAGCACCCATAGCACGAGCCCCGTATCGGCTCGCACCGGCGGAACTTCAGGAGTTGTCCACTCAGTTGCAAGATTTGTTGGATAAGGGTTTTATCCGACCTAGCTCATCGCCATGGGGAGCCCCTGTCTTGTTTGTCCGAAAGAAAGACGGGACTTTCCGAATGTGCATCGACTACCGGGAGTTAAACAAGGTGACGGTCAAGAACCGTTATCCTTTACCCCGAATTGATGATTTGTTTGACCAGCTTCAAGGATCGAGTTACTACTCGAAGATTGATCTACGATCCGGTTACCACCAGCTGAGAGTGCGCGAAGAAGATATCTCAAAGACGGCTTTCAGAACACGGTATGGTCACTACGAGTTTTCGGTTATGCCTTTTGGCCTAACCAACGCGCCAGCCGTATTTATGGATCTCATGAATCGAGTATGCAAGGCGTACCTCGACAAGTTCGTGATTGTTTTCATCGATGATATTCTCGTCTACTCCAAGAACGAGACTGACCACGAAGAGCACCTAAGGGTAATTCTGGAACTATTGAAGAAGGAACAACTGTATGCTAAACTCTCGAAATGTGAATTTTGGCTTCGCGAGGTTCACTTTTTAGGACATGTGATCAACGAGAATGGTATACATGTCGATCCCGGTAAGGTAGAGGCCATCAAAAACTGGGAAGCACCTAAGACTCTGACTGAGGTGCGACAATTCCTAGGACTGGCCGGCTACTACCGGCGTTTCATCGAGGGATTTTCAAAAATTGCTCAACCCCTCACCGCTATGACCCACAAGGGCACTAAGTACAACTGGGGTGACGCGCAAGAATCCGCTTTTCAACTGTTGAAAACCAAGCTTTGTAGCGCCCCTATTTTAGCCCTCCCCGAGGGAACGGAAAATTTTGAGGTACACTGTGACGCATCTATACAAGGTCTCGGTTGTGTGCTGATGCAACTCGAGAAGGTTATAGCCTACGCCTCTAGACAACTACGGGTTCACGAGAAGAACTACACGACCCATGATTTGGAACTCGGAGCTGTGGTGTTTGCTCTTAAGATATGGAGGCATTACTTGTACGGTACCAAGTTTACCATTTACACCGACCACAAGAGTCTCCAACATATCTACGATCAGAAGGAGCTGAACATGCGACAGCGTCGTTGGGTCGAGCTGCTTAAAGATTACGATTGTGCCATCAAGTACCACCCTGGCAAGGCCAATGTGGTGGCCGACGCCCTCAGCAGAAAGGAAACAGATAAACCCAGACGGGTGAGAGCATTGCAACTCACGATTCATGCCAGCTTACCCGATCAGATTCGCGATGCGCAACTGGAAGCTTTGAAAGATGATAATCTTTCGTCGGAACTCATGCGGGGCATGAACAAGCAACATGAAACCAGATCGGACGGGGCCCGATATTTTGAGAACCGGATTTGGGTTCCACGATACGGAGAGTTGAGAACTCTAGTGATGGACGAAGCTCATAAGTCCCGATATTCTATCCACCCTGGCTCAGATAAATTGTATCATGATTTAAAGGCACTTTACTGGTGGCCGAACATGAAAGCCGACATTGCCACCTACGTGAGCAAATGCTTGACTTGTGCCAGAGTCAAGATAGAATACCAGAAACCATCTGGTCTACTGCAACAACCGGAACTCCCAATGTGGAAATGGGAGCACATCTCAATGGACTTTATTACGGGTTTGCCTAAGACACCGACGGGATGCGATACCATCTGGGTGATCGTTGACCGGTTGACTAAATTGGCACACTTCCTAGCAATTAAGGAAACGGACAAAATGGAAAGACTGACTCGCGTATACATGAAAGAAGTGGTGTCTAGACACGGAGTGCCTGTCTCGATCATTTCCGATCGAGATTCTCGTTTCACCTCGCACTTTTGGAAGTCGCTGCAAAGCGCACTGGGCACCCGTCTCGATATGAGTACAGCATACCATCCTCAGACGGATGGGTAAAGTGAACGAACTATTCAGACCCTGGAGGATATGTTGCGTGCATGCGTTTTAGATTTCGGAAAAAGTTGGGAACCCCACTTACCCTTGGTAGAGTTTTCGTATAATAACAGCTACCACGCAAGTATTAAGCCAGCGCCGTTTGAAGCGCTGTACGGACGGAAGTGTCGATCACCACTCTGCTGGGCAGAGGTGGGTGACAGCCAAATCACTGGTCCAGAACTGGTACTCGAAACTTCGGAAAAGATTGTTCAAATCCGAAATCGCATGGCAGCAGCACGAGATCGCCAAAAGAGTTACGCCGACAAACGCCGAAAACCCCTCGAATTTCAAGTGAACGATCGAGTGTTACTCAAAGTCTCACCTTGGAAAGGTGTGGTTCGCTTTGGTAAGCGAAACAAACTCAACCCACGGTATGTTGGTCCTTACCGGATAACTGAGCGCATTGGTCCGGTGGCGTACCGACTGGACCTACCAACAGAACTCAGTGGCGTACACGATGTATTCCACGTATCAAATTTGAAGAAATGCCTATCTGATGAATCCCAAGTAGTCCCTTTGGAGGAACTACAAATTGATGAACCGTTACGTTTCATTGAAGAACCAGTCGAGGTTTTGGATTGGGAAACCAAAACGCTCAAACACAGCAAAATTCCAATCATTAAGGTTCGTTGGAACTCGAGACGTGGACCGGAGTTCACGTGGGAACGCGAGGATCAAATGATGAAAAAGTATCCTCACCTTTTTGAAGGGCTAACCAAACACAGAAAACCGCGAAACTCGGCAAACCGTCAAACATCACCGGAGGTATGAATTAAATTTCGGGACGAAATTTCTTTCTGCTAGGGGATGATATGACAAACTGAAAATTTTTTTTACTCTTTCAGACTCTCATCACGACTTGACTCAAATTTTCGGGACGAAAATTCTTTAACATGGGAATGATGTGACAATCGTCAATTTCAGGTTAACTCCGTTAACTCAACTCCGTCAATTCAAACTTTAAGATCGTTAAATCTATAACGCACACTTCATTACATTTAAACTAGGGTTTAAATGACGCTTAACACTTACTACATGTGTAGTCTTTCGGGATTTGCACCGAAACGCAAACGAGTTGACGCAAACGATTGATAAATAAACGAAAAACGTCAAAACAATAATTATGTGATAATTATGTGTTAGATATATGTGTGTTACTTGATTTTGTTATGTGGAATGTTAAACAAGAAACAAGAACCAATTAGTTAGGCTAGAGATGTAACACTTGAAAGTAGAGGGACTAGAGTGTAACTTGTATCATTATAAATATATCCTTAACTAAACTCTAACCTATTATTTTCTAAACCTACAACCCCGATCGGTCTCTCTCTCCTTTGTTCTCCACGGCTGCCGTCCACAAACACACACATATACACATCAAATCAAGTGTTTGATCCAAGAACAAGGTGCTAGGAAGGTATAATTGATCATCCCTTACCTCCTTGTTGTTTAATTTTGATGTTTAATGGGTTAATCAAAAACCCTAGGCAGCCGATTTGCTTGTATATGTATGAGTTAACATGATGGTTGTTGAATTCATGATGATTGATAACTAGTATTGATGTTGATGCATGATTGATTGTTGTCTTTGATTTGAGTTGAAATACAAACCCTAATCTTGTATGCATGGTGTAATTGACATGCATGGATAGTGGTGGTAGTGTCTAGCATGTTATATGATTGATTTATGGTCCATAGATAGTTAAATTGTTGAGTTTTGATGTGAACAGATTCTGGACAGAATGTGTATACGATGTTTAAGTGACTGTAACGAAGTGTAAACGTGAAAATTGGTTGAGATTGTGGGTACTGCAGTAAACTAGGTTGAGTCTAGTTTCTATAAAGTATAAGTTTGTAATTTTTGGACAAGTAGAAGTTTACTTTTATGATTTTACAAAAACGTTGTGCAAAGCTGAGCTGTTAGACCTGCTGTTAGGTTATGTTGTAAATGTTATATCTCATGAACTACGAGACCAATTGGGTTGGTTCCACTTCTGGAAGTTGACTCATTGAGTTAGGAACCAAACCCAAGTGGTCTTGCATTTATTGGATTTTTCGTTTAACGGGAATTGCAAATAACATTCTGTTGCGCATGAATCTGACTGATATGAGTTTGCTGTAATGTTTTGGTCATTATAAGAAAAATATGTGGAATAAAAATAAGATAAAATATGTTCTGGAAACCTAAGATATGTATGCTTCTGTGGTGATTTTTGGTGAATTAATTGAGACGTTATGATCGGTGAAATAGTACAATCTTTCAAGTAGAAATTCTGTCATAATGAAACTAACTGCTGAGTTGTGTAAAAATGCATGAAATATGATAGTTTCTATATATTTGTTATGTTTTGACCAAAATACCCTTGCGGGGAATAGTTGCTAATTGATTGCCATGAATTGACCAAATTGCCCTTATGGGGAATAATGGTTAGTTAATTTTGTTTGTTGACCAAAATGCCCTTACGGGGATAATTGCTAGTAAAGTATGTTATTAATACATGACACAAAAGTAATTGTTCACTCACGTATCGTATCACAATTGTACTTGTTTAAGTCACACACGATTCACAAACGAAACACGAAATCTGTTACGTGCATAGGTATTATGTGCCGAGTCTAGAGACTCGTTAAACGTACCGATACTTAGAAAATCTCTTTGTTATTTAGAACGCTAGAGAGTTTCTACGACGCGCATCACTTGGTGATCTATATCGGGATATTCTTCGCAAACAGTGAGTTCACTTACCCCGCTCTTTGAACTGTTTTCAAACGTTTTTCACTTGGGGGAGATAACATACTCCGATAAACGCATTTTCTGAGATAAACGCATATTTAAGATTTTGTTATAAATTATATATCACTTGTAAAGGCTAAGCGGCAAACGTAACATTTGAAGTCCCACACATCGAACCGGTTAATATTTGGAATAGCGAGTCACTGTTGAGTAGTACTACTGGGTTTGACAAACCCCACCCGACGCTAAGCTCAACTGGAGGTTGAGTGGGTGTAATTTTGGCTAACACTTACCATGGTCTGGGTTGACCTGGTGACGGGCACTTGATAAACAGTCAGCTTCGGTCTCGAACCACTTAGCGATACTTGTTGTATAGATTAGCTACCTATCGATATATAATTTGACGTAACACTATCTGGTAATGCAAAACACTTAAACGCCGTAACGTGGTTACGCAACACTTAAACGCCGTAACGTGGTTACGCAACACTTAAACGCCGTAACGTGGTTACGCAACACTTAAACGCCGTAACGTGGTTACGCAACACTTAAACGCCGTAACGAGGTTACGCAAAACGCTAAACGATTTATCTTATATAACTTGTGAACTCACCAACCTTGTGTTGACACTTTTAGTATGTTATTCTCAGGTAGCCGAGGCGGGCGCGCGGTTTAGGAGCATGCATTAAATGAAAACACTTTTATTCTGCAAACTTATTTTTAACAGTTATCTTTGGTTTTAAGTCGTCCTGCGTGACGCAGCTTTTGAATTAAGGTTTTTACGCTTCCGCACTTATTTGCATTTAAACGTTTTTATGGTTTGATTATAACTGATGATTCCGATCCTGCCAGTTCACACCCTCTGACGGTAAAACTCCGTTAGTGGATTTTGAGGGTGTGACATATTTGATATGAAAATTTTATAAAATATGGATATACTAAAAATTGATATCCGATTTTTTTAAACAGAATTTATTTATAATTAAAACAAAAAAAGCGGGTCATGGGTCACCCAACCCAGATAGCTTATAAACGAGTTATAATATGTGAAACCCTTTCATTATCAGACCTTAAAAATATTATTAACTTTCTTACAATAAATGAAATTAAAATCTAAAAAATATATAAATATTAAAAACGAAAAATGTAAAATAACCCCCGTAATACGGGGATATAATCTAGTTATTAAATAAATTAGATGTCTAGTGTAATTATGTTTCCTAGTATGAGTAGGATTATGGTATTAGGTGTTATATAAACCCAACATTAGTTTTCTTTTGTTCTATATGAATTATGTTCTTGTTTATTATTAACTAGATTTTATCTCCCGTATTACGGGATTGTTTTACATTATTCGTTTATAATATTTATATATTTTTTTAGATTTTAGTTTTATTTATTGTAAGGAAGTTAATAATGTAATTAAGATTTGATGATTAAAGAGTTTCACAAATAAATGAGATGTTATAACTCGTTTTAAAAACTATCTTGGTTTCGTAAGACCCATGAGCCGCTTATTTTTGTTATAATAAAATTGTTTCTTAATTATAATTTTTTTTAAATAGGCTATTAATTTTAGTATATCTCTATTTTATAGGAATTTTTCATATCAAATATTTCGTGAGTTTAATTTTAATTTAATGAGATGTTATAACCCATTTAAGGTTTTCTGGGTTTGGTGAGACCCAAACCCGTGAATTCGGGTCAAGTGTATGAGAAACCTTTATTTACAAATAAAGCAATCTGGTGGCTTGAGAAAAAGTATGAAGCAACTAAAGAGCTTTTAAATGTTTCTTTTATATATATTATTATAGATAGAAAAGAGTCACATAAACATTTTATGCAGCTTCGTGTTTGGTGTTCTTGATTCACTTTTCTAAGGTTCAACACCCGTAACTAAAACATATCTGTTACAGCAAAAAGAGTAGCCACGATTGATGAGAATGATCCCAATGACATGATGGGGATTAGGCAGTGACGGACCCACGAAAGAATTTCACAGGTGTCGGAAGAAGGACGTTATCAAAATTTTATAAGGGTCGATCAAAATTTTAACATATATATACATTTTAAAAACAATTTTCACATGGGACGGCCAACGCCTACTCCAAGCATGTAGGTTCGCAAGGTAATACCTTACGGATAGCATGCATCCTAATTAAGTATTCTATTTGTTAAATCATTTACATTTGCGTAAGATTTTTTAAAAAAAAAAAAAGAAAGAAGAAAAAAGAAAAAGATGTTAGACGCACATTGTGGCCTTAACCAACTCTTGTATATGAAAACAAATATAATATTACTAGTTTTTATCCCTCGTATTATGGGGGTTGTTTTATATTGTTTGTTTTAATATTTATTTATTTTTTAAATTTATATTTTTTTTATTGTATGAAAGTTAATAATATACTTATGGTTTGATGATAAATTGTTTCACAAATCATTGAGATGTTATAACCCGGTTTAAAAGCTATATGGTTTTGATAAGACCCAAGACCCGTTTATTTTTTCACTATAAAATTGGTTTTATAATTATAAATAATATATATGAAATTTAATAATATACTTATGGTTTGATGAGATCCAAGACCCGTTTATTTTTTTTACTATCAAATTGGTTTTTTTTAATTTAAATAATATATATATCTTTTTTAAAATAAATAAGATACTAATTTTTATTATATCCTATTTTATATGATTTTTACATCAATAATTTAGTGAGAATAATTTTTAATTTAATAAGATGTTATAACCCGTTTAAGAAATATCTGGGTTTGGTAAGACCCATACCCATGAATTCGGGTCAAATGCATGAGTCGGAAATAAATTAAGATACATAAACCTATGAATCTTTCTTAGGTGATAATTCAAGTAAACGACATTAAAGAACTAAAATGAATCGGAAATAATTGATCATGGGCTATAGGGAAATAAAGTGGTAAATAGAGGTGCATAAATCGGGTTTTTCAAATACCCGAATTTTGTATGGAACCAGGTTCGGGTATGTTACAAGCCAAACAGAAGAAATCAACTCAAAAGACTAGTCTGATATGTGAGGGAACCCATTTGGCTTATAAACCCCACATCAGTTGCCCATACAACCGATGTGGGACAAGTCTCATAACTTGCAATAGTTTCAGTCCGTAACAATGCAGCCTCCTTAAGGGCCAACGTCCTCGTTGGTCATGGCCACGTTGGTCATGGCTGGCTCACTCCAGGCCACCACTCTGAGTCCTCGTTGGTCACGGCTGGCTTCCTCCAGGCCACCACTTCGTGGGCCACCACTCCGAGGTTGGCTCGATACCAATGTTACAAGCCAAACAGAAGAACTCAACCCAAAAGACTAGTCTGATAAGTGAGGGAACCCATTTGGCTTATAAACCCCACATCAATTGCCCATACAACCGATGTGGGATAAGTCCCATACCTTGCATTGGTTTCAGTTCGTAACAATGCACCCTCCTCAAGGGCCAACGTCCTCGTTGGTCATGGCTGGCTCACTCCAGGCCACCACTCCGTGGGCCACCACTCCAAGTCCTCTTTGGTCACGGCTGGCTTCCTCCAGGCCACCACTTCGTGGGCCACCGCTCCGAGGTTGGCTTTGATACCAATCTTACAAGCCAAACAGAAGAACTCAATCCAAAAGACCAGTCTGATAGGTGAGGGAACCCATTTGGCTTATAAACTCCACATCAGTTGCTCATACACCTTGCAATGGTTTTAGTCCGTAACAATGCACTCTCCTTAAAGGCCAACGTCCTCGTTGGTCACGACCACGTTGGTCACGGCTGGCTCACTCCAGGCCACCACTCCGTGGGCCTCCGAGGTTAGCTCTGATACCAATGTTACAAGCCAAACAGAAGAACTCAACCCAAAAGACTAGTCTGATAGGTGAGGGAACTCATTTGGCTTATAAACCCCACATCAATTGCTCATACAACCGATGTGGGACAAGTCTCATACCTTGCAATGGTTTCAGTCCGTAACAGGGTATGACCGGGTATTAGAAAATCGGGTATTGGTAATACCCGGGTCGGGTTCGGGTCCGAGTATTGTTCTAAAAACCATACCCAATGCATCGGGTTCGGGTCGGGTATTATAAAACCGGGTATTTGAATACCGTATTTTCGGGTATTGAAAAAACCATATTTTCGGTTTTTTGCAGGCTTTTTCGGGATATTTTTTGGGTATAAATTGGATTTTTTTAACAGTTTCACTTTTTAGGGATATTTTAGGGTATTTTTAAGGTATTTTTCGGGTGTACACCGAGTATTTGAAATACCCAGTTTCGGGTATTGGAGAAACTCGATTCCGGGTATGGAACCGGTTCGGGTTTACGGGTATTACCGGGTACAAATCGGGTCCGGTTCGGATATTAAAAACCCGGATATTAAAAAAACCGGTTCCGGGTTTTTGTTTTGGGTTTAGGTTTTTTGTGCATCTCTAGTGGTAAATGGTGAAGGCGCACAAGAGTAATGTATATCCATGAGTTTGGAGATGTCGCATCATACATACACGTTAATTAATTTAAGTCAGCAGACTAGTAGCTTAACTATTTTTATATCTTCTTTTTAATGAACCATAACATATTATTTGAATTCCGTTTTTATTATAATTGGCTAAACGGTTAATGAAAACCTAGATCATTATTGAATGATTTGACTATTTTCGGCCTTTTATTTTATCGATAGGCTTAAATGCTATTTGGAGTTTCTGTTTAATCATGATCTTTGGTGTATATGAATATTTAATAAAAAGATAAAATTGCTTGCTTGGTTCTCTTGCTATTCTCTTTGACTAATTTCATGTCTTTCGGGTAGAATTGCTAGCTTAGGTAATCTACTTTATGTCTTTGCTCTGATTATGGTTGAGCTAGAAACATGAAACTAACCACTTGTGAAATTGTCTAATTCGTGTCCTAACAATCTCGAAACATGGAGGTGATGGATTATCAATTTCATTTTGTTATTTTGATTAGGATAGAGTTTCATGAGAGTGAGCTTTACCAATATATTCATCCTCGATTCTTGTGGTTTTGTGTCATAGATTGTGTTAGGCAAAATTATTCCTTTATCCGTGAATTGCTAGTACTAGTTCTTTGAGGATACCGTGTTGTTGAGATCATGAAGTGATGCAACATTAGACTATCTTAGCATTTTTTGTTTAATGAAACCGGAAGGTGATCCATTCCATTATCCCGTAAGCTTTAAACAACCCGTAGGTTCATTTATTTGAGTTAGTGAGTCCGGGACAAGATCTAGCAAACCTAAGCATTTCCTGAGTTAGTTGTATCTTTAGATATGAACGTGTGTGATATACAATCACAATGGTGGTATGAGTGTATGACCAGTTCCAGAAACAGTGTTGCAAAGAAAAACAGTTTGAAAAAGTCAAAGCTGTATTTGTTTCTAGAGGCCAATCGGCGTTGACTCGCTCCTTCCTTCCACGAAAAACCCTAATTTCAAATTCAATCCGATCTCGATTATTATTATTATTATTATTATGTTCTTCAATTAATTAAAATCCAATTCAATTAAGCATGCCGTCTGAGATCGAGGAGGTGGAAGAGTCATCGAGAGATGATCATCATCCGGTGGCAGTAGATGAAGACGAGAGTCTGAAAGACGATGTTTACACTGCAGCTGCCTACGGTGATCTGGAGAAGCTTCAGCGCTTGGTTGAGTCCGAAGGCTGCTCCGTTTCTCAGCCCGATAGCAACGGTTATTACGCTCTCCAATGGGCCGCTCTTAATAACCGTGCTGCTGCTGCTCAATACATTATTCAGGTCTTTGTTTTTTTAAATATATATATATATATATATACTCTTGGATTGCTTTATGTATGAGAAATGAATGACTCTACAAGTGAAGTGTGTCTACCAATAAGTATAACTAGATAAGTATGAGTTTGTTGTTACTTACTTTCTGTTAATTGTTAATAACTCTTGCAGCATGGCGGAGATATAAACGCAACCGATCTTACTGGTCAAACCGCTTTGCACTGGAGTGCTGTTCGAGGATCTCTTCAGGTTGCAGATCTCTTGCTGCAAGAAGGTGCTCATATTCATGCTGCTGATGTCTATGGATATCAGGTTATTATTCTAATTATTATTCCTTAATTATCTACAAACCTACCCGCATTATGTAAATGAAACCTCAAAACTTTGGTTTCTTGCAGACAACTCATGTTGCTGCACAATATGGTCAAACAGCTCTTCTTTATCACATTATAACAAAATGGAATGCAGACCCTGATGTACCCGACAATGATGGAAGAACCCCTTTGCACTGGTACTTTAATCGCATTAACAAAATCACATTTTTGCATAGCAGCATTTTATTGTATACTTGCGTGTGTCAATTTGTAGGGCTGCATATAAAGGTTTTGCAGACTGTATACGCCTTCTTCTATTCTTGGATGCATATAGAGGTCGCCAAGACAAAGAAGGTATGGATTAATTACATGTTCTTGGTTTATAAAAGTTAGTGATATGTTATTGCCTTATTGGTTATATTGTGTTATGACAGGTTGTACGCCTCTACACTGGGCTGCTATCAGAGGAAATTTGGAAGCATGCACAGTACTTGTGCAAGCTGGTAAAAAGGAGGATTTAATGGCAACTGATAACACTGGCCTCACACCAGCACAACTCGCCTCTGATAAGAATCATCGACAAGTTGCTTTTTTCCTTGTAGGTACATTTTTCAAATAATACAAGTTATATAAATATTTAAAATTCATCAGTTTTATTGTGTCTTGAGTCTGCAGGGTAATGCTAGAAGGGTTTTAGATAAACGTTGGGATGGAAACAGTATTATGGGGCGGTTTTCAAAACTAGGGATGGCACCTGTACTCGTGTGTGTAATATTTGTGCTACTTATGACATATATTAATTCAGTTATTATGGGTAATTTTCTAACCTTTGAATGGTATACCCTTGTGTTATAACGTTGGATTAATGTGGTGTTACCAATATGTGTGACTGTAGCCTCAAATTTGCCAAAGATGACAGCTGGCTGTGCATTGTTTGCATGGATTGGTGTAGTGTTGGCAAGCTCGGGATTGTTACTATTCTACCGGTGTAGCTGGTATTTTCTTTTACCTTTTTATATTACTTTCAGGGTAATAAATTTGGTATTTTGACTTATGGTGTTGTTTTGGTCTTTGTAGCAAAGATCCAGGTTATGTGAAAACCAACAGACATGATTCACAAGACACGAAAGATGATGTAAGCTTTTGTTGGTCAAAACTAAATGTTTACTATTCTCAAAGTCAATATTCTCTTATAGACTTTGTTTTTGTAAACAGGAGCCTTTATTGAAGATTGAGATAAACGATCCCGCTTTGCTGGCTGGTAATTGGTCTCAACTTTGTGCAACTTGTAAGGTAATTATGTTAAAACTTATTCAAATTTACTATTTTTTTTCCCTTTTTAGTTGACATTTTCTTATAACTGTTTGTGTTTGTTGATTAGATCGTTCGACCTATTCGCTCAAAGCATTGTTCCACTTGTGGCCGATGTGTTGAACAATTTGACCATCATTGCCCATGGGTGTCTAACTGCATCGGCAAGGTTTGTTGACCTTTTCTCGTATGGTTGACTTACTGTCGTAGTTGTATAAATATCTTTAAAAACCATAATTGCAGAGGAATAAAAGGGATTTCCTGGGCTTCCTTGTTATTGAAGTATTTGCCATGCTGATAACTGGCATAGTCGCTCTTACAAGTATTATTCTCTCATTTAAACCGCTTTTAATTCTCATGGTTCACTTTTTCATGCTAAAAGAACATGTCAATGCAGGAATGTTGACTGACCCATCAGCCCCGTCTTCTTTTGGGGCATGGTTGAACCACGCGGGTACCCACCACACTGGAGCCCTTTTATTTTTAATTTCAGATGGTTTTCTGTTTACCGGTGTAGCAGCGCTAACTTCTATGCAAATTTCTCAGGTATATTTTATATATTAAACTGGTTTAAATAATAACTTATCATGAAACTTTTTTTGTGAAGGTTGGTCGTAATATAACCACAAACGAAATGGCAAATGCAATGCGGTATAGCTACTTAAGAGGTCCCGAAGGTCGGTTTAGAAACCCGTATGACCACGGGTGCAAGAAAAACTGTTCAGATTTGTTTATAAATGGTTTCAATGAAGACATAGAGGTGATTGAAGAAGTGGCTCGATCAAACGAGATCGATATGATGCCTATGAGCAGGAATATGAACGGGCAGAACGGAAATGGCACACATGCTATTGATGTGAACAATAATGATAATATCTTGAAAACACACGAGGGTCATGTTCATTCTTCTAGTTGTAGTCATGGTCATGGGAATCAAGGTAAAAATAAGACGGATTCTGCCCCGTTCGGGTTAGGACCAGGTCTGGGTTTAGGCCGAAATCCGCGGTCATGATTTATTTTGCTCTGAGGTTTAATATGGTTTGAAGACATCATATGTTGTATCAATTTTTTAATGTTTATAAGATACAATTCAGGTTTTGTAGCTTGCAATGATCATGTTTGGCTCTTATTTACACTTGTATCCTGCTTAAAGTTGAACCCTTCTTTTGCTATTTATAATTTGTACATAGACAAGATTGCCATTTTTGGTTGTATTGAAATATTACATCAGTTTTTGTTATGTTTAAATTAGTTGATACTAATTCTTTTTTTTAAAAAAGATTTAAGATACTTTGTGTTTGTATAGAAAAATCCATTATATGGTTTTCATTTGTCAAGTCTTTTAACTTTATAGTGGCCAATGGCCACAATTTGATGAAGTGACTTTTATGGTGTATAAATTTGTATTTGAATCGCCCAAAAATTAATTTTAACCATGTTAACCTCACCTTTTTGACAATTAAAAAACGAATGGATAAAAGGGTAAAAACATTTTAATTTTAATGGTGTATAGTCAACAATTAAACAACATATATTTATGGATTTTTGTCCAATAAATTTCGACTTCCAATTCTCCAAATAAACAGAACACAACCAACAACTTGTATCACTCAAATCTGACAGAAAAAGAAGCGAAGGAAACACACTTAGTATACTACACTCAAATTGAGAAAAATAAAATAAAACAAAATATACGAGTTAGTTTGTATAAAAGAAAATAAAAAGGAAAAGCCGAAGAGGTAAGTTTTTGAATCGTTATCTTGTGTCCGAGGAGCTATCGACTATAATCTTTCACCAACAGTAAAATTGCAGGGTAAAGTCTTCAACTTTTCTATAAGTTAGAGGCTGCAACGATCTATCCCGTTAAAGTAACAAAAAACATAGTAAATCTTCATGTTTGTTTTAAGGCGTGAAAAATCTTTGGAACACGTCTTTGAAGCAACAGCTCTAATACAAAAGAAGGAACACCAACTTGCCACATTTTTGCATCATACATGTCATTCCACGCCTGCACGATCTCATCAATATTGAATCCTACCCCTACAAACCATAAAATGGACGATCAAGATTCACTTCCAAGATGTCTTGAAATTATGTATGATAGAAAACATGAAGTACACATCGATAGAAACACAAGTGGCACCCTAAAAATGAGAACTTTTGTCCACAAAACTTAACACACAGAAGTTTGGAAGTGATTTCTAGAAAACATTAGAGGTGGCCATTTTGACTTGTTTAGTTTTGAATGTGTCAGTTTGGGTCATGTATCATCGCATATGGGCGAAAAAAAAGATTTAGCTAAAAAGGAAACGGGTCACTAATCGATTAGGTAAAAATTTTGGCTGTTAAAGGAAACGGGTTAAAAGTTGCCTAACGGGTTAGGTAAAAATTTTAGCTAAAATGTAAACATGCCATAATTACCCTAATGGGTTAGATAAAAAAAATTAGCTAAAAAGAAAAAAAAGGGTCAAAATTTGCCCTTAAGGGTTAAATAAAAAGGTTAGGTAAAAAGAAAACGGGTAATAAGTCACCCTAATGGGTTATATAAAAAGTCTAGCTTAAAAGAAACGGGTCATAAGTAGTCCTAATGGGTTATATAAAAAAGTCTAGCTTAAAAGAAACGGGTCAAAATCTCCCTAATGGGTCAAATAATAAAACTAGCTAAAAAATAAACAAGTCAAAAGTCGCCCAAACCGTATTTTTAATGCATACAAGCTCCTATATGACTTTATTTTAAAAAACATGGATCATTTAAATATAAACATCTACATTTAACTTATCAAATACCAAAGTTTGAAAATGGATAAAAGGTGTTACGGGTCAACGTGACCCAACTTGACCTGTTCTAACCCCCCTACAAAACCGTTACCAGCCCTCCTGTTACCACCTTTAAAATTCATAAACAATATTTTCATCATATTTTTTATATAAAAATTTTATTTACAAAGAAACCAGAAGAAAAAATTTACCATCGGGTGCAGTATCATTAGAACAATGATTCTTTATCATAACACCAATATGTGCTTGAGAAGCGCCTGCAAGTTCAAACTTTTCAACCGCAATCTCCAAACACTCCCGCCAATCACTAACCCCAAGTTTATACTCCATCATCGATCTTTCATAAAACATCGTACCCCACAAAATATTCACCCGGGACCTCACATTTGCTGCCACCTCACCCATTTCATCTTGTGTAAAATCCTTAACATATTTCCCCAATTCCGTCTTCTTTAGCTCCAGTTTCACTTCATTCGGCCTCAAAACTTCACCAACCTGCTTCATTCCCACTTCCTCCCAAATTCTAAAACCCTTTTCCATATTATATTCCGCCTCGTTATACAACCGAACCGTTTTAGCTGAATTCCATGTTTCAAGATTTGTTTTAGTACCAATTGCATAATACCAAGAGAGTTTAGCTTGTTCAAATTGTTGTTGTCCTAAAGCAAGAAAACCTTCATAAAAATCGGGTTTTATTTTAATTGCTTCCTTATATCGTTCACCGGCTTTTAAATACTCCATTTGTGTCCACTCGTATGAATCTTTAATATCTAAAAGTACAGATTTTTTAGGACTGTTTTGAGAATCGTTTTCACTATCATATACCCTTTTTCGTGCTCGTGACATATGAACATTTCCCCAGTTAAAATAAGCCAATGCCACCATTTCTTGAAAGTTATTGGCTGCGAGATTAAAAAGATCTTGACTCTCTTGACTCGTTACAACTTCCTCCATAGCTTCCGCATATACCTTCATGCCGAGTTCGTGAAGACCCCAATATGAATCCGTGTTGAAACCAACATAGTTTTTAAAAAGTTGAGCAAACCCTAGAATCCAATCGTCGATACAAGCGGACGAGTTTAAAAGCTTTTCTTTTTTCTCTCGGTTTTTAATATGGTCAAAGAACAGGTCTTGTTCAGGGTTGACTTCGACAATGTAGAGCCTTAACGCGCTTTGACCGGAAGTTGACGATTCCGCCCATTTTAGTTCTTCGTTTGTGGTGATCGTCACCATATCGTTTTCTTCGTCTTTATATTTTATAAGAACCGCCTTTGAAACGGGAAACCGATCGCTTACAATCTCTCTTACTTTTAGAATATCACAATTAAATGGGATTTTCGCAAATCTTATATCTTCCCCGTATACCAACTTCACAACCCGTTTCGGTTCTTCTTCTTTGGTGTTAATAACATTAACCTTTTCCTCCACAACTAACTTATCTTCCGTCTTTTTCTCGTCCTTTTCCAAATCATTTAAAACACGATCAGGTTTCTCACGTTTCTTGTCGGGTTTGTTCCTTTTCTTCTTATGTACCTTCTCCTTCAACGGCTCAGGGATTTGACTTGCATTCACATCTTGTTGACTCTCATTGACTTTCTCTTCGGTCAACTTATCACCCATACGGGAGTTCACTCTTTCAAGAATCTCGGCCGCCATGAGATTGTTCGGCTCTATATCTAACACCGTGTTAACATCATTTAACGCCAAATCAAGCCGATTCAAAGCCTCGTAACACCGGGCTCGTTTCAAGAGGGCTTTGCTGTATTTCGGTGTGATTTCAAGAGCTAAATTGCACTCGTGAATGGCCCTGGGGAAATCGGTGATACCCATCTGCATATAACAAGCTGCAATGTTGCTATGAAGATACGGTACGTCTAAATGGTTTCCAGGAAGCAATTTGAGGGCTTTTTGGTACTTGAATATGGCGGTGTCGTAACATTTTGTCTGGAATAACTTATTCCCTTCTTCCTTAAGTTGTTGTGCCATTGAAATGAAAACCGCAGTGTCATTATCGTAAATCTTGATGCTACTAGCTTCATCAAGATTGTTTTGCTTTAGATTAGCATTATCTGTCGGTTTGGATCCTACTTTTTTGCTTTTCCTTGATTGTTTTCCCATTGAAGGTTTCAGAAACCCTAAAGATTTAAACTTCAAGAAGAATCTGACTGAATTTCTTGAAATTGCCAAGATCTATCTATCAATTATGCTTCTTTTGATCATAAATCATCATCAAAATTCAAATCTAACACCTTAACAATGTGCTGTTCGTGTGTGATTCTAAACCCTCTATAAGAATAGAAAATTAAATATTTGGAATTGAAAACTTATCTGGGTTGGTAACGTCATCTTGGGTCGGAAAAACCTCAGACTTGCTGAAACAATTAGAAAATAAAAGATTCAGCTTCTAATAAGTTACTTGTAACATTTATCTTGGATTTGACCCTTGTGTATCCAATTTATGTATTACAGTATATAATTATTATATTACTAGACGCGTGCCCGTACGATGCAGCGGGTGTTTGACCCTATTAATCAATCACGTAACAAATATGAGTGTTTATGGTTCAGTTAAAACCTTGAAATCCTTTAGTTATTATATATGTTTAGTTATATATATTAGATATAGTTAAAATGTAATTGAATATAAATCCTTTTATTACAAATAACTTGGCTATACAACTTTAAATTAACCTAATTGCAATATGATTTTTTTTGTGATATTTGTTGTTATCATTTCGTGTCTTAGATCTTCCATTAGTATTTACCATTTATGTGGCTAAAATTATCATTCTTTATTTATGATCCTCTCAAGTATCATATTATGTTGGTGTTTAGTTATAATTGATGGTACGTTTATATTAATAATTATATTAAACTAAATTTATTATTAAAGTTTAAACTGTGAAACCAAACTGGAACCAAGCCGTTGGTAACGATTCGGTTTCAACTTTCAGTGGTTGAGTTTGATTTTGGACGACAAAAAAATCAATATTAACGGTTGGGCTCACAAGTTTAATTTAAAACCATCAAAACCGACACTAAACACCCATACGTAACATATTAATTCATTTAAATTGAAAAAAAATTATAACAATATCATATTCAAATTAAAGAGAATAAAATGTTCGTTTTTATGATGGAATTTTTTTATAAAAATATTAACGTATGAAAATGCTATAGTCGTTTAAAAATCATGGGTGGGAAGTTAGTTTAATGTTTAAATTAAAAACATAATATTGTTAAAGATGATGGACAAAACTTGTAAGTTGAATGAATTGTGTTTAAAATACAAGTTTACCCTTACTAACACATGTAAATTATGCATTAGCAATTGTAAATCTCTTAAAATCAAGTGTTTTAATTTGCCCTTGTTTAATGTATTATATATAATATAGATTAATATTATTATAATAAGGATGGTTATGCGTATTGTTGGGTGATTCTAATTAATAAAGTGTTGTTTTTTATCTTTTTTTTTTCTTTTTCAGAATAATATCACACAATTGTATGCAAAAGTAAGTTGGAAAAGCTTTGTGGGGATGCCTAAATGGAATAAAGAGATTATTATAAGCATCACGTTATAAAAAAATAATAAACAAAATATGAGCTTGGACTAATAAAATAAATGAAACAAGAAATGCGATTTTGGAAGAAGAAATAAATGAAAATCTGGTAGATCGTTTGTCGGTGGTCGACACAAGTGAAGACGAATTACAAGTAATTTACCGGACCAGTGATGTGATAGACGGTTCCCTGTCAAAGTTATGGATACAATCTGATTCTAAAAACATTGAAAATGTGTTTTAAAATATATCAATTTTTAAACTATGGAATATAATTTTTAAAGTTTGTGAATAGTTATTTTTAAAGCTGGAGTGGGGGACAACAACGAATATTGTGGTCGCACGTTCTTGTCTCATGAGTCACGATGTATAAATAATTTCAACATTACAAAAGTTTGGTTCAAAATATGAAAGAAAACCTGTGTTTAAATATAATATTAAAAAGAGAAAATCTTTGAATTATAAACAAAACAGAATAAATTAAATTAAAGAAGTGTAGTCAACCGCTCCTATGTTGTTCCCACTTACATGAGAGCCAAATACAGGATGTTGAATGAAGAATTCACTATGTTATGAAGTAGCTCCACCTCTCTTAAATGCACATTAAAGTTTGAGATATTTAGGTGTATTCGGATTTATGTTAATAAAGAAGTATATGTGAATTTCTTGACTGATTCATTGTAAAAAGATTAATACTCAGAAGTCATAACAGTACATTTTAGTCTTTGGGTGAAGTTCAGATAGCTCGGGATTGCAGTGAGCATTGTTGTCAGACCCTCAAAGATACCTGGAGGGTAGTATGCACGAGTGATATCCCCCACTCCCCTTTTGTGACTGTTGTAGTTGACTAGCCGTTCAACGGCTAGTTTGGACCCTTTATTTTTTATAAATAACCTTATACACTTAACATATTTTATACCCATTCTATCACAACCATTCCTATGCTATTTTCTTCACACACTCTTCAAAGTGAACATAAACTCTATTCCCGTGTATATTCCACTCGACGATCGTAATGACGGGTCTTCCAGGGACTGTGGTCTACCATTTCTCTATGATCTTGCCCGACAAGCCGAAGAAGAAGCCACTAGCACATCTAAACAAAGATATGTGTCGAAACGTTTATTTTAAAAATTATAAGCAGTGTAGAAGAAAATTCCGATGGGTTTAAAGAGGGTACGGGCGTGAGGATTAAAACGAGTTTTCGGCCTTACAAAAATGTACTTTGGCCGTTAAACAACTCGCCTCCGGAAACCTTCCGAATAAATACGATGAGTATTTATGTAAGTTTGCAAGAACTTCGCGTGAATCCCTTCAATTTTTCTGTGATGCCGTGGTTCGTTTATACAGCCAAGAGTTCTTACGTAGACCGATTAGCCATGACATTGTCGTTTTGTATCAAGCACATGAAGCAAAACATAACTTTCTGGGAATGTGTGGGGTGGCCTTTATTGTACACATCTCACTTAGAAAGTGTGTCATACCGAGTTGCGAAGCCAGTACATTAGATGTAATCACCAACACCCAATGGTCATGCTTGAAGCGGTTGCTTCAAATTAGGGTTGTTACTTTTACCCGAAACCAAACTCGAGAAAACTCGTACCCGAACCCGAAAAAAGGCTAACCCGAAACCAAAGTAATTCGGGTTGGTTCTTGGGTCTAAATCTAGGATTTTGGTCAACTCGAAAAACCCGAATAAACTTTTAGTTATAAAACCATATATATTTTTAGATATTATAGGATAAGCCTTAGCCGCTGACGTTATTAGAGTTTAGTGCAAATCGACTGTTCTCATTCTATCTATTATGAATCGATTGTTTATTGTTTATCAATGTATCAAATTATGACTAAAAGCAACTATAATCCAACACCCTAATCACGCCATACTGAAGACGATTATGTCGGTCTTGTTTATTATGGTTGAACTTTGTCAATTTTTACTCTTTTTAGGATGTTTTATTGGTTTATTTTTGTTTTATTATTTCTTTATTCGCATTATAAGTAAAGAAGAATGTGCTGCATTTAAATTTAGCAATGAATTTTTTTTTGTAGGATACTCGAATTTCGATTAACCCAACCCAAAAAAACCCAAACCCGAAGAAACCGTAAGAGATTTGGGTTGGGTTTCGAGTCTAGATTTAACACTATAAAACCTGAAGAACCCGACCCGAAAAACCCGAAACCAAAAAAACTAACCCGAAGACACCCCCCACTTCAAATGATTTGTGAATTGGACACGTGTTTTGTGGTGTGTCAAGATCTAACAACAACATTAGTGTTTTCCAACAATCTCCTTTTTTTTCTCATCCATCAAAATGTAACCGCGTCGTACGCCCTATTTCATGTAAATGGTCGAGAACACAAACGTGGGTACCATTTTACCGATGAAATCTTCCCTGCTTTGTTGACGTTTGTGAAAGCTTACCCGTATCCCGTAATGATGAAGGAAAAGAGGTTCTCGAAACTTTAAGTACCGGCAAGAAAAGATATTGAGCATGCTTTCAGTGTCCTAAAGGCCATATGGGGTATACTTAGGCAACCCCTGTTGGTTTTGAATGTTGACAAGATACGGTCTGAGACTTATATGTGTGTTATATTGCACAATATGATCATAAAATGTCACACCCCAACCTACGGCGGAAATGCCGGGGCGTGAACTGATTATCACAGCTCTCAAGGTTACTATCATGCATTATTAAAAGTGTCGATATCTATTAAATAAATTTCCAAATAACAATTATCCATACAAAATTTAAATACACAAGTACATATATCAATCAATAACAATATATCTTATTAAGTTTTTCTTCTAGCATAAATCCTTAAGTGATCTTGTACTTCACATCAAACGAATACCTGCATATGCGTTGAAAATAATATAGTTTGTCAACACGAGGTTGAGTGAGCAACACACCAGTTCAAAGTATAAATAAAAATATGTATTTGCAATAAGTCATATGCGAATAACAAAATAACCAAATGAGCAAGTATAACTGAGATGTCGAGAAGCACAAAGCTATAACGACTGGCGTATGATCATACTAGACTGAGATTATGTTGGACCTCTCCGAATGCGAAAGCATACAAAGCAAATAAGCACATAAACAAGTAAGGTATAAGTTGTTAACACATAAGACAAAGTTGCAGTTTTGTGTATAAGTATATATGAGAAAGTATATTTACGCATATGTCCCCAAAACGTGAGAAAACAAGTAAAATAGGGGGAATGTGGTACTCACCTTAACAGACGAGCAAAAACGAATAGGATAATAATAAGAATGCGGGTGATTGATCAAGCTCTTCGAGAAACACCGACGATATGTCCTAGTTACGGATAATTGAGGAACATAAGAATAATTTAAATAATGGAACTAAGATTAGATAGAGGTTCGGGATTTGATGATAGAGTGCATTCTAACGTAATTTTAATATTAATAGATTATATTTGATTATCACTTTTATTTATCAAAGGTTTATAGAAAATAACATACTTTAATTGTATAAAATTATAAATAAAAATACTTAACTTAAATAATTATAAATTTTGAAAACATTATATAACTTAATAAAGATTTATAACAACATAACTTAAAAAATATTATTTGTAGTTTTATAAATATATAAGAGTTAGTTTACTTGGTTTATATATCTATTGAAACATTAGTTATAATATATATATATATATATATATATATATATATATATATATATATATAAACGTTGGTTTTTAAGTTACAACGTGCATTAGTAATATATATTTGAACGAAAACGTGAATAACGAGTATTAAAGGTCGGTTTTCATTAAAATGATTTTAATTAATTATTATTATTATTAATATAATGGTTAAATGTTTTAAAATAAACAAAAAATAATTTTCCTAAAAAAACGGGGTGAAGGGGGATTGAACCCGCGACATTCGCCCCACCACACACCAGTAATAACCAACTGAGCTACAACTACAAGCCTTTAAAACACAGTTTCCATAATTTAAATACGCAACATGTTCTTATCAGATTTGATTATAAACCCTAATAATCAATTTGATCTAACCTGTCCCTAATAATCAAATTGATGTTGGGGCTTTTAATCTGCTCAAAATCTCGATTAAAACCATATACAACAATTACCTTAATATGTTATGAACAAGGATGAACGGGACGTGATTATCGTCGGCCAAAGAACACCTCAGAAAGCCATCGAGATCACAACTAGGTTATAATTAATTATGGGGCTACGAATGGCGACGGATGTGGGATGCTATGTGCGAATTTAATTGGAATAAAGTCATCGTTTATATAGGATTAGGGTAAGTGTATTACATACCGACAAGCATTACATAATAGTTACTTGTATAACATCTATACACTTACCACTTAAGGTAAGTGTATTCATACTTTCGCACCTAACCTGCTTAACTTACCACTTAGCCTCTTATTTACACCTACCACCTTGCCACTTTGCCACTTTAATAACGTATAACGTTATGCCACTTTGCCACTTAATAACGTAAAGCATTATGCCACTTTGCCACTTTAATAACGTTATACGTTATTAAAGTGGCAAAGTGGCATAACGTTCTACGTTATTAAAGTGGCAAAGTGGCATAACGTAAAAGTCTTCCCTCCTTAAAGAGGTTTCGTCCCGGAAACCTAACTTATTCCCTATAAAAGGAAAACTTCTTATATTTACACGCTTTATTGAATCGCCTTCGCTTTCTGAGTTATCCTTCTTACTCCTGACTTGTACTCGTCGAGCGGTGATCATGTGTTTTAGCTATTACGGTAGCTTGTCCATGAAGCCCTCGATGTACCAAGTCTCGTATCGCCTTCCCGAGGAACCATCTCCTATAATAACGCTAACTCCTAAGGCGACGCTTTACCATCACACAACTATTTATCATAACCAACATGCATTCAAGATAAATTCCTAGGTCGTTCATACAAAAACACAATAAGTCACAAGTACTTCATAACATAAAAGGAAATTATTCAAGCTTGCTAAACAAACATAGGTTCAACTGTAACATAAAACACTCTTTAACTACTAAACATAAAACAGCTGTGACATGCCACTTATTCTCCTGCAACCTCCTCAGCAGTTAATAGACCATCCTTTCACGCGTTTCCTCTTCCTTCCGCCACTGCCACGGCTTCTCCACACGCCCTAGCTATGTGACCTGACTTACCACACTTGTAACACTTCTGGTCCTCGGTGCATTCACGGGAGATATGCCCCTTCCTCCCACATCGGTAGCACTGATTTGGACCAGCCTTGCATTCCCCCAAGTGCATCTTCCCGCACACCTTACATGCTTCCTTTCCTGCCATCTTCTGTGTCTTTCTCCCTGCACGCTCCACGACATCCCCAGCTCTCTTAGTTCCTTTCCCTTTTTCCCCATCTTCCACTTCCACATCATCCGCCGCCAGATCATCATAGACCATCTCCGCCAACTCGACCGCCGACTCAAAGGTAACGGGTTTGTTGGCCCTGACTAACATGCGGACCTTCTGGGGAAGTCCTCTAACGTAACACTTGATCCGTTTAGCCTCGGTGTTCACCATGTCAGGAACCAGCCTAGACATGCGGTTGAATTCAGTGGTGTACTCACGATGTGTCATCTTGTCCGCCTTCAGATTCAGAAATTTCATCTCGGCCCTCTCAACCTCAGCATCAGCACAGAACCTTTTCATCACTAACTCCTTAAGGTCATCCCACCTCATGGCCTTAATCTCCTCTCGGGTCTTCCTTTGTTCGACAGTTTCCCACCAGTACATGGCCTCATCTTCAAATGACTGTGTGACATAACCCACTGCTTGGTCGGGACGGCATTCGCTAATTCGGATTTTCTTGTCCACTGTGGTTATCCATTGGAGAGTAGCAATTGCGTCTCCCAACCCAGTCAGCTTTGGCGGGTCGCATCCTTTGAAGGACTTATAGTTGCACCCATCTTGGCCTCTTTTCCTGTCATCGACCTTCACAGATTTATCCTCACTCGAGGCCTCTCTTTCTCCTTCCCCATCCTTCCTACCATCACCACCTGCCCCTTCAGCAGTTCGTTCACGGCTTCCAGCAGATCTTTCGGGATTCAGGTTCTTCACAGCGGCAACTACAGCTTGAACAATGGCTGCTTGAACTGCAGGGCTAAGTTGAACTTCTTCGTTGTTGTTCTGGTCTCCTCCAGCGGCGCTTCCTTCATCTTCGGTGTGGGAAGCTTCTTCTACCGAGGGTTGCCGGACAAGACGAGGCCTGCCACGACGTCCAGTGCGACCCCCGTTTCCCACAAATTCTCCAGCTCCAGCCATCAGTATTCTAGAAGCGACAACACAAACATCATCACTCAAGGAACTATTTAGTACAAGGATAGCAAGGCTAACAGGTAATAACAGTGGCCAGCTGTGACTAGCTGATCACGTTGCTTTCCGTGTCCTATACACTTCCCTTTATGAGTCTCTTTGTGCTGGTTCTACTTAAGCAATTAGTCAAATCAAACAATCAATTATTCCTATCCCTGTCGTTCACATATCTTTTCTTTCTCAAACACATATCATTTAATCATACACTTTACCTTTACTGATCTTGCTTGAGCGACACATGGCATTCTTGAACTGGCATCTTCTTTCCTTTCTTACTTAAATCCCATTCTCTGTTCGAGTCTAAGCATGTAGGATGCTTAAATCTCTCGAACTTTGCTCTGATACCAACTTGTAAGGCCCCGAACCCGGTGACCCTACTTTAGCGTCGGATTTACTCATAAACACAGTTCTTCAAATCAGAGTTTATTAAAACTTTTCGCGGAATATAAAACATCAATCATTTGTTACAAAACATTAAATCTTTTCTTTGATACCATAACACAAAACTTTATATTTAAAACATCTTTACTTCTTTCTTCAGATGCCAGCCGTTCAATCCATGCCGTGTGTCATCCTCATGCTAACTCTATAATCAGCTCACCTGCGTGCATACTAAAAGTCAGCTACGCTGAGTGAGTTCTAGTTAATCAAGCAACTTATCATACAACCACTTCATACAATATATACGTATCCGAAGACACATAGTCCACTGTCTAACATGCCACTGTTTAACCACTTAATTACCCCTATAGCTTAGCCTCTTGATTACCCCTACAGCTTAGCCACTTATGCCACTATATGCCACTTGATGCCACCTTAATAACGAAGTCACGTATAGGCTTACCCTACCACGTACTATCGTCATGCCACTAACACTCTTACTAGACTCTGCCACTTCTATCACACTCTACCACTACTTGTCAACGGCACTCTTTATACCAATACAATATTTACATAATAAGCAAGTCGCATCATAGAATACATACACACTAACAACCACTTGACAATCACTCTCCTTGACGATACGTGCAATATCCGAAGACTGTTCACGTACCGACAAGCATTACATAATAGTTACTTGTATAACATCTATACACTTACCACTTAAGGTAAGTGTATTCACACTTTCGCACCTAACCTGCTTAACTTACCACTTAGCCTCTTATTTACACCTACCACCTTGCCACTTTGCCACTTTAATAACGTATAACGTTATGCCACTTTGCCACTTAATAACGTAAAGCATTATGCCACTTTGCCACTTTAATAACGTAAAACGTTATGCCACTTTGCCACTTTAATAACGTAGAACGTTATGCCACTTTGCCACTTTAATAACGTATAACGTTATGCCACTTTGCCGCTTTAATAACGTATAACGTTATGCCACTTTGCCACTTTGCCGCTTTAATAACGTAGTCACGTATAGGCTTACCCTACCACGTACTATCGTCGTGCCACTAACACTCTTACTACACTCTTGCCACTTCTAACACGCTCTACCTCTACTTGTCTACAACATGCTTCATATCATTTACATAATAAGCAAGTCACATCATAGCATTCATACACACTAATAACCACTTGGCAATCACTATCCTTGGCGATGCGTGGAATATCCGAAGATCGTTCACGCACCAACAAGTATTATATAATAGCTACCTCGTATAACATCTATAGCATACACTTACCACTTAAGGTAAGTGTATTCACACTTCACATCGAGTATGCACACAGCCTCGAAAACATAACAAGGAAATGGGGCTAGAAACTCACCTGGACTCTGCTTCTTCCTCTGATATCTGTAAATCCCTTCTTTAACTGAGCTCGGCTGACTGTACAAGTTACACGTATCAATACTCGCCTGATCTAATCTGGTGGTCTAGTATTAGCTTACTTTTACTTATCGTTTTTAATTTATTTTCTAATCGAACTTGGCTTTAGGCGAAGTTGTCATCAGGCGAACTTAGCTCTAGGCGAAGTTGTCATCAGGCGAACTTAGCTCTAGGCGTAGTTGTCATCAGGCGAACTTAGCTCTAGGCGAAGTTGTCATCAGGCGAATTTGGCCTCAGGCGAAGTTGTCATCAGGCGAAGTTATCAATTAGGCGAACTTAACTTTACAGCGAAGTTGCCATCAGGCGAACTTAGCTTGCAGGCGAAGTTCATCAGGCGAACTTAGCTTGCAGGCGAAGTTCATCGCTTTGAAGGCGAAGTTGCCCAGATGAAGGCGAAGTTGCCCAGACAGCCGCTGTTTTAGTTTCTGATCGGCATTTCGAGCGATTTTAACACCCTTGCTATGGTTCAATATCACCCACTACGCTTCCCGACCATTTTCGGTCGTTTATACACTAAAAAGCTTGGATCTTTAAACTTCAAAGATCAAGAACCATACCTTTTTGGGCTTGTTTGGATCTCGTTTACTTGCTTAATCACAACCAACCGCCCTCTCTCTCTCGGACCTCGCTCTCCCTCTCCTCGGCTGCCGCCGGCGGTTGTAGGTGGTGTGTGTGTTTTGGAGTGTTTTTAGGAAAATGATGGAAATGAAGATATTTTGGGGTTTTAGGGGATATTTATATCCCTTAAATCTCATTCTCATTTAACCCGTCTCCATTAATCCAACACTAGCCCGACTCATACCAACTCCTACTCTATTATTTATTTCCTGACAACCCGAGTAAACTTTCCCTCTATTAGTAAGTAATATAATTAATATCACTTTGAAATTTCGGGATGTTACAAAAATGGGTTATATCACAAAGTTACAATTTGATCCTTGGAATTTGAGGTTGGATATATAAGAGGTAAGAATATATATTTTGGGCTAAAAGTGTACATAGTTTAAAGTTTTAATTATAAATAATTATATATAATCAATTTTGCTTGATAAATGTCAATTATATTTAAAAATAACCCGAACATTGAACGAGTCGGGTATTTATATAAATTCGAAAACCCAATTTGTTACATAAAAGACAACGATAGTGTAATAATATCGGTCTACGTAAGAGATCCTTCGGTTCAGCCACATTATGTTGATAGTGTGATGGATGAATATGGATACAACTACTCATTTCCAACTTCGAACGACTTGTAGATCATATTCAAACTCTAGATCTAGAGCATCGCGATGACGAGGTGTATTTTTATTTTTTTTTATATAGGTTTTTTTTATTTTATTATTAAGTTTGTAATTTGTTAATCTTTATTTTATTTATAATGAAAGTTTTTATTTATACATGTTAAATTCTGTTAAGTTATTTTTAAATAAAAATTAAATTTTTTTAGGGTGTTTAGGGTTACATCCTCATCCCTTAGGGTAGTCCAAGGTAGTTAAGGGTAAAAATAAGGTGCATGATTGCTCGAGTCTTAAGGTAGTTTAAGTACCTTTACGGTAGCACCCCCACCATCCTTATTTTCAGATGTATAGCACAACGTCCATATTGTGGAGTAAAGATGAATCCCAATGCTATCGAGGATAGATCTCATGGAAGCTCGATGCACTAAGCTTAAATGAAAGATACAGACTTCCTTGAAAACGACTTAAATCCAATTGGTGTAACGTCTCAATTTGTTTATATTGGACGTAATATTTGGGTGCGCTCTACTAACAATTATTTTCTATTCCTAACTTGGGGGTCCGTTCCTCACTATGAGTCATTTTCCATGCAGACAAGGCTATCTGTCCATTTAATTAATATACATTCACAGTCTAGAATACCAAAGTGTAACGCTATGTCAGACTCTCACCCTATGTATTCTTTCATGTCGGTATAGTCATTTGACTGTATTTATAAAAAATCGCTTATGTAATAAACTAATGCTCGTTGTAATCGATATGTTTACCCCATTCAATGTTGTAAAAGTAGGTTTACAAGGCCGAGTACACTCCAAGTATTCGCTACAAGGTATGTCGCCGATACGAGTTTCTTTAACTCCGCATAGTTACTAAGAATCGGTCGAAGTTGGTCAACCTCAGCCAAAATCACATCTAGTCGGTTAACTTTGGCCGATTTTGACTTTAAGAAAATAATACATAATTCGTATTTTTGTTATATTAAAGAAAAAAATATATTTTTAATTAATGAATAACAATTTTTAGAATAATTTAGTATTTAAGAGTATTTATATTATTTATATTGATATTCACTTATTTTGTTATAAATATTAGCAAACGTATTATATTTGACGTATATGTAATCTCCAAAAACTAATTTGCTTTATATATATCATTTTCGAGTACACTCAACTCCCTAATCAGCCGCATAGGGTCCGCCTAGCAACTTTTGTAACCTTGACCCCATTAATTAAGTTTTCAGTATTTAATTAACTAAATAACTACATATAAAGTTTTAATAGGCTTTGATCAGCAAGTTGCGAACATGTATCATATTATCCGTCAAAATAACCCGACAAAGGGATGCACCAACCACACCATTCTCTCTCTATTCCACGATGTTGACTTCCACGTACGTGTCCCTAACGACTACCCTAGGTTAAACCACATGACAAAATCTGCCTTCCACGTCTATCGGTTTGTGTTAGCAATGCGTCAGCATCGTATTAACTCCGGTTGTTCCTCGACACGTGGGTATGGCCCCATTGGTACTTCTTGTCTTCATGTTCCTGGTTTGATTTTCAATGCATTTATACTTCTTAATTCTTAACCTTGGTTCTATTCAATGTTTTTTCTTATGGTGGCTGGTCGGACCACTTGACTTCCTCGGCTTTAATTTGGTGGTTTTAAATCGTTGGTTTCTATTGAGGGGGCCGACAGCGAAAGCATACAGTTATAAAAAATAATAAAAACTTTCATATAGTTTTTTATAGGAGATTACTCCATAGAATAGTAACCAACTTTGAAAATTGTTTCAATCAGGTCACTGATAAAAACTTTTGTTCCAATCAGGTCATTGAACTTTCATTTTTGTTCTAATCCTAGATATTTTACCCGGATAGCAGGTAATCTAGGTTTTTTTTTTTTTTTTCAATGTTTTTACTTTGCATAATAACTTTTAAAGGTTGCGAAAATTAGTAAAAATGCGAAATATAATTTTAAAATTCCGAAAATTTACAAAAAAAAAGTTCTGAAAATTGAGGTTCAGGTGGTCGGAACGGGTTTCGGGTAAGTTTTTTTTTGAACCAACGAATCAACGCGTTTTCAACACGTTACAGCTTGTTTTAACAACAAAAGCTCGTTTAAGCGATTTTTTCAGTTCGTTTTAGCACTTAACAGCTCGTTTTATCGATTTTTCAGTTCCTTTCAGCACCTAACAGCTCGTTTGAACTTAAAAATCAGTTAAACGAGCTGTTAAGTGCTGAAACAAACTGAAAAACCGCTTAAACGAGTTGTTAGGTGCTGAAACGAACTTAACAATCGCTTAAACGAGTTGTTAGGTGCCGAAACAAACTAAAAAATCGTTTAAATGCGCTGTTAAGTGCTGAAACGAACTGAAAAACCGCTTAAAACGAGCTGTTAGGTGCTGAAACGAACTTAAAAATCGCTTAAACGAGTTGTTAGGTGCTGAAACGAACTGAAAAATCATTTAAACGAGCTGTTAAGTGCTGAAACGAAATGAAAAACCGCTTAAACGAGCAGTTAGGTGCTGAAACGAACTTAAAAATTGCTTAAACGAGCTGTTAGGTGCTGAAACGAACTGAAAAATCGTTTAAAAGAGCTGTTAAATGCTGAATCGAACTGAAAAAACCGCTTAAACGAGCTGTTAGGTGCTGAAACGAACTTAAAAATCGCTTTAAACGAGCTGTTAGGTGCTGAAACGAACTGAAAAAATCGCTTAAACGAGCTTTTGTTGTTAAAACAAGCTGTAACGTGTTGAAAACGCGCTGATTCGTTGGTTAAAAAAAAAAACTTACCTGAAACCCGTATTAACCCGTTCCGACCTTGACCCGTTCTCACCCGAACCTCAATTTTCCGAACTTTTTTTTGCAAATTTTTGGAACTTTAAAATTATATTTCGTATTTTTACTAATTTTCGCAACCTTTAAAAGTTATTATGCAAAATATAAACATTGAAAAATTAAAAAAAACCTAGAATACCTGTTATCCAGGTAAAATATCTATGATTAGAACAAAAATTAAAGTTCAATGACCTGATTGGAAGAAAAAGTTTTGTCAGTGACCTGATTGGAACAACTTTCAAAGTTGGTTACTATTTTATGGAGTAATCCCTTTTTTATACGATAACAAATTTTCCATCTAAGATCCGCATAACCTTGCATTTATAAGGATTTGTATATATATCACCTCACTCTAGAAGAGGTCAACACCATATCATCATTCGACCATTCATAATGGATTGATTTTTTAGAATGTGAAAGACCAAATGATCCTCACGAACTGCTATAAATCTTTTAAGTATTGGTATTGATATCTTTTCTATCTTGATTCACCTCACCATTGATATCAAAACAACAAGCTAGGCTTTTAGCAATTACTTTTGAACTAAAGAAATTTTACAAACATGTTACTAATTTTTAAAATAACATATCCTCTCTCTCTAGGTTTTTATTGAGTTTAATGGTGAGTATGTGCTACAAGGTTAAGAATAAAATTTGATAAGCTAACTTGTTAAATAAAAAAATAACGATTAATCTTCATCTCTATTTCTACCAACCATCTTTCAATCTAATGCCACTTCTGTTGGAAAATTTATTAGTGAAAATGGGTTTTTCACTAACTTTGAACATAAATAATATATTTATATATGTGTTGTATAAATATTGATTTGAGTGTTTAAAACGGAGCTTAGATAAATGAATATCAATGCTCGAAGTTGTATGGTTGGAATAACCAAAGAAGAGAAAATTGGATTTATCTTTGACATCGTGTCCCACGTAGGAGCGCATGAGTGTCGCGCCTGCATAACGGACTGTTGCGAACAGTTGTTTGGACATGGTCAAATAGTTTGTTTCAACTCATGTCATGAATAAATATGATGGTTTTGATTCACCACTTAAATCTACTTAAAAGTATTTAACCATGTTAATTACAATAATTAATTTCAAGTTTATTACAAGATTAATTATCTTGTTTTATGACTAAATTAATTTTATTGTTTATGACATATTAATTTTGGTTGAATATTTCTCATTTTGTGTAAGTATATAATGAACTTGTTGGTTCATGTTGTAGATAGACTTAAAAATATTTTGGAGTCATTTACGCACAAAATTTAGAGAGGAGCACTCTCTATACTTATGTCAAACAACTTCAACGAATTTCCCTACATCTTGATAAACACCAATATAGCCGGTGAATTCTTCGGGTCCGTGGCCATCTCCGGCAGTACACATACTGTTCCGGTTGTTGTACCATGGGAAACAAACGCGCTTGAGAGTAGGCAAGAAATCTATTTTAAGGACCCCGTGTCTAACACGATCCTCAACCAAAACCGTTACCCAATTTCAATAAACAAATTGTTGTTTTGAATAAACATCTGTTGAAGACTCAATTGAAGAAGACTCGTGACATAGATGCTAGAAGAAAGCTTATGGAAGCACTCCTAGTAAGATATGGATTGAATCAATTCGGTATATAAATTTGTATTTTATATTCTTTTGATGTACTTTTGTAAATTGTATTGTACTAAGTGAATTTCCCACGATTAACGAGAGTATCGTTATTATATTTTTATTATTATCTTAACTAAAAGTGAACCACTTTTCCTACAATCTTAAAACAGATTTTCGTGAAGACTGACGGTTCAATCTTAAAACCTATTGATAAGGATTTTTGGTTCACGAATGTTTAAAATGTTAATTGGATTTTTTCTATAAAATTTTATAAATATTTGGGGAAATAATGTGATTAGTACAAAAGATATCGGATTTATTTATATTGGAGTACAATATTAAATCCGAATACCGTTACAAATCTTATGGTTTGTTTCAACCTTTAGAGTCCTTAAAACGATTTGTTATCGTTTTATATCTAACAATTGTGTTAGAAAAGGCTTCTAGCAATCCGTTTGAGTTAAAATGTTTTATGAGTCAAGTAAACCTAGTATGAATTTGTTGCATTTTTTTATATGCTAACATACATATGCCATAAAATAATATAAGAGTTTTTTGACAATTTATTCTCATGAATTAATATGGGAGTTTGCTATTAAACTTGACACTAAACATGTTATTAATATAATGGTGGTTTTATTTTGACTAATAAAATCCATGTTAGATTTTGTTTAGTACAAAATTTAATATGGAAAATAAGTTTCAAGTGGGTGATAGACGAGTTGAACAAAGGTGCTCATTTTGTTGCATATATATTTGTGTGAAGAGAATCACAATATATTGAAACGATTTGAAAAACCGTTGGGTTTTTAATTTAAAATGATTTTTTATAATCATTCTTCATCTAACGAGCGCGTTAGAATATATATTATTTAGCGTAATAATTTTGGTCTTATTGGGTTTGAAATGTTTATATTTTCTAATGAGCGTATTAGAAAAGGTTGGTTTAGTAAAACCATATGTATTTATAAACATACAAGGTGGGATGCGAGGTACAGTTTTGTTGTTTGCGAAGTAGGTATTTCGCAGTGTGCGAAAAAGTTAAAAAGAAAAAGATTTTGGCGAATTGATGGTTTATACCTTCTAATGAGCGTGTTAGAAATGGTGTTATTCGTATAAACTACTAAGCTTTATAACGGGTTTACCGTTTATTTCTAAGGAGCGCCTTAGAACCGATTTTGTATTTATAAATCATAACCTCTAAAACGGTTTTTTATAAATTGCTTATTTCTAAGGAGCGTCTTAGAACCGCTTTAAATCGCAAGTATTAAAAACGATGTAAAATTGGTTATTTCTAACAAGAAGTTATGAATGGCTTATGTTAATAAGAACCAACATTTCATCGTTTAGTAAAAATTTGTTTCTAATGAGCGTATTAAAATCGTTTTATCTTATAAACCATCTACTTCAACGATGTGCAATCGTTTATCTTTCTAACGAGCGTGTTAGAATCGGTTTAGTGTGATAAAACTATATTTTGGTGAACAAACGATTTGTAATCGTTTTAATTTTCTAACGAGCGGGTTAGATAACGTTTTATTTAATAAACATATTTTGGAGTTTATGGTCTTGATTGGTTATCAAAACATAAAACACAAAGTTTATTATTAAAACAATTGCAAACTTAAGATATGACTTGAACGAATAAAACTCGTCTTTTGCAATTAATATTGGTTCGTTGCTAGAAAGATAATTAGCACATCTTGAACCATATATTAGCTAGTCTCGAGTAAATTATTTTGTTAAAACAATTTGTTATTGTTGTGAACATAATTAATTGTTCAACTATTTGTGAGTAGTTTGTCATGTAAACAACTTTATTGTGTTGGACTAGATTTGTCATTGTTCAAGTTTGGAGTTTCAAGATGAAACAACTAACTTGTCTTTATGAATACTTGACAATTTATTGAGAGAGTATCTCATGATATGTTGAAAGACAAGATATCAAACGTTTAAATCGTGAGAGTATCATGATAAAAACTATACGTGTATTGAAAGGATATACACAAGAATGAAATATATCATTAAACATTGAGAGTATCAACATGAGAATTTCACAAAGTGTGAATTCTAATTTGATTACAACATATGAAAAAATATATGTTATTATTATTATTAACATTTATAATAAATCGTTCAAGATTTGTTATAAGAGTTTTACTAATGATGGACTCGTAGATGCTTCTACCACCATCAATTTGTTTGAACTACGTGGAGGACGTGTCCTTCATTTTGGGAGAGTATCATAATACATTGTTTCAAGAAAACAAGGTCTTCACCAAAAATTGACTTGGATTAAGACTTATGTGTAGGTTTACATAAGTCAAATGTTGAAGCCTTGAAGATCAAGGGAAAAAGAGTTGTGTTCTTAAACTGAATGATAAAGTCATGTTTTGTAACATGAATAATTTTCTAAACATTGAAGTTTGTGGTGTGTCTAGTGAATGTGAACAAGGTATATGGTGTTATACCTTGAGGTTGTGAAGGATCAGAATGATGCATCTTCTGTTCACATGCTAAAGTACTGTAGTCTAAAGCATGCTAGACTAGTACTTAGTTAATTATGGTACTCCCCGGAGACTAATTAACTTTATATATTCAAAACGTATATACGGACACACAACGAATTAACGTGTAGAGAAAGTTGAAAGATACTTTTATTCATTATAAGGAAGGGCATTAAACTCATTGGTTTGATGACAAACTTATGACAATAACATATGTTGGTTGGTTGGTCAACTCAAAAGCTATTGAGTACCAAAATAAACATTGATGAACTCATTGATACAATGAGGCAACTCTTGTTCAAATCACGGGTATCTAAATGTCGTTATAAACATCTGTTGTCATAAGTAAGGTTACAAATAGTAGTTCAAATGGCAAGAAATGTGGGGGGATGAGACATTTAAGAACCGACCCTTTGGGTATGTAAAATTGGTTGTATGAGAAGACTCTCAAACACGTAGAAAGGGAGAACCTTTCATTACCCCATTTGGATGCTATCCAATAACACTTAAATGTGGGAGTAACTTGCATTTGTATATTGGACATATATTTGGTTGCTAATGTTTGGCAATAAGAATTTGGTGATCTAAATAGATATTGCAAACACGTGTTCGCCTAAAACATAATATTTATGTTCTTCTAAGACACTTATTATAATAAGGTTCAAGGTGATACCTGTTGTTATAGTCATAGAAGCTTGAATATAGGCAAATTAACTTACAAGTTAAGAACACATCATGACAACTCATCTCAAACTGAAATTATCTACAAATGGCTTGACAAAGTCATAGATAATATCTTGGATCCAACAACCCGAGGGTTTATGAGAGATGAAGTTGTGGAATGGGACTAAAGCCCGTGGGAAAAGGAAGTATGAGGGAAACCTAACTTAGCAGACTGGAGATCCCAAGAGCTAAGTTCAATAGGACAACTTAATCATATAACCGAATGGTAGTCACTGTGGGGGCATCGCTAATGTATATGTTTACATACAAGCTAATATATATGTTTATATATATAAATATCCTCCAAAAAATAATAAAGGGAGTTTAATTACTTCCTAGTCCATTCCTATTAACAACGGTGACATGTTGTGAGGTTAAGCATAATGTATGGTTGATAATTTTGTGTAAATCGTGTTAACCTTAATGTTTTTAATGATTTGAGATAAAATCATCTATGTGAAAGAGAAGTGGGGTCGCTTCGAATGAAACTGTGGGGTGCGCAGTTCCTAGAGCTTTCACAGAACCAGGCTAGTGTTCCATGACCATAACGGACACGAAAGTGAGGGGATGTGCCCAGCTTAGGAGAGTATTGTGTGAAGGTATATTGTCGTTTCCGAAAATGGGGGTCTGTTCAAAGACATCGCATCTACAAACCGCTAAGAGGCTAAGTATGCTTCACAAAGGAAGGTTCAAAGGGTAACACCTACCTATCCTGCAATACTCAACTGTCGAGGTTTTCATTGGAAATTTTATGTGTTTTGATTGATCTCCATTCATGTGGGGGATTGTTGGAAAATTTATTAGTGAAAATGGGTTTTTCACTAACTTTGGACATACATAATATATTTATATATGTGTTGTATAAATATTGATTTGAGTGTCCAAAACGGAGATTAGATGAATGAATATCAATGCTCGAAGTTGTATGGTTGGAATAACCAAAGAAGAGAAAATTGGATTTATCTTTGACATCGTGTCCCACGTAGGAGCGCATGAGTGTCGCGCCTGCATAACGGACTGTTGCGAACAGTTGTTTGGACATGGTCAAATAGTTTGTTTCAACTCATGTCATGAATAAATATGATGGTTTTGATTCACCACTTAAATCTAATTAAAAGTATTTAACCATGTTAATTACAATAATTAATTTCAAGTTTATTACAAGATTAATTATCTTGTTTATGACTAAATTAATTTTATTGTTTATGACATATTAATTTTGGTTGAATATTTCTCATTTTGTGTAAGTATATAATGAACTTGTTGGTTCATGTTGTAGATAGACTTAAAAATATTTTGAAGTCACTTACTGATGTGTAGTGAAACACACTTACTTTCCGTATCATTTTTATCATGTTTTAATTACTTTTTAGTTTAATTATTAAGTTTTATGGTTTGTTTATGCTTGATATTACAAAGATGATTATTTTCTTGTAGGTGATGAAGTTTGGTGGAAAAAAGAGTTAAATTGAAGAGTTTAAGGGCTTAATTGTTCAACTTTCAAACTTATAAGTCAAGGCCCGACCCAAGCCCACATCTTAAAGGCCTTATATAATATTATATTAGGTTAATTGAAGGAGTTTCCAGCCAATATACAGCCAAGAACCCGAAAATAACATAAACCCTAACTTCCTTCACTTGTTCCGATCGCAACAGCAGCCACAAAAGGGAAAGAAAAAAAAGAAAGAAGGAGGTTGTTGGCGGCTGTGACGGCTGGAGATCAAGGAGGACATCAAGGAGGATCTTGGTGCAGTACCTAGGCATCAATAACATCCCTAATCTCAGCCATAAACCCTAAGTAATTGATCTTAAACTTTGGTTATTGTTCAAGAACCCTAACTTTGTTGAATTGATCTTTTGCTTTGGATTGTTTTGCAAGTAATTGATAGTTTGACTTGTGATTAATTGTGTTTGAATCTTGAATGAGTTTGATTATGTTTATGATGATGTTTATGATGTTTTTCTTAAGTATGCATGGCTGTCCAAAATCTATGTTAGGCTAAACTTGTTTGTTCTACCTAGGATAGATGATTGTTGAATAGTTTAAACTTGTTTAATGGATTGTTAATGTTCAAGACTTAAATTATTGATGTAAAGTTTAACTAAACCATAAATTAGATTGTGTGTGATGGCTGTGTTTTATGTTTTATTACTTATAATCCTCTTGCATTAGTTAATTGAATTGGTTTTGATTAATTGATTGCTTGTTAGACTCTTAACTTGGTGTTTCGGGTTTATTTGCGGGAAGTACAACCGTAGGGATAAGTGGGTAATATAATCATCTAAAATCAGTTAAAATACACCTTCTTTGAGACCGAGAGGTGATAAGAAGTAATATTGTCTCGTTGCTTTTACTTGTTAGAATTAAGACCGCGCGAGAGCGGGTTTTTGTCTTGTCAAGTTTGAGTGTTTATGTGCAATTAGTTGGTTTAATTTGGGTTAAGTTAAATTGTTCCTCTATCCTTGGTTGCGTAGTATTCGTTTCCATTAGGATAGTGTGTCGGTGAGACCGAGAGGTGAGTCGTCATTTGAACACGTTAATAATTGTTTTTCTGGTTTATTCTTTAAAATCAATTAAAATAAGTTAGAGATTGTTAGAGAGACTGAGAGGTAATTTGACTTTCTTGAACAAGTTTTAGTTGTGTCATCTTTTATAACCGGTGTCTTGAATATTTTCAATCCATTGTCTTGTTATTTCTATCAACATGATTCATTCCTAGGTAGACGTTTTATCACTACAGTCAAAGTTTTCAAAGTATTTTGTCAAAAGTTTTCGTTTAATTAAGTTAAGTAGTTTAATCAATTTTAAATATTAAAAATCATTTAAATATTATTTTGGTGAGTCTTAGTTAGAGTTTCGTAATTATAAACGTTTTCACGTGTCTTCGAGTTCGATATCCGGACTTTCCTTATCTGTGCTATACACGATCGGTACACTTGCCGTTTGTGTGAACTAGGATAGATTGTTTGGTTTTTAAAGCTTAGTTGCGATTTGCGTTTTATTCATATATATATTTTCGCACATCAAGTTTTTGGCGCCGTTGCCGGGGACACGGTTAGAGGCGTATTAAGAATGACTCGAGTGAAGACTTGCCTTGTTTACTACTTGTCTTTCTTATTTGTTTTGCTTGTTAGTTTAAAATAGTTTAGCTAATTATAATTTCTTTTATTTACTACTTGTCTTACAAAACCGTCTTCCAGTTCATCTACATCCGTCGGTAGTACGTTCTCTTCTCCTACTTTTTCTAAACCCGTCATTAGGGATAGGATTATGGGCGACGCGAATCCACTACCAAGGAGGACAGTTGCAGACCGGGCCCGTCCGGTCGATGCTGGCGCTAGATCCAGCATTGCTCCACCAGCTATAGGAGTTCAAATGACTTGGCAGATTCCATCTAATGTTCTGAACACGATTGCTCATTCTACTCAGTTTCACGGGTTGCTCCACGAGAACCCGCATTCTCATCTCACTCGTATTGCACGTATCTACGACACGTTTCATCTTGCCGGCGTATCCGAAGACGATATAAAACTCCGAATCTTTCCGTTCTCACTCGTTGATCATGCGAGTCTGTGGCTTGAGTCCCTCCCACAGGGGTCCATTGCTACTTGGGCTGCCATGCAGACCCAATTTCTTGAGAAATACGATCCTCCGACTAAGGCCGCTCGTTTGCGTAACCAGATTCATTCTTTCCATATGGAGGACACCGAGAGCTTCTACGAGGCGTGGGAAAGGTTCAAAAATCTACTCGCGTTATGTCCAAACCACGGCCTACAAGACTGGGCGGTTGTCGAGAAGTTCTACAACAGAGTGACGTACGCAACTCAGAGTATGCTCGACACAGCTGCAGGAGGTAACCTACTGACAACGAAAGATACGGATGAGTGCATTGCCGTGTTTAACGGTTTAGCCATGAGTGGATACCAGCGACCACCAGTTAAGAGTACCAAAACCGTTGACTCCCTATCACGCGACATGCATTCGGTTGACACGAGCACCGCACTTGCGGCACAAGTTGAAGCGTTAGCAAAGATCGTGAAGGACCTGCAGGTGAAAAGTAAGTTATGCGAGATCTGCAGAGGGGGACACGATACCGTTCAATGCCCCGTAGGTTTCCAGGAGGAGGCAGTCGACTTCGTTAATAATCCAAACAGAAATCAACATTCTTTCAATTCTTATAATTCGGGGTGGAGAGGTAACCAAAATTCCAACTGGAGGAACGGAAATCAGTCCGGCTTCCAGCAACGTCAGAGCCTATTCCAGGATTCCGGTGAGGGACCGAGTAGTGGGGAGAAGAAGCCCACGTTAGAGGAGATGATGGCACAGCAGACACAGATGTTGTCGCAGTATATGACTCGGGGGGACTCCCGTCACAAAGAAACTCAAGAGAAATTCCGGGAGCACGAGTCATTCATGAGAAATCAAGGAGCGTCAATTCAAAATCTTGAGCGTCAGATAGGAGAGATAGCAAGTCGTCTAAATGAAAGGTCGCCAAGTACACTTCCAAGTAACACTGAACAGAATCCGAAGGCGTTCGCGAAGGCTGTGACGACAAAGAGCGGTGCATGGGCAAGCAGCGAGCCCGTGATTCAGGAAGCGACGAGAGGAGTCGTTAACGAACCTGCGGTGGATGTAGAGGAGCAGGTAGACGAGGAGATTCAGTTGGAGTCTCCACCGGCCAGGGTGCATCAGAGGCACAGCCCAGGAAGTACAACACAGGCCGAGAACCAGCCACTACCCAGCACACCACCGAGAGTCTACAAACCTAGACTCCCGAATCCCGGGAGAGTCCGTAGGGATAGAGACGAGGAGCAGAACTCCAAATTTCTTGATCTTCTGAAGCAACTTCATCTTAATGTCCCATTCCTTGAGGCACTCACGCAAATGCCCAAATATGCAAAGCTCCTTAAGGATATTCTTTCGAACAAAGAGAAGTTAGCCGAAGTCTCTTCCATTCCTCTGAGTGCTGGTTGCTCTGCAGTCTTGCAGAGAAAGTTACCTGAAAAGATGTCCGATCCTGGGAGTTTCACAATTCCCTGCATCTTGAGTGATAATACGGTCGTCCATGCGCTGGCAGATCTTGGTGCCAGTATTAATCTCATGCCGTATTCCGTGTATCGCAAGTTGGGTCTAGGCGAACCGAGGCCTACCCGTATGACGATAGTGTCCCACTCATCTTGGGCCGACCATTCCTTGCCACTGCACAGGCATTGATCGATGTCTGCGAGGGTAAATTAATCTTAAGAGTTGGGGATGAGAACGTTAGTTTTGACGTTCGACAGTCAATTAAACACCCTAAGTCTGCTGATGACTCCTTATACTTCATTGATACCATCATGGAGCATGTCGGGGAGTTTCTCAGCGAAATCTGTGGAGGATCTGCCTCCGACACCCAGATTATCGATAGGGAGATTCCAGATATTGAGATGGTTGCCGTAACTAATCAGTCCTTTGATGACGACACCGAGTCGCATAACCCTGAATCTGGTGTGTCTGCTAAGATCGTACGAGACGATCCGATTGACCGACCTTCGGTCGAGATTCCTCCTTCTTCCTTAGAGATTAAGGATTCGCCTGCCCACCTTGAGTATGTGTTTTTAGATGAAGAGAGGAAGCTGTCGTCTATCATTGCATCTACTTTGACGGAGGTCAAGAAGGCGAATGTGGTTATCTTTGATATCGAGGGTTGTCATGAAGAGCTTGTGGAGGATACCTCTATGGAATTAGATGATACGCAATTTGACCCGGGAGGTGACATTGAAGAAATAGGAAGATTAATTTTCAGGGAGACATCACAGAAGAGAGAACATGTATACTTGGATCAAACGAACTTGAAAGTGAGGATACAACATACGAAACAAAATAAAAAGTTGACACACAGCAAAGATGACATCCTCTTTATTACACGACTCGTATAAAGTTTGGTCCGGGCAATTATAAGTCTTGGTGGTCCGACCCGCTTCAGTTTTTCAAAATCTCTTTAAATTTTTCTGGTAAGTTTTTCCTGACTACTAGTAGACAAATAAAACGAAACGGGTCGAGTGGGAAACGGATAAAGGAGAAGCCACCTGATGGAAATTGAGATTTGGGTCAGGCTGAGGACCCGTTAAACTAAGCGCTCTCTGGAGGAAGCCCGAGATTTAGAGTTTTGTTTTTTTTTTTAATTTTTGTTATTTAAAAATAAAAAAAAATTAAAAAAAAATAAATGTTTAATAAAAATCAAAAAAATTCAAAAAATTCAAAAACACAAAGATATGTTTATTTCTTATGTTTTTGTTTTCTGTTTTGTACGCCGCTACATGCGAGCGAGTTTGAGTTGTTACAGGTATTATTATGCGCATGGTAGCTCTGATGGCATTTTGGAACTGGTTCACCCGAGGTTGCGGCCGCGAATGAAATGCTATACGGTCGTTCGTTCGAATCATACACAGCTAATGAAGAATCTGCATCTAAACCAGGGGAGTAACCCGTTCTCTATTTTAATTTCAGTTCTTTAAAGTTTTTATTTCATGCTTTACGTTTTATTTTTATTTTATTTATTTTCCTTGTTCTCATCGAGGACGATTTCGTTCTAAGTGTGGGGATGGGAATTTATTTTACTTAGTTGTAGAAAAAATATAATAATAAAAAATATATATTATATATAAATAAAATAATAAAAAGTTTTTCACTTGTTTTTTTATTTTCGTACGTTGTTTAAAATTAAAAAAATATATATATATATATATATAAAATGTCCCTTGTTTTTAGTTTCTTTTGCGTTAAAGTCGGAGATAATGATTTTATTCGGAAATCGGTTTTTTAAACTACTAATAATATGAGATAAATTAAAGAAAATGTACTTAACTTGGGATGTGTCGGTAGGCCTAGCCTTGAAAATGAAAGGGCAAATTGGATAAAACGGTTAAACGGAAATCTTTTGTGGGTAAAGCGTTTTGTCCGTGGAAAATAAGCAATAAAAGGTCGGGCCATACTCAAGCCTCAAATTTTGGTATGAAAAATTAGAAATATCATGAGTTTTTAAAAATCTGAATACGTTATCATATGATGCTTGGATAGGTTTAACGTTAGAGTATGCCGTGTAGCCTGTGATATAAATCTTAAAATGATAGTTTAGTGTTTTACACCTCATCGGCGTATGGTTTTATAACCTTAAATCCTGTATTGATGAGATGCTTCGGGTCCGGAGACCATGGGTCTGTATGCAATCTATTTAGCTGGGTATTCACAATTCCTAAGTGGGGTTGTGGATATTTAAAATAAAGCCAAAGAGCAAAACCCTTTTAAGTCTATAAACATGATCACAACAGTACGAAAGTACAAATACACTACAGACTTGATCATCCACGCTGTTAGTCATGTGGGGTCCCATTGCTCGCGTCTCATTACCATTAAGAAACGGACCACAAGGGACACGCTACATGTAAGCCCTACAGATAAAATTTTGCATACTCACCTATGGTTATGGATTTGGGGTATTGCTTGATAACGGGGGTATGTCATGTTGTGGGGAGCACTGGCAATAAATAGTTGAACCTTAATCATATCTAATGGCTGCTTGGTAGACTTTGATGCTTAAGCTTAGGTGGATAAACAATACCCTTGATCGTCTTAACTATTCATAAATATTGAGCAACAAAGTTTTAATTCTGCTAATTTTGAGGTTTAAGTCAAGTTGGGGTGGTCTGGTCCGGTAAAAGCAGAAAATAAGCTGGTCTTAATTGTGTAAACCACTAAGTAATATTATTGTCGGATCTTATTTGTCCCGGTAAAGATTAAGGCATGGGTTTAGGTGGACAACAATATCGATGATCGCGGTTTTTGCGTTTTTCTGAGCTTTAAAATCTAACCTATACGTTTGATTGGACTTTGATTTTCCGATTCTGATCCAACTGCATTAGACTTTTTCAAGGACGAAAAAGGTTTAAGTGTGGGGATGTTTGATGTGTAGTGAAACACACTTACTTTCCGTATCATTTTTATCATGTTTTAATTACTTTTTAGTTTAATTATTAAGTTTTATGGTTTGTTTATGCTTGATATTACAAAGATGATTGTTTTCTTGTAGGTGATGAAGTTTGGTGGAAAAAAGAGTTAAATTGAAGAGTTTAGGGGCTTAATTGTTCAACTTTCAAACTTATAAGTCAAGGCCCGACCCAAGCCCACATCTTAAAGGCCTTATATAATATTATATTAGGTTAATTGAAGGAGTTTCTAGCCAATATACAGCCAAGAACCCGAAAATAACATAAACCCTAACTTACTTCACTTGTTCCGATCGCAACAGCAGCCACAAAAGGGAAAGAAAAAAAAGAAAGAAGGAGGCTGTTGGCGGCTGTGACGGCTGGAGATCAAGGAGGACATCAAGGAGGATCTTGGTGCAGTACCTAGGCATCAATAACATCCCTAATCTCAGCCATAAACCCTAAGTAATTGATCTTAAACTTTGGTTATTGTTCAAGAACCCTAACTTTGTTGAATTGATCTTTTGCTTTGGATTGTTTTGCAAGTAATTGATAGTTTGACTTGTGATTAATTGTGTTTGAATCTTGAATGAGTTTGATTATGTTTATGATGATGTTTATGATGTTTTTCTTAAGTATGCATGGCTGTCCAAAATCTATGTTAGGCTAAACTTGTTTGTTCTACCTAGGATAGATGATTGTTGAATAGTTTAAACTTGTTTAATGGATTGTTAATGTTCAAGACTTAAATTATTGATGTAAAATTTAACTAAACCACAAATTAGATTGTGTGTGATGGCTGTGTTTTATGTTTTATTACTTATAATCCTCTTGCATTAGTTAATTGAATTGGTTTTGATTAATTGATTGCTTGTTAGACTCTTAACTTGGTGTTTCGGGTTTATTTGCGGGAAGTACAACCGTAGGGATAAGTGGGTAATATAATCATCTAAATTCAGTTAAAATACACCTTCTTTGAGACCGAGAGGTGATGAGAAGTAATATTGTCTCGTTGCTTTTACTTGTTAGAATTAAGACCGCGCGAGAGCGGGTTTTTGTCTTGTCAAGTTTGAGTGTTTATGTGCAATTAGTTGGTTTAATTTGGGTTAAGTTAAATAGGTCCTCTATCCTTGGTTGCGTAGTATTCGTTTCCATTAGGATAGTGTGTCGGTGAGACCGAGAGGTGAGTCGTCATTTGAACACGTTAATAATTGTTTTTCCGGTTTATTCTTTAAAATCAATTAAAATAAGTTAGAGATTGTTAGAGAGACTGAGAGGTAATTTGACTTTCTTGAACAAGTTTTAGTTGTGTCATCTTTTATAACCGGTGTCTTGAATATTTTCAATCCATTGTCTTGTTATTTCTATCAACATGATTCATTCCTAGGTAGACGTTTTTATCACTACAGTCAAAGTTTTCAAAGTATTTTGTCAAAAGTTTTCGTTTAATTAAGTTAAGTAGTTTAATCAATTTTAAATATTAAAAATCATTTAAATATTATTTTGGTGAGTTTTAGTTAGAGTTTCGTAATTATAAACGTTTTCACGTGTCTTCGAGTTCGATATCCGGACTTTCCTTATCTGTGCTATACACGATCGGTACACTTGCCGTTTGTGTGAACTAGGATAGATTGTTTGGTTTTTAAAGCTTAGTTGCGGTTTGCGTTTTATTCATATATATAGTTTCGCACATCACTTACACACACTCATGACAAAATTTAGAGAGGAGCACTCTCTATACTTATGTCAAACAACTTCAACAAATTTCCCTACATCTTGATAAACACCAATATAGCCGGTGAATTCATCGGGTTCGTGGCCATCTCCGGCAGTACACATATTGTTCCGGTTGTTGTACCCTGGGAAACAGACGCGCTTGAGAGTAGGCACGAAATCTGTTTTAAGGGCTCCGTGTCTAACACGATCCTCAACCAAAACCGTTACCCAAATTCAATAAACAAATTGTTGTTTTGAAGAAACATTTGTTGAAGACTCAAGTGAAGAAGACTCGTGACATAGATGCTAGAAGAAAGCTTATGGAAGCACTCCTAGTAAGATATGGATTGAATCAATTCGGTATATAAATTTGTATTTTATATTCTTTTGATGTACTTTTGTAAATTGTATTGTACTAAGTGAATTTCCCACGATTAACGAGAGTATCGTTATTATATTTTTATTATTATCTTAACTAAAAGTGAACTACTTTTCCTACAACTTCAAATAACAATATCCAATATATATGTATGTAAAACCTATAAAATAGAGGATGTTCCATCCAATTTAGAAAGTTTACGGGGTTGTGTGCAAGTGAAGTTAAACAAGGGCAAAATAGTAAAAGTGATATTAGAAGAATGGTCATATCTAGTCCTTTTGTGTGGGGTGATCTGTGAAGGGTCATGGCAACAAAATGATGGATGAAAGAATGGCGTTACTCACTTTATATCTCCAACTACTCCATCCACCCGATTAATTAACTAACAAATGTCATCCAACCGACTACCGGGATAACGTTGGGTCGGGTTGGGTCATATGTTTTCATATTGCAAACGAGTACGTTTGTATTTATGTAGATGAATAAGTACACAAGTACTTATGATTTGTTTGGGTGTTTTATAATCATTTTAACAATTGTATATGTGTACGGTGATTGTAGTTCTTTCATGATTTTGTTAGTTTGAGACCCGTGGACAACAGAGATAACTCATGAATATACATAAATAATCGATATATAATAAAGTAATAAACAATAAACATACAATAAATTGTTAATACACAGTCATTGTACAACAGTATTTAGAATAACTTTAAAATAAACAGATTACTTTTAATTATTGGAAGGTTTTTCAGTTTTTAACACAATTTAAATAAAATGACATGAAAGAAAATACCCTTAAATTTTTTATCATGCACTTTCTTAGAAGAATTAGAAATAACTAATGTTTTACTTCGTAGCTATATACTTTATTAATTCAATCCATGATAAATGAACTTAAACCGAGAAACATATATGTTTGTCATTGATTTAATTAGACCTTCAAAAGGCTAACGGTGCAAAATACTAGCAATGAAAGTTAAAGAACTTGTATATGACACTTAATATGTGTGTGTATTCTTTACAGAATAAAGATTTGTTTAATTTGAATTATTAAGAGTACTAGCTGGTACGGGAGATACGAAACATTATAATGTGTTTTTATATATAACAAATTTTGATGAACATGTAAATGTAATAAGTTTCAAAATCTATATTTAAATTTTAGTAAATGTATATATATTGAATAAAGTTTTTACTATAAATAAAAAAGATATTTATAAATCTCAAGTATTTGCAAAAGAAAGCAGAAGTAAAAGCAAAATAAAAAATTTTTGAAACATAAATTTTATATTTGATAAATATTATTTTAAATTTATTAAAAAGATTAGGGTTTAATGTGAAAATTACAAGTGATGAAATAAAAAGAGTAATAGAGTATCTATACTACTAAATAAATAAAACTTCCTTAAGCCACGTGTCCTCTGTTTACCACATCATTTCTCTCAAATTCCCGCTCACCAAAGCATTCCTTTTCAATCAGCCGCATATCTTCACCCGACCCACTTCTGATGTCATACAACCCATCAAGCCTTCTACGCTTTCATAAACCCTAAAATCATTATCCTCTCCTTCGTTTTCTTTAGTGAAGCTATAATCTATTTTCAATATCCCAAAGTAAATCCGTATCATCATGTTCTCAATCATCATTGTTCAATTGTTGCAGGTATTTTACTAATTTACCTTATTATTTTTTACACTCTGGTCGATTTCTATCATATCTTAAACCCTAAATACCACCAACAAAACTTTAGTTCATCCTTTCAAACTAGGTTTAATTTTTGAATCTAATTGATTAATAGGAGATACTTGTGGCTATCTGATTGATTAATAGGGGGTGTCGACTCGATTTTTGTAGTGTTCGTGACTTTGCCTATGCGAGGTTTGAGTACGGGTTTTCCAAAAACATCATTTATAACCGTGATTTAGTATATGCCGATTCACCATAGATAAATGCATGAAATAGTCCTAAAACACCTTTTCACTTTAGCCACTTCGCAGATATGCATGAAATTTCTATTTAATTTTAACTTAGTTTTAACTTGTTGTAACTTTCTAATGTGTGAAAAGCCATATTTTATATTAATTTATGCTTTCTTTAGAGTCTACACATCCTCTTTGTGTGTGTGTGTTTTTTTTTCTAATTTATATTCTAATACTGGATGTTGAACTTTTTATCAATAAATTGTTATAAATGGACTATTAGGATTATGTGTAATTTCTATTTATGTGTTATACATAACAATAAAATTTTGATTATGATAGTACCTGCAATTTTTTGCTATTTCCTCACCTCCATGTTCTTGATTACTATATTTCTGTTTCATGAAACTGATTACGGATGGTCAAGTTCATGATGTAGTTGGTAATTAAAAAGGTGGTATCCTAAAATCATTCAAGTTAATTGCCGAATACATTACTATCTTACATGCTTTAGTGATTTTTTCTATACATTGTTGTAGTCATGTATTTTGAACTAATGCTTTATATATTTCTTTTCTTGAACTGATATTATGGATGCTCAACTTGATGATGCAATTGGTAATCTAAACAAGTGGTATCCTAAAACCATTCAGGTAAGTTGTCAAATTCATTACTTACCGTACATGCTTTAATGATTTTTGTGTTCATGTTCCAAGTCGGTTGTTATATTTAACTTACATATACTGTTATAAAGTAAAAACATTAATAAATTTGTGTTATCTTATTTATGCAAAATATACATGCAAATTGTTATTAATAACCAAATTGTCAAATTTAGTTCCTAAAACAATTGCAATCTGCAGCCTTATATGTTATACAATAAGGTATTGCAGTAGCAGGTAGTATGATTTAAACCATTTTTTATTGAAATGCATGAATGTGTCAATTGACAATTGCACATAGACTATGATGTCATCTCCTATCTTTAGGTTCTCAGTTCTTTTTATTATTTATTTACAATGGTCACCATGCTGTAGATTGTATATTCATGCTACATTTTATGTTCATCTTATTAAATTAACATTAGAATTTGGTATTTGAGTGTTTTCCTATAGGATTGTTGTGTGATTTGTGATATTAAGGGTAGTCATCTAGAATTGTAGTTGGAGCATATTCTCAAATCGTATACCTTAGCCTCAATTATTGATGTAATAGCAGTATTTGCTTTCACCTCTTGCTAATTTGTAAACCTCAGTTTTTAATTAATATATTCATCTTTCTTGAAGCTGATTATGGCTTGTCAACTTGATGAAGCAATTGCTAATCAAAACAGGTGGTGTCCTCAAACCGTACAGGTAAATTGTCAAATTCATTAATACTCGTGTATTTTGAAGTAATGTTTTATATACGTGTGTTTGTTGAAGTTCGCTGAATGATTTGTGCCCCTTTCTTAATGTTTTATACCCCTCAAACCTTATTTCCAAAATTGTCAATATATATTGTTGATAATTGCGTTAAGTAATGATTCGTGTTGTTTTTTATCAGTTAACATTATATGCAGTTTCACTTAAACGGATATCTTCATGTTGTTAGTGGTGCGCATGTCATGTATGCATTAAACCTGGTGAAAAGTTATGTCGATTATAACTTTCCATTATTACAAAAGTATATGATTCATTTAATATATACTTTGTCTTTTTAATTAAACTTTATATTTTGGTTTCTTGAAGTTGATTATGGATGGTCAACCAATCATGTATGCAGTCCACATATTTGTTGTTCAAAAGGTACATTATAAGTTTTGAATGGTTTATTAGAAACTGTTAGGGATGAGATCGGTACCGTACCGATACTAAAAATCTCGATCTTCGAAAATCATAAATATCTTGTATCGGTACTGGTACCGAAATGTTCGGTTCAGTACAGGTATCTAAGGTAAAATTATTGAGATACTGGTACCGAAACTCAAAACGTTGGTACCGATTCGGTACCGACGGTACGAAATCGGTACCGACTTCTGTACCGGTACCACTTCGATATCGGTACCTATCGGTATTAATACCGAATTTGCACATCCCTAGAAACTGTATATTATTCATTTCATTTATACTCAAAATGGATTTTATTTTGATTTAGTTTGAGTTTAACTAAGGAAATTGTTTTAAATTAGTTTCCATTACCAAAAACAAAAATGTTTATTTGTAAAATTTTCAGTTAATTGATTTTCTCGAATTTTAAATTACTCAATCACGATTTAAAAGTTAAAAGTTGATTTAAAAGTTGGGCCTCCAGAACATCATGGTCCGGTCTTCCACACTTGGGCCTACATCACAACCTAATAACTTTAATAACCAAACTAAACTACCCCGACAACCCTCTAAGTTCAAATAATTCAAAGTTTAAGAATAACCAACACCTAAGCCGATACTAGTGTTGGTGCATACATGTCAGTAGTTCATATGTATAAAGTCTGTAATCGAGTCTGTAATATTGTTTATGTAATTGTTTGTGTAACAGCGAAGTTGTTGACAAGTTCGCTTAGGCGAACTTGTTAACCAAGCGAAGTTGTTGACAAGTTCGCCTAGGCGAACTTGTTCAACGAGCGAAGTTATTGACAACTTCGCCTGAGGCGAAGTTGTCGTGTATTTAAGTAACCTACGGGTTACTGTTTATGGTTCGGTTTTTGATAGTTTGTTTTAGAGTTCGTGATAGTTGTGATCATTTCACGTGTCAAGTGTCTGTAATAGACGTGGTTCGAGTTATAATATAACGTGGTTTCGTTTGTATCGTGTGTTCGTGTTTTACGTATTCTACGCTCGTATCTACCCACGCAGGGATTCCGCACCTGCGTAGATAGCGATATCCCATGTACGATCCGTCCAGGAACCTACATTAGTTGGATTTGTATTTTGTATTAAGCGAAGTTAGCTCACAAGTTCGCTTATATAGGCGAACTTGTGGAATAAGTGAAGTTAGGGACAACTTCGCCGTAACACCGACCGGAAACTGCTAAATCGTTGAAAACAGATCTGAATATTTTCAGTGTTCTTCGGGCGAAGTTGTTGTTCTTCAGGCGAAGTTGCCGTCACTGGAAGTAGGGTTTCGGCGAAGATATAAGGTTAAGCGAAGTTAACCACAACTTCGCCTACCTCATAAGTTCGCCTAAGCGAAGTTATCCTCAACTTCGCTTACCTCCTAAGTTCGCTTACCTTAAGCGAAGTTATTCTCAACTTCGCCAAGTCACGCGAATTTAAGAATTTTCCAGCGAAGTTAACACTTAAGCGAAGTTAGCCTTAACTTCGCCTATAGTACTGTTTGGAAGATTTTTTTTGAATTTTCGGGTTTTTCTTGTTTTCGAGAAGATGTCGCCAATTAACATCTCAGAGTTAGTCAAAATGGAAGTTGAAGCGGGGTCGGCTACTAAGGCCCCAAGGTTAATGAAAGGAACAGACTTCGTAGCGTGGAAAGATAGATTCATTCAGTATATTAAATACCAGGATGCAAAGATGTGGGTGTGCATCCAGGATGGATATATTCCACCGACAATGGAATACGAAGGTCGGGATGTGATAAAGAAGTACAGCAAGATGGAGGAAGAAGAGAAGAAGATGTACGAGGCCGAGAGCAAGGCCCATGCTGCAATTACTATGGCTCTTCCTCAAGAGATTCTCCATACATTCCGGAAGTACACTTCTTTACGAGAGCTTTGGGATGCTCTTGAGAATAGATTCGAAGGGAACGTGGGTATTCGTGCCTCGAAGATTAAGCTGTTAAAGACCCAGTTCTCTGTCTTCAAGTATTTGAAGAACGAATCGCTCGATGATATTATCACCCGATATTATCATCTAATGACAGAGCTGAACAACTATTCTATTGCTTACAGAGAGGAGGAAATAGTTGAGAAGCTTCTCGATGCTCTCCCACCGAAGTGGGAAATGTACACTGTTCTAATGAGGGAAGACAAAGACTTTCCTAATTTTGACTTGGAGATAGCAGTAAACAAGCTCAGAACCTTTGAGCTTAATATGGTTCGTAAAGAGACACCAACGGATCAGGTTCAAGACCCTGGTATGTATGGTGCCAAAGTTAACTCAGGCTCTAGTTCGAAGTCTGAATCTGCTGCTTACTACTCCAAAGGAGAGTCAGGTTCTAACTCTTCTCATGAAGGAAATGTGTCAGTAAACATGAACGGTGATGTTTGATTTGTTGCTGGAGGATCAAGTGCTGCGAAACCTCAAGCATCCAAGAGTAGTTTCTCTCCCAGTGCTTCAAGCAATAACTACACTAAGATGCCAATGAGTGTCAAATCTGCTGAAGAGCAGTTTGCACTCTATGCATCTTTTATTGCTTCTTACGAGAACTACATACAAGGGAAGATTGTGGACCCTGCTGCTTTGGAAGAAGACTATGACCAGATCGATCCTGATGATCTGGAGGAGATGGATCTGCAGTGGCAGATGGCGATGATAGTCAGAAGAGTGAAGCGTTTCATGAAGAAGACTGGCAGAAAGTTCGTAGGTGGAAAGCCAGGATTTGATAAGTCAAGGGTGAGGTGTTACAATTGTCAACAAATTGGACACTTTGCAAAGGAGTGCACTAATGCACGGGTAGAAAGTAGTCAGGGGAGGACTACACAGTAAAGTGGAAATAACAATGGGAATAGAGCCATGATGTCTGATGCTGGTGAATACAACTGGAATATGTTCTCTGGAGAACTCTTTGAGCAAGCTCACATGGCGAAGGCTGCAGCTGAAGAATGTGTGAAAGCTGCTGAAAATGAAAAAGCCTTCATGGCTGATGACCGGAACTCCGAGGTATGTACTAAACCTATCTGTACTAAATGTGAGAACTTGTCTGAACAGCTTGCAACAATTACTGATCAGTATGTTAAATTGGATGGCGAATTTAAAACCTTGAAAGAAGATCATCATTTTACAAAGACAAGAGAAAATAATTATAGAATAAAAATTAAAGCGTGTGAAAAGGACGTTAAAAGTTTAAAAACAAAATTAGCTGAAAAAATTGATGTGATCGATCTAAGCTACGAGGTTTTAGAAGAGAAAACCAAGTTAATTGCTGAGAAAGAAAAGCAGATTGCTGATCACCAGGTAAAAGTGGTGGAACTAAATAGGAAACTGGAGCAATTCCGGAATTCCTCTGCTATTCTTGATCACCTCGTCAGTGATCAAGGTTCCTCACCTAAGAGGGGAGGAATTGGTTACCATGAGGTTCCACCACCATATAACCATAATTATACTTTCAATCCTAGTGTTCATGAATCTGTTAATTTTGTAGCTGATCAGACAGGTACTGCTAAGGAAACTGGTAAAGTACCGGAAGTTAGTAAAGGCGAAACAAGTTTGCCTGTCTCAAAAATTAAAATTTCAAGTCCAGTCTCATCTGATTCGGATAAGTCATCCGAGTCGGGTAAGACAAAAGAGAAGGAAGTATTACCCACTAGTGGAGAAAAGGTTAAATCAACTCAAAAGAGTACTCCACTCAACCCATATGTCCCACCTTATGTGAGACGTACGGGTGGTAATACTGCCTCCACATCTAAAACATCCGCTGAAAAGAAAGCTGAATATAGATGTTGTTTTAGATGTAATCAAACAGGGCACCTTGTTGCTGATTGCCCTCTGAAGCAGCGTTTCAGAGAGGTGAGGCCCTCGAAAACTGAGACTAAGGTTTTTAGTAATCGTTTAAATGTTAAAAATGAAAACCATTCAAATTTGAGATATAATACCGGTTTTCAAAGAAATACATCTCGTTTTCACACTACTAATAACCAAACCAACTGCTATAATTCTTTTAATTCTCTTAATGTTCGTCGGTTTGGTTGGCCTCACTATCAGTCTCCAAGGAGGTATCCTGTTAGGACTCGTGAAAATTTTCCTAATGCTAACTATGGTCAGTCAAGGTGTGTGAGTTCTGTTAAGAAGGTTAGTCGACCCAAGACCAAGAGGTCTTGGGTCCCCAAATTTTAATAATCTTTTTGTTTGTGCAGGAACAGTTGAACAGGGCGTCCAAGAATCTTTGGGTTGTGGACAGCGGCTGTTCCCGGCACATGACTGGTAACAAGGATTTGTTACAAGATTTAAAACCTGTTCAAGGGGCAAGAGTCAGTTTTGCCGGTGAGAGTGGAGGCAAAATAACTGGAAGGGGTACGGTAACTAACGGGAAGATGATGTTAGAAAATGTGAACTTTGTTGAAGAACTGAAGCACAATCTGCTGAGTGTGTCGCAGATTTGTGATAAAGATTATACCGTACACTTCACGAAGACTGATGCGATTGTGTTGAAGCCTGGTTTTCAAATACCAGAGGAGTGGATAGTAATGAAGGCTCCACGTGATCGAAATACGTATATGATGGATTTAAGTTCAACTGAAATGTCAACGGAAGAGTCGTGCCTTTTGACGAAAGCAAGCGAATCGGAATCTGAACTGTGGCACAGGAGAATGGGGCACATTCATCTTCGGAAGATGAACCATATTGTCAGACATGGGCTTGTTTTGGGTGTTCCCTTAAAAAGTTTCAATTTTGAAGACAAATGTCTTGCGTGCAAAAAGGGAAAGCAGCACAAGAAGTCCCATCTCACCAAGAAAGTAAACTCAATTGCCAGTACACTAGAGCTGCTTCACATGGATCTCTTCGGTCCTGTGAATGTAAGAAGTCTAGGTGGTACAACTTATTGCTTGGTGATCACTGATGACTACTCACGATACTCGTGGGTATACTTCCTGGAATCAAAGGACGAAACAGCTCAAATGGTGAAGAATCTAATTACCAAAGTTGAGAACATTATGGATAAACGAGTGAAGTTCATCAGAAGTGACAATGGTTCTGAGTTTAAAAATTTTGAAATGGAGATCTTCTGTCTGTCAAGAGGGATTGAACACCAATTCAGCGCTCCGTATACTCCGCAACAGAATGGAGTGGCTGAAAGGAAGAATAGAACTTTAATTGAAGGAGCCAGAACTATGCTGGCTGATTCGAAGCTTCCGGTGGTGTTCTGGGCTAAAGCTGTTTCTACAGCCTGCTATGTTCTGAATAGAGTTTTAACGGTAAAAAGACTTAATAAAACATGCTACGAGCTTATGCATGGGAGAAAGCCCAATTTGTGTGGACTTGAAGCTTTTGGGTCCCCGTGTTCGATTTTAAAGGCACATTCAAAATTTGGTGAAGCAGCCGCTGAAGGAATCTTGGTCGGCTATGAAGTTGGGACTCCCAACAGGCGTGTCTTTAATACAACGAACGGCAAGGTTGAGGTGGTATGTAACACCGACATTACGAGTTACAGATCGCCAAGACCGAGCATCGGACCTCCTGGGATTTTCGACTATGATAGGCTCTTCAAGTCTTTTAACATACCTGATATGTTTTGTACAGAAGAAGAAGAACGTGTTGCTACGAAGATGATTCTAGATGAGGAGGAAAATTTGGCACATAGACAGCTATTTGAGGATGGTCAACCTTCCTCATCAAATTCTATCGATTCCCCTGCTGTCTCTCCTGAAGAAGAGTTTATCAATCCTTTTCACTCTCAGCCAGAAACAACCATTGATGAGCTCTCTACTAATTTAGAAGATAATTTGCATGTTGGTGCTGTGCCGACCACGAGAATTCACATAGATCACCCTTTGGAAAATGTTATAGGTGATGTGTCCTCCGGTGCACAAACCAGAAGTAGCTTGAATGAGCACACCTGTGTTTATACAAGCATTAAGGAAACGGGTATAATGAACGAATGTTTGTACTCATGCTTTATTAGCCAGGTTGAACCGAAAAATTACCAAATGGCTCTTAAGGACAGCTCGTGAGTCGAGGCCATGCAAGAAGAGTTGGCTCAATTTAAGAAGATGGAAGTTTGGACTTTGGTTGAAAAACCAAGGAATGTGCATGCAATAGGCACAAAATTGGTGTTCAAGTGCAAGAGAGATGAAAAGGGGATTATTATACGAAATAAGGCGAGGCTGGTCGTTAAAGGATTTAATCAGCAAGAGGGGATAGATTATAATGAAGTGTTCGCTCCGGTGGCCAGGTTGGAAGCGATAAGTTTGTTTTTGGCGTTTGCTGCTTTCAAGAAGATGAAAGTGTTTCAGTTGGACGTGAAGAGTGCGTTCCTCAATGGGAAAGTTGATGAGGTTGTGTATGTTGAGCAACCTCCGGGTTTTCCTGACCCAGACTTTCCTGATCATGTATACAAGTTGAGCAAGGCGCTATATGGATTACATCAGGCACCTCGTGCCTGGTATTCAACGTTATCGGACTACTTGCTAGAGAATGGTTTTGAAAGGGGTTTGATTGACAGCACACTGTTTGTGAAGAGAGATGGAAGTGACTTCCTGCTAGTTCAAGTCTACGTGGATGACATCATATTTGCTGCATCAAGAGTCTCCATGTGTCAGGAATTCGAGGCCGTCATGAAGAAAAGATTTGAGATGAGTGCCATGGGTGAACTAACGTTCTTTTTAGGTTTGCAGGTTGATCAAAAGAAGGATGGAATGTTCATTCATCAAACAAAATATGTTCATGATGTCCTCAAGCGCTTCAAGATGGAGGACTCTTCTCCATTTGACACTCCAATTTGCGTCAACCACAAGTTGGGAGCTGAAATAGACGGTGACGCAGATGTGGACCCAACTCAGTATCGGGCTATAATAGGTTCTTTGATGTATTTAACTGCTTCTAGGCCTGATATAATGTTTGCAGTTTGTCTTTGTGCTCGTTTTCAGGCAAACCCAAAGGAATCTCACATGAAAGGTGTGAAGAGGATTTTGCGGTATCTCAAAGGCAAGCCGAAGCTAGGGTTGTGGTACCCGAAGGGAGGAGACGTAGAACTGGTAGCATATACAGATTCTGATTATGGAGGGTGCAATCAGAGTCGGAAGTCGACTACAGGAGGATGTCAGTTTCTCGGTGGAAGATTAGTTTCCTGGCAGTGCAAGAAACAGACATCAGTCGCAATCTCAACGTGCGAAGCTGAATATATGGCAGCATCCAACTGCTGCTCTCAGGTTTTGTGGATTCAGCAACAATTGCGCGACTATGGTCTGAATTACTTACTCACTCCTATTTTAATTGATAACACTGCTGCCATCTCAGTAATTAACAATCCCGTGAAACATAGTAAAACTAAACATATTGACATTCGTCATCATTTCATACGGGATTGTGCTGAGAAGAAACTGATTAAGGTCGAAAAGGTCGATACGCTAGAAAATTTCGCTGATTTATTTACAAAAGCGTTTGATAAATCCAGATTTCAAAACCTAATTGAATTGAACGGGATGATCAATCCCGAGTTACCATGTTTTTATTGTGTTTATTAAAAAAAAAAAAAAAAAAAAAAAAAAAAAAAAAAAAAAACCATCACTATTGCTTAAAATTAGTCGGTTACCTCAGTTTGATGGACATATCCTCGGATATGTTTTGGTCCTCATTTCTACTTGTAGTGAATGAGGATCGCCATTAACCAGACGACTGAAAGTGACCGGGGCGGTTATGATGTGTTTTCCTTCTGTCACTGAAAATTAGTCGGTCATACTTAGTTAGAAGGACACATACTTGTATGTGGTCGGTCCAGTTGATCCATTGGATCTACAGGATTGCCGTTTACCTGAAGACTTTGACGTGATCGGGGCGATTGAAGTCAAAATTTTTTTTAAGGGAAATGAAATTACTTTTCAAGTCTACTACTTCGTATGAAGTACCTTTGCTATGTTAAACGGAAAATTGATCCAACCATGGAAAATGATAGATATACTAACTTTGTGTGCTTAACTAGTGAAGTTTTTAGGCTTAAAAGGCTTTAGAACAATCATTGTATGTCATGGTAACTTTTTATGGTGCGTAAAAGTAGATGTGATACAAGCTAATTTTACTTGATTTTACGTGGAAACTCCTTAAGAGTTTTGCGTGTCTTCATATATATCTTTTCGAATGATAGGCAGAAAAGCGATTACCCAGTCATACACGAGCCCATGTGTGTTCTGATTCCCGTGAAGAAAGCGTTTCAAGACACTGCAGTGATCCAGATTCGGACTTGCAGTTAATTTCTACTTTGAAGTCTATGTTGTTAAAAAAATAAATAAATAAAAAAATAAAAAAAAATAAAATAAAATTTGAAGTTATTGTAACATATTAGTGATCATAAAATCAAGATTTCTCTATCTTAGAGTAAGAAGAAGAACGGGAACCAGAAGGAGAGTACATACAAGTTAATCAGACACTATGGGTCGAAGTCAATTCGGGGTGACTTGGGGAAAGCCAAATACGCTGTGAGGATAGATAGGAGGCATCAATATTTCTGAGTTGTTGCCCACTTAAATTTTAAGGATTAATTGAACCTAACTCGTATCACAGAAACGATGAAAACCTCTTTAAGTTATACCTGCTTACAACCTGTCTCTATATGTCATAATACAGCTAAACACGGATCTATGTGACAGTTACGTAGTTAGTATGATTCCTGTTAGGATCTTTTCTAAAACATAGCAGTCCCTACCGAGACTGAAATTTGATCCCTTATACTTTAAATTTTTAAGTTTTTGTACTTAAATAGTTTTATGATTGTTTATCTAGTTACTTAGAATTGATCATGTCGTTTACTTCTTAAAGGACAACTGTTTAAAATCTTAAGGGTTAAATTTGAAAATTTAAGGCGATGTTGTTGAATAGGCGAAGTTGTGAATAACTTCGCCTAGGCGAAGTTATCCGTAACTTCGCCTGTATAACTCCGCCTCTATATAAGGATGTTCAAAGGTCACACTGTTCACAGAAAATCAAGCGAACTTAATCCGAAATTTCAGGCGAAGATATATATATTCCGGCGAACTTGATTTGTTTCCGTTTCGATCCTTTTTCTCAGTTTCATTCTTTGATTCAAGGTGTGTGTTATCGATTAACCGTATATCCTAAGACAGTGGTGCTTTTCATAGGTCGTTTTGAACGGTTTCGTGACCTCGGTCCGATGACCACTCAAAAACCGAGATTTACAAGCATGTATTACGTGTTCATGGACAAACTGTTCGTCCACAAAACATTAATACAAAGTGTTTTTGAGTTCTTCATCGTCAAAACCTTTGTCGAAACATAGGATTCCGACTGTTAGAATCTTAACAGTCGCCGATTCAGTTCAGGCGAAGTTAGGGTTTCGGCGAAGTTATTCTCAACTTCGCCTGACGATTAATTTCGCCTAAGGCGAAGTTATCCGCAACTTCGCCGAAGGATTAATTTCGCAAAACCCTTATCTTCGCCTGAGGCGATGTTGTGATGAGGCGAAGTTATCACTAACTTCGCCCAGACCATTTTACTTAAAATTAATTAGACGAACTTAAAGATGAAGCGAAGTTGTTCCCAACTTCGCCTCACCTTTAACTTCGCCTATACAGGTTTGATCACAACTTCGCTACTGGAAATCAAGCGAACTTGTGTACAACTTAAACGTTTATCTAACTTGGTTCGTTTTGTGCAGATATGGCTGCTGTTGGAGGTGCAGGAGGTGCAGGTGATGACGGTGATGATCAGAGACAATTCTTTCCAGCCCATAACCAGTTCATAACACTTGACCCAGATGCAAAGGGCGTGGAGGATTATAGGGAGATAATTACTTTTCTCCTACGCTCAAGGATTTATCATGCAATAACGACTACCCTGCCTATTTCGCTACCGAATATTGAAGACTTTTGGCAGACGGTAGAGTACGATTGCCGGGTTGAGCCCCCGGTTATGCGAGCCACCTTTAACGGTCAAGTTGTTCAGTTTTCCTCTGAACATATACGGGTGGCGTTGCAGTTTGGTGAAGAGACGAGGGATGACCCAACGGAGTTTGTTGCACCATTCCGTGATGGGGCGTTCCTCAGAATGGGGTATTCTGGTCTCCTAGGAGACACTCAACGGAGGAAGGGGTTCCTCTTAGATCAGTGGCGCTTCCTTATGCACGTCATGATCGTATGTATGTCAGGACGGAAGGCAGGCACTGATGGAATGGGTGCGACAATGCAGTCTGCTATGACTGCATTGACTTATAATAAAAGATATTCGTTCAGCCAGATGATCTTTTACGAGATCGACAGGCAACGAAGGGCTGTGGCGCGTGAGCGGTTTACAATGTATCCTCGATTTCTACAGATGATTTTCAATCATGTGGCTCCGACGCTGCCTCAACGACGCCCTATACGATACGTTGAAAGTGTGACAAAACGTATCTTTGCACAGTGTCGCACGTCCAGCGCACGAAGCAAGCCTGAGCTGCGTCCCAGGCATACTCCACTCTTTGGGTATCTTATAAACCCGGAGTATGTGCCTGCGGCAGGGGACGAGTTCAGAGACGCAAGACCACAACAGGCGGCAGCACACCAGGCTGTATCAGCTGCGCCTGCTGTATCTGCTGCTGTGACAGCTGCAGAAATTGATCTTGACGCCATGTTCGGCGGGCAAGGATTGTTTGATATGGACCGAGATGATCCACATGAGAATATTCAAGTCTCGGGTCCACAGGCTGACTTTGATGATGTCATGGAAGAGGCTAGACGGATGATGGTGATGCATGAGAGAACGGTTGGGAAACAGAAGAGAATTATTGATGACGACGACGAGGAAGATGATGAAGAAGAAGCTGTGCAGCTGGTAAGAAAGCGTTCACGTAGGGAAACGACAGGTAGTGGTGTAGGAGCCGGAGAGACTTCAAGGTTTGCACGTTTTGCTCCACCTACCTTGTCTGGTATGTCCCTTGTTCCTACCTCTGTGCAGGTATCGAGTACAAGCGCTACGGTTGTTCCCGTAGTGGCTACATCGTCGGCTGACATTACATCGGTCACGGACGTCCAGACGTCGGCTCCAGCAATTGTGTCTCTACCACCTCCAACGCTTACTCCATCGGTGGTAGTAGCACGATTTGTTGAGTCTACGGTCACCACTACTGCAGGAGTATCGGGTACGGTACCACCTACGGACACGCCCTCTTCTGACTCGGAACGGATAGCTTCACTAGAGCGGATTGTAGCTGAGCAGTCAAAGACTATTCAAAGCCTAGTGGAAGCAAATCAACTGCAGGCATCCCTCCTCGCTGAGCACGAGAAAATAATAGATGCCTTGAAGGTGTTCTTGGCATCTCAGGGGGAGATGAGCTGTAGAGGAGATGAGTTGAGGACCAAGCGTCGAGAAGACCGAGACGATGATCCCAATGCACCGGAAGGTGCAGGTGGTGAGCTGCCAAGAACCTCTCAAGCTCTTGGGGCTTCCACAGCTGAGGGGGAGTCTACCGAAGCGGCTGGTGGTGATGATGTAGTGATGGTGGAGGATGACGTGATCGATGCGCTGAAGGAACTTGATGATGACATGTTCAGCGACGATGTGTTATTTGATGAAGATGTTCTGCCAATCAGTGAGATTGAAAAGATTGGTGCATAAATTGTGGTAGAGAATGTGATAGAAGAAGGGGAGATTGTTGAAGAAAACGTTGAACACGAGATCCCTGAGGTTGAGAAAGCCGATGTGAGGGCTGAGATGGATGAGACTACTGAGTGGGAGGAGCAGCCTAGGTGGAAGGAAGGCTGTGCTCATTGGTTTATCAAGACCAAGAAGCCTGCTGTTCCAGCCATGTTCAAGAAGAGCTATAACATTAAAGGCTATGCTGAGGCGAAGAAGGGAATCATCTGTTGGATTTATGATGAACAGATCAAGTTATTTGTGGTAAAACGTTATGATGGCATTCAATACTTCAAGAGAATGTTGAGATCTTTCAATACGTTGCCGGAATGCGAGGTGAAAGATTTGGGCAGGTTGGGCCTGATAAACAGAAGTGACAACAATATGGCAAGAATGATTGAGAAGATTGTATGGAAAGAAGGCGTAAAAGAAAAGAAGTTTGAACTATTAAAGCCACAGAAGGGAAAGCTCGTGGAGGATACAGAGAGGGGATTGAGAGCAGATGGCAAGCCATGGATGGTGATGAAGTACAAGCCGATCCGATGCATCAAGGAGGTTCCAATGAAGAATATGCCTCAAGATGTGTTGAAGAATCTAAAATGGTGGTACGTTGATTGCCAGACTGCTGAAGCCGTGATGGAAGACGAAGATGAACAAGAAGTGCTGAGGGTGTATGACCCGATGCATCTTGTTAACTTATCGAAAGCTGATTTGCAAGCGTTGAACGAAAAGAAGATATTCTATATTCCTGCTTGGAAGGATGAAGCAAGGAAATATCAGCGAGTAGTCACGGTGTGTGTTAGAGAAGGAGTGCACGCATGAAGATACAAGATTACAAGACAAGAGCTGAAAGATCAAGATATGAAGCTACTGCCAAGGGGGAGTCTGTTGGTGCATAGATGTCAGTAGTTCATATGTATAAAGTCTGTAATCGAGTCTGTAATATTGTTTATGTAATTGTTTGTGTAACAGCGAAGTTGTTGACAAGTTCGCTTAGGCGAACTTGTTAACCAAGCGAAGTTGTTGACAAGTTCGCCTAGGCGAACTTGTTCAACGAGCGAAGTTATTGACAACTTCGCCTGAGGCGAAGTTGTCGTGTATTTAAGTAACCTACGGGTTACTGTTTATGGTTCGGTTTTTGATAGTTTGTTTTAGAGTTCGTGATAGTTGTGATCATTTCACGTGTCAAGTGTCTGTAATAGACGTGGTTCGAGTTATAATATAACGTGGTTTCGTTTGTATCGTGTGTTCGTGTTTTACGTATTCTACGCTCGTATCTACCCACGCAGGGATTCCGCACCTGCGTAGATAGCGATATCCCGTGTACGATCCGTCCAGGAACCTTCAACTAGCTACCCTTAACGTACCCCCATTATTCAAATAACAACCAATCACAAGTTACCCGCCTAACCAACTTCACATTTTTAACCCCGAAAATAAATAAAAAATACTATAAAAACATACCTCGATGTCGGAATAGTAATCAAACTAGCAACCAATGAATAATGAATGACGCTAATAGTGAACAACAATGGATGGCGATGAATATTGGTGGTGATGAAGGACAGTGGGAAACGGAGAGGAGGTTAATGGCAACAGTGGTGGTTTAGTGGTAATGGCGGTGGATGGGTTATGGTCGACGACGGTGGAGTGGTGGTGGGAGTGTGACGGAGGTGATGGTGGTGTGTGGACGGAGCGATGTGACGGTTGACAGTTTATGATGTACGGAGGTGACAAGCAAAAGTGGTGGTGGCCGGAGTAAAGATGAAGAAGACGAAGAAAGAAGTGAGGAAGAAGAAGAAGAATCGACAGTTATTGTATAATTCTTTTCCGGATCCTCCATGACCCATCACGATACGTGATGGGTTAAATACAATCGGTCACATATCGCGACCCAATTCAATTTTAATTAGGGTTTGACCCCATCGCGGTACGCGATGGGGTAGTAAGGGACGTCATCGCGTATCCCGATGACGTCAGCCATGTCTTGGATACACCTTCCATAGCGATACGTGATGGAGATGATGCTAAGGTCATCGCGTATCACTATAGGCTTTGTTAACAGAAAGTTTTGCTCGAAAATGCGTCCGGACATTTTCCGACCCGACCAATTTTCGGCATCCCGACATCACCTTGAACACGTTTCCGAACTCAAAACATACTTTTCGTACATGGAAAGACGTGTAATTGACCAAACTCTTACCGAACTTCATGAAATTCCAAATCTTCAAACAAGCTTCCCCACACTTGACGTTTGCTGCACAAAAACTCAAAACAACAACCAATACAAGACTCAACAAAATAAAAACAAACTGGATAGACACTTACAAACCCCGGGTTGCCTCCCGTAAGCCCTGAATTTCAAATCTACAGCTCGACAGTGCCTTGAACTCTCAATTCTCTTCATAAATCGGTGAGGTCAAAATAAAGCTCACCGATTCCTTGTCCATCTCATGAATATCCTTCATTTCCAAGTATGGCTTCAATCTATAGCCATTCACCACTTGCCTCACATGGTCGTCAAAATCTTCAATCTCATATTGACCATGGTTTCCAACTCTAACAATGAAATACGGGCCCGTCTACTTACTTTTCAACTTACCCGGAAAGAGCTTCATTCTTGTGTTGTATAGCCCCACTTTCTGTCCAACTTCAAAGTTCTTCAACCGGATATTAGCATCATGAACCTTCTTCATCTTTGACTTATAAGCGGATGCACAATCATACGCTTCGTCCCTCAGCTCCTCAATTTCACACAAAGTTAACCTCCTTGCCTTACCTGCATCATTATAATTCATGTTAACCTATTTAGTAGCCCAATATGCTCTTTGTGCAATCTCCACCGGTAAATGACAATCCTTTTCATGCATAAGTCTGTAAGGAGTCGTTCCAATTGGCGTTTTATGCGCAGTTCGGTAGGCCCATAGAGCATCGGTCAACTTGGTTGACCAATCCTTACGGCCCGTCGTTTGTGGATGGTAAGGAGTTGCAATTCTATGATCAACACCGTATCATTTAAGCAATTTTCCAAATTTAATGTTTATGAAATCAGATCTCCCATCACTTAGTATGGTTCGGGGGACTCAAAATCTAGAAAATATATTACTTTGCACAAAATTGCAAACGACTATGTGATCATTCGTCCTAGTGGCTATCGCCTCAATCCATTTAGACATGTAGTCGACGGCCACTAGGATGTATAAATTACCGTGTGAATTTGGGAATGGTCCCATGAAATCGATCCCCCAAACATTAAAAATATCAACTACTAGGATCAGGTTCAAGGGTATCTCATTCCTTTTAGATATGTTCCCGAGTTGTTGACACTTTAAACAGTGTGTCTCGAACTCATGAGCATCCTTAAACAATGATGGCCAAAAGAAGCCACTCATAAGGACTTTTCTAGCAGTTTTTTGGCCACTAAAGTGACCCCCACATGCAGACGAATGCGTATGTTCCAACACCGATCTGACATCCTCCTCAGGTATGCATCGTCTAATCGTCTGATATGCTCCAATATTGAACAAGTTCGGGTCATCCCAAATGTATTGCTTGGCTTGTGACATCAAATGCTTCTTCTTTCTCCTTGGCCAATGCTCTCGTATATCACCTGCAACTTTAAAATTAACAATATGAGCAAACTACGGATTTTGTGAGACTGCTAAGATGTGTTCATCTGGGAAGGACTCTTAATGGGCCCGCCCTTTTCTCCATCTTCCACCATAATTCGGGGCAAGTGATTTGCAACAACATTCTCACTTCCTTTCTTGTCCCGAATCTCTAGATCAAATTTCTGCAGTAGCAAAATCCATCTTATGAGCCTCGGTTTTGCATCTTTTTTGTCCATAAGGTACTTAACTGCAGAGTGGTCAGAATAAATGATTACTTTACAATTATATAAGACATGAATTTATATAGAGCATATACAACTGCTAGTAACTCCTTATTGGTTGTTGTGTAATTCAATTGAGCATCCGAGAGGGTTTTACTTGCATAGTATATGGCAACGGGTTTCTTGTCAACCCGTTGACCCAAAACAGCCCCGACCGCATAATCACTTGCGTCACACATTATTTCAAAAGCCAAATTCCAATTGGGTGATTGCAAGATCAAAGCTCAACTAATTTCAACTTCAAAATGTCAAAGGCTTTAGCACATTCATCATTAAAGTCAAACGGGTGCATCCTTTAACAATAAATTACATAAGGGTTTGGTAATATCACTAAAACCCTTAATGAATCGTCTATAAAACCCGACATGCCCCAAAGATGATCTAATGCCCTTAACATTCGTGGGATGAGGTAGAGTGGAAATAACTTGAACCTTAGCTCGGTCCACCTCAATTCCACGACTCGACACAACATGGCCCAAAACAATCCCCTCTTGGACCATAAAATGACTCTTCTCCCAACTAAGAACCAAGTTCGTTTCGACACATATTTTCAATACTCTTCCGAGTTGATTTAAACATGCCTCGAAAGATGTGTCAAAAATCGCAAAATCATCCATGAAAATTTCTAAAGACTCCCCCACCATATCGGAAAAAAATACTCATCATGCACATTTGAAAGGTGGCGGGGGCGTTACATAGCCCAAATGGCATTCGCCTAAACGCAAATGTGCCATACGGGCATATAAACATAGTCTTCTCCTGATCTTTAGGATGAATAGCTGTCTGGTTATACCCGGAATACCCATCAAAAAAGTAATAAAATTTTTGACCATATAGCTTTTCAACAATTTGATGAATAAACGAAAGCGGAAAGTGATCTTTCGATGTTGTCGCGTTCAGTTTTCGATAATCAATACAAATACGCCACCCGGTTACCGGCCGATGGCAACCTTGTTACCTGAGTCGTCCTTGACGACTTGGATGTCCGGTTTTTTCGGTACTGTCTGTGTCGGGCTTACCCATGCGCTGTCTAAAATAGAAAAAATAGTTCCAGCATCTAAGTATTTCAGCACTTATTTCTTCACCACTTCCCGCATGTTCGGGTTCAACCACCGCTGAGCATCGTGTGCGGGTTTGACATCCGGATCTGTTAAAATTTTATGCATCACAATTGAGGGACTAATTCCCTTCAAATCCGCTATTGTTCACCCGATTGCTTCCTTGTTTGCAACTAGCACCGCCATCAAAGCATTTTCCTGTTCAACAGATAAATTAGAAGCTATAATAACATGCAAAGTGTGGTTCTTACCAAGGAAAGAAAATTTTAAATGCTTTGGGAGCTCCTTCTGCTCGACTTTTGGTGCCTCCTGCACTACCATTTTCAGCCTGGTATCAATTTTCTCGGCAAGTGCTTCCACCTGAACTGACCATGGTGGACGGTCTCCTCGCACAACTACAACCTCCAGTTGTCTCTCTTCCTCTTTTAGCAACTTATTTGTTTCCACCTGTTACCTGTCAAACAAAAAACACGTATCCGCTGTGCCATCAGTGCTGACGACAGAGTCGTATAGCGGGATGCACTCGTCAATGACATCGGCCATGAAGCACTCGTCATCGACCGGAGAACTATTTCCATGTGTGAAAACATTAATCCTCAACTTACAGTTACCGAATGCCATGTCAACAGTACCATTTCTACTGTTAATGCAGGCATTTGTGGTGGTAAAAAATGGCCTAACGAGGATAATCGTGGGCTGTTTGGTCCTTTCACTCGAAACATAATCGAGGACCATAAAGCCAACTGGAAAGTAAAAATCTTCCACCTTGACTATAACACCAGTTAGTACCCCCCCCCCCCCCCAGGAAGTTTTGATGTTTGGTCACCTAAGACAACCATGGTGGTGGTTGCCCGAAGCAGACTGAAGTCATACTGATCGTATAGACTTCCCGGGAGGATACTAATGCTGGCTCTAAGGTCTAGAAGCGCCCGAGTCATTTTAAAATCACCCACTTGAATGGGTATAATGGACCTTCCCGGATCTTGTAGCTTGGGTGGAAGAGCACCCGAAAGAATTGCACTCACATTATCAGTAAAATCGATATGTTTGGGAATCTTATGACTCCTTTTCTGTGTGCACAACTCTTTCAAGTACTTCGCATAGGCGGGAATCTGTTTTATGACATCTAAAAGGGGTATATTATTTTTAACTTGTTTAAACGTTTCTCCCAATTCTTTTTGTTTTGGGCCCCTATTTGATCCCATCTTCGCCTTATATGGCGTCAACAAAGCATCAGGATAGGGGACGATTTTCATCTTCTCCTTGTCCTTAGAGTTGTTGTGTCATCTCTCGGGACCGCTTATTAATATTAGTTTCACTTTTACTAGATTCATTTAATTTAACCGGTTCCGGCTCATCATCACTGACGAGATTTTCATCAATTTCTTCCACCACCCCTTCAACCAATGGTGGTGGAATCCCAACTTTGCTATCATATTTTTTTTCCACTTCTTAAAATACTTACCTGGTTAACGTGCTTTTTCAAACTCGAGTCGTAATGGTTCTGGTTGATCGTAGTGTCGCTCGAGAGTTGACATACATTCTTCTGCAATTTTGCCATATCTGCTGCGAGCTGACCAATCTGCTTTGACATTGCCTCTGCTGATTTATCTTGTAACTCGAATTGTTTCTTTGTTTCAGCCTGATGATCTGTCATAATCTTCATCAATGCATCCAACTTTGAGTGCACCGACTCATCCGCATTTCCGGAGGACCCCCTCTGTTGGTCCTGATTACCCGATGAATTTCCACCGAAGTTACCATCTCTGTTATACCCCCGATTCGTGTTATACAAACCCTGTTGCTGCTAATAACCGCCTTGGTGGTAATTTCCCTGCAATCAGTTCTGGTTCGATCTCTGAAAGTTCGGGTTTAACTGTGTAGAAGCGTTTCCGTATCGAAAGTTCGGGTGATTCCTCAAGCCCGGGTGATAAATGTTTGAATTAAACTCTTGACCCTTGGAATCCCCATAAGCATAGTTATCCTCCTCATGCTCATCTTCCTCGTCATCATAAAACTCGGGACAATTTAAAGACTTATGCCCGAGTTCACCACAATCCTCACACACCGGGAATTTCACTCCAACTTTCCCGACTTCTTTCTTCTTACCCTTTTTGTACCCGGCCAGTTCACGTTCCAAATCAGCAATTCTTTCGGATTCACTCGTGACTGACTTTACTGATCTGGAAGAAGTTTGGTGTCTTCGTCTTTCTGCTGTTGCCTCTGCTTTAGAATCCTTACACATAAACTCCAAAAACTCTCAATCATCTTCCTCGGGTTGGTTCAATAGTTGACCGTTACACGAGGCTTTCAAGTGCTTTTTATCCTCGTATGTCAACCCGTCCACAAAACATTTCACCAATTCCCACAGTTCAATCTAGTGGTGTGGGCATTTTCTGATAATCTCTTTGAATCTGGTGAATGCCACGTGAAATAGTTCTCCTGATAATTGTGAAAAGTGGTGAACTTCCATTCGGGCCTCGCTCGTCTTCGACTGTGAGTAATGTTCATTAAGGAACACCTACTGCATCTCGGCCCACTTAGCAATACTGTGCATCGGTAGCGAGTTAAACCGGTGTTTTGCTTTTTCTTTCAGTGAAAACTGGAATAACCGCAACCGAACCTCATCTTGATCAAACGTCCCATCACCAATTGACCCGCAAATAGCCGAAAAATCGGAAAAATGCGAATACGGGTCCTCGGAAGCCATCCCGTGACAATGTGGCACGATGTTAATGTATGATGGCCGGGACTTAAAACTATGTTGTCCCGGCACTCGTACCTATGGAACAAGCGAGGATGCTCCGTCTGAAAGAGTCGGTCTGTACCGACTGTTAACACCCTCAACTAGGCTACAAAATTTCTCCTTCGTCCCCCCCCCCTGGGATTCACTAAACCTCCTCTGTTCACCCGAATACCTCAAACTCTTTCTACCCTTTCTGCTCGATTAACTATGTTTCGCCCCATACCATATCTTCCCCTATTTCACTTAACTGCATCACCCTATCTCTTATTCACTGGTTCTTCCACCACGTCATTCCAATTTTCATCACCCTCGTTTCCCCGCTCAAATCTCCCATTCCTTCTAACACGCCATATTACCTCGTTATCAGCTTCAAAACCTTGGCCCACATCATTCTCTTCCCCCTCTTTTTCATCTTCTGTATGACTACCGGGACGATCGTCATCAAGGTCAATGCGAACTCTATGTCTAGGGGTGTTATGTGGGGCTGATGGTCTAGCCTGATCAAAGATTGGTTTTAGTTTCTAGAAAAACGAGCTGAGCCATTCGGGTTGTTTTGCTGGTTGGAATTTAATGGTGGGGGTGGGTTATTTTCGGGTTGGAATACTGGGTGAAACATGTTATTTTCTGGGAGTGGGTTCGGGTCTTGGTTTTGGTTTTCATTCTGATTCTGGTTTTGGTTTTGGTTTTAGTTTTGGTTCAGGTTTGGGATTTGATCTTCCATCTCTGAAGTTCTGTTTTGAGCTCAGTTCAGCCGAGCTAGTCTCTCAATTTTGGGCTCGAAAACAAGTGGTGACTGTCTGCCCGAGTGGCGGGTGTGCATAAACCTGCTACCTCCACAAACAACACACCCTGCGTAAAATGGAAAAATAAATTTAAACTAAAGCTTAAAAATTAAAGCTAACTAAAATTAAAATAAGCATAAAAATCAAATAACACGAAAAACATTAAGCGCACTAACTCCCCGGCGACGACGCCATTTTGATGCTAGACTGTCGCTATCTAGTCAAAAACAATTAATATTAGTTCCTAATCACCTTAACAAGCTAGGGTAAGTAGAGTGTCGAACACAAAGAGTATGTGGTCAATGTAATCGTGCAAACAAGTTTCAATATTATGAAGTAATATGTTTTAGTGCTGATCACACAAGCAGTTAAGTTGGTTTTAATAATGATTAATCAAATTCACAAATTCAAGCAATTAACAAAGATGAATCTTCCCGGGGTTCAAGAAAGTAATTTAATAGCTTCTCATGTAATGTAACCGATTAATTATCACAGACTGACTAAAGACTGATTAACAAGTTAAACCTTAGGCACCAACAATCGCTACACACAGAACTGGTTATCAAACGGTCCCTGCCAGTGTGACTCAACTAAGGGAAATTGTGTGCTTTGTTGTATTCAATCTAGTCAAAAAACCCTAGGAGTAATTACTATAGCAACCGACAAACTAATCGTTCTGATCAACGTAAACCTAAACCGATTGAATGCACAACAATACTAAATATCAATACTCATAGATCAATCAACGATAATTACACATTGTATGTTCTTGGTTACATTAAAAACTGAATAAAATACAAACTTTACATCCCGGGACTTGAATCGGAGAGATTAACAGAGCCTCGACAACATGGAATCTTCAATTATGATGATATGGAACATGTATGTCATCTCGATATGAATCAGAATGGTGGAATCGCCCTCCTTTTGCTCTGGAAATCGTCTGGAAGAAGTTATTGAATGATAGGGTCGTGCTTGAGGAGAAGTAACATAAACCCCTAACTTTCCCGTGTGTGTCACCCATCGTGATACGAGATGGTGTCTTTTGTGGCCCATCGCGTATCGCGATGGACCATGGTCAACATATCTTTTAAATTCCATCGCGATAAGCGATGGGTCTTCAGGCCTGCCCATCGTGTATCGCGATGGGTCTCCTCACCAACAATTAATTACTGTTTTCTTTGTTTCGCGTGCTGGACTTCCTGGGTCTTCATCCCGTGCCTCAACAGGTCCAAATTAGTTGCTTTAACGTCTATGACCTGAAATACAATAGACACGTATGAAGTATCGAAGTTTCCACGATAAACAGTTAAAATTAGTAATGAACGAACTAAAGTATATACAAAATAACCAACCATCATATGCCCCACAGAGCTGCCCCCAAATGCCCCATGCATCGCACATCGTGTATCCGTAATGATTTCACCAAAAACGAAAACCATCACGCCATGTCAGTATTATCACTATATTTAACTTGGAAAAAGTCCCAAACCACTGAAGTTAGTAATGGCGTCACTTAAAAATCAAATAAAAAATAATTAAAACTAAGGACATATGATGTGGCATGGTATGATTGGCTATTCAAGTTGTCCTACACTAGTTAGGTTGATCGTGTAAGGGGCGTTACCCCATAACGAACACTAACCGTATGGGTACTATACCATGACAATCCAATTACGACTATCTATAGGTAAATGTATCATGTATACCAATTCACCTAGCATGTGTGCCTTTCTACTCAACATCTTATACGAGACATGACACTTGATGAGAACACATAAATTCATGAATGCTTTGTGAGAAAGACATTAATGCATAACTATGGTATAGCCCATGTTACACACAGGTGGAAAAAAATGTCAACAAACATAATAAATTTAAACAACAAATTCATGCATAACTAAGTTATTTAATAAGTGTTACCTTAAATTCAATCTTCAGAATCCAAAGAGTTTAGAAGTTTATCAAAATTTGACTCATGGTTCTCACACTCTAACAACCATTTTACCTTCTCGCTAACTTCATTTTCCAAATCCAAATGTGCCCTTTCTTTTCTAACATTAGCAAGATTCAAGTGATTCAAATCTCTTAAAAGAAACATAAATTCTAATATTGATTTAGGATAGTGCCCGTGTTACACACGGTGGAACATATTTAAACATAATATATATAGTAGAGATAATATAAATTTAATCAAATGCAAATGTTGTACTTACAAATAAATGATATATTTCAATATTGTTCCAAATGATAGTATTTGAACTAACAATATATTTCAAACCCGGGTAATATTTAAAACGAAAGTACGAAATAATTCGTAGTAGTTGTAGAGATTATAATATTGGATTTAAAATGAAATAGATTGGAAGATAATTTTGAATTTCGATTTGTTAATATTAAAGTCTATAAATTATGTTTGTAAAGTTCATATAAATGTTGAAAATTATAGTCAAATCATTATTCATTATCATTATTATAAAATAAAGTTTAAATCATATACCAAAGATGCATACAATTACCGAAAAGTTAATTTGAATTTGTAATTTATATATATACAATATTGTATATTGTATACAATTACCAAAGATATTTTATATATATATATATACAATATTGTATATTATATATATTTTATATGGTTTTTAAGTTATTAACCTTTATAAACACAATTAGATTAAGTTGTTTAAATGTAAAAATATAGTAAAAATTTAGTATATAAAATAATATATTTTATTCAAATCATTATTATTAATATGGACCATTAATTATAAATTAATGGTTAATCATATACCAAAAATGTTTAGAATTACCATATTCAAAGCATTAACCTTCACTGACCTTAAATATGTAAGGTGAAATTTGAGTGCGTGATCAATTTTATAACTATCTATTATATATACTTATTTATGTAAGATATAATATAAACAGAAACAATAATAAAATTTCGAAATTAGAATATAAATAGTAATCAGATAGTTTTGTAAATTATCAAAATATTATCAAAATAAGGTAATATAACTTATCTTTGAAAATTTTAGTCAACTTATTATTTAAATTAGGGATTTTCTAACATATGTCCAAGGGCACATATAATGACAATTTATTTATGGAATATTCTTGTTAGACTATCACTTTACATTAGTTACATTAATCTTATAATAGCTACCATATTTAACCTTCTATTATTCCTTTCTAAATATTTCTTTCATTAATGACTACTAATTAATTTATTTTAATTTCCACTAAAAGTACTATTTCATCACTTCTAATTTTCCATCATTGTTTTTGTAAATATTTAATATTAAACACTCACTTTCATTACCTTTCTATCTATTTTTTAAGATTAAATGATATAAAGCATTACTATCATTACGCAAATGGATGGACGAGTTCTTTTGGATCTGAATGAGCTTTCTGTTAAAAAAGATGCTATTGCAGAACAAAGGGAAATAAGAAAACAATTTGTGGTGAACCATTCGTTGATCAATGCTCTATTTTTGTTATCATATAATAGTGAAATTACTTATTCTTTTGGTTTTTAAACTTCAGTATTTTAATATTAAAAAAGTCACTATTAATTTGTGTGCACCATAAAAAACTCACTTTCATATTTCAATATTCTTTACATATAGATGAATAGAAAAATGGTGAAAATTTAAAAATGATGAAAAGAGTAATTTTAAAAGGAATTAAAAATAATTAATTAGTAGTCAAGTATGTATGAAAGGAAAAATTTAAGAAGGAATAATAGAAGGTTAAATATAGTAGTTATTACATAACTAATATGACTTTTAGTTTTTTTTAAGAATATTCCATAAATAAATGGTCCTTATATGTGCCCTTAAGGCATATATTAGAAAATCCCTTTAAATTATTGATCATTAATTCTAAAATTAAGTTATTTAAATGTAACAATATAGTCAAAATTTAAATGTATATAAAAAAATATATTTTAGTCAAATTATTATTATTATTATTATGGACCATTAATTATAAATTAATGGTTAATCATATACCAAAATTGTGTAGAATTACCATATTCAAAGCATTGACCTTAAATATGTAAGGTCAAATTTGAGTACATGGTCAATTTTATAACTATCCATTATATATACTTATATACGGTGATCAATTTTATAACGATAATAAATTTTTAGATTAAAATATAAATAGAAATCAAATAGGTTTGTAAATTATAAAAATACGGTAATATAAGTTATGTTTTAAAATATAATCAAATTTTAAATCTATATAAAATAATACATTGTAATCAAATTATTATTATTATTATGGACCATTATTTTAAAGGAAAGTCAATATTCAATATTGATGTTAATTAAAGTGTGATTGGGATAATTAAAGTATTTAAATTACCATATTCATGTTAATTCGGTTATTTAAACAAATAAGGAAAGTCAAACTAAATAAATTGTATTAATGGGATAATTAAATATGTACATGAATATACATGATTATTCAAAAAATAAATATACATCAATATAAAAAAATACATCTTATAACGTCATCCTCAATCTGTGAAATTAGATAATTTGAGTGGGACAATAACCTGAAATAATTAAATCAAATATTAATATTGATATTATAGATTATTTTAATTATAATTAATAAGCGGAAAATTTTAAAGTTGTTACAGGAAAAACGAAATTGTGAGAATGACCATGGTATCTCGGATTTTTTCGTAGTATTTAAATTGAAATTAGGTTGTATGACTCGTGACATTAACCTGAAATTATAAAATAGAATATTAATGTTTATGTTATGGAACATTTGATATTTAATTTATAACCGAAAAATTTAAATGTCTTACCGGAAAATAACAAATAATGATAATAACCATGGTATCTCCGTTTTTATTAAGAAACTAAAATCAAATTTTCCGTAAATTAATCGGGTAAATTACCTGAAATAATAAAGTTTTGTTATAACATTTATGGAATATTAGAATTATAATTTATAACCGGATAATTTAAATGTGTCTTACCGGAAAAACGAAATAATGATACTGAATATGGATGAAGCTGATTTATATTTAGAACCTAAAAGAAAAACATGAATAACAAAAAAACAGGAAAAATATTAAACTTCAAATACGTATAAAACACCCATTGTTATAGGTATAACACATAAACGGAATACTTACCGGAATAACGTAAATACGTTGAAATATTAGTTTCATCGCCGTTTTTTATCTATAACCTAAACTGATTTAAAAAAATCAATTAACAATGAAAATAAAGATAAAAATGTTAGATCTACAATAACCGGAAGAAAATATGATGTTGTCGAAAAATCATATAACATTGTTGGCCATTAAAGTATAATATATAACCTTACCGGAAAACGATTAATCTCGATCTACATTACCGGAATATAGAAGATGGTGGATGGTGGATGGTGGAGTTAGTAAGCCGAGAGAGAGAGAGAGAGAGAGATTAAAATGATTATGGTGGAAAATTCTAAGATTTAAATAATGTGTGAGATGACAAGTGGCAGAATATTAGAGCACATAAGAATAGAAACATGCAAACTAGATTGCACATGTGGACAACCTAGAAGAAGACCATGTGTCCACATTGTATTCCTTTAATAGTATATTTAAAGATAGTTTCTAAGCTTACAAAATTGGTTAAATGTGTATAGTAATAAATATGTTTTTATTAGGTTTGGTCAAGACTTTAAAATTCGAATTTGAAAGCTAAGTAATTGAAATTCACTAAGATAAAGTGTGATAGGCTGAAGAGCGGCCCCACAATGTGAGACATTAGAGATACAATAGTTTTTCATAGGGTTGTGTATGGTTCGGTTCAGTTTGGTTAATAGCCTCAACCAAATTAACCAATCGGTTTTTGGTTAATTGGTTCGGAATATTTGGTTTTTGGTTCCATTCAGTTAACAACCAAAATCAAATTTAGACAAAAATTTTTACTTAGAAATACATAAAAAGGATGCATAATTACATGAAAGAATGTATAAATATATAAGATACTAGTATAAAACATAAAATTTGAGATATAAAAGCTAGACATATATGAAAATAAGAAGGGTTTTGTTCAGTTAATTTTGGTTAATCGATGGTATAAGAAATAACCGATAACTGCTTTTCGGTTAATTTTGGTTATCGGTAAATTTTGGTTCAGTTTTATCGGTTTTCGGTTCAATTCGGGTTTTCCTCACCCCTAGTTTCTCATATTCTACTGTTATTCACTAAATCATTTTCCATTGTCAAATTAAGAGAAATCTCAATTTTTATCATCGAAAATTATGATATAATATTTTATTTTTTTCGGATTAAGAAATTATAATTTATTATAAAACGATTACAATAGAGTGGCAGACAAACGGACAACAAGCTGCGCCGCAACCCCATTTAATACACTTGTAAAATCATGATTGTGATGAAGCATGTGGGTAAGTCTTATTTGCTTTAGGTTTTTTATTGTAATTAAAAGACTTTTTAATATACAACTAAATCACAATAAAAGAAGCCCACATTTTATTCAATGGCAAACTAACATCAACTGAGACTTGGTCAACACATAATACAGCTGATCGCGGTGTGAAAGGTTGCTAAGTCGTGTAATCAATAGTGTAGCTAGCGCTATTAAGTATTCCATCTGTTCCATTATAAGTGTCATAGTTTGATTTTTCAAGTGTTTATTGTTTAACTTTGACCGACAATATTTTTGTTTGTGTTATATAATACTTGATGTAAAATATATGAATGGATTGAGTTTTAAATGTATTTTACATTGATATAATTTTCATCAAGTGCTATATGACACGAACAAAAATATTTACGGTCAATGTTGCAAAAGAAAGACTTGAAAAGTCAAACTATGACACTTATAATGGGACGGATGGAGTATTAACTTGGTGAACTACAACAGACCGAATTTTGCACCCTGTCCATGGGTTGCGTAGGAGTTGAAGTAGAATCAACAGGAAAGAGCTAACCATACATTTGATCAATTTCTTAAAAACGTCTTTGACGTCTGTACATTTGTTGCCTTTACTCGTTTCATTCTTTAAAGTTTCCTTTCAAATACATTCATTCGAATATCAATATCCAATCCACTTTAACTCCATTTTAGACACATTTTGACTCGTTAGGAAATTCTCATCACGTAGAACAAAAATGTTTAAATTATTAACTACGTATTTAGTACACATAAAATTTCACCTTGCATGCCAACATGCATGATTTGCAAAATAAAACGTATAGCTGAATGATGTATTTTGGTCCGACTACTAGACCACGTGTGTTTGCCTTGTAGGAATTTTTTCATGTTCAACCTCCGGCTTTAAAATCCCGGTTGCTTGAAGCTTGCAAATTTCTTAACACTTTCATTCAATAGGTGTTCTTGCTAGCTATTTGACCCAGTCGTGACCACACCTAAATTTGAGGGAGAGTGACAGTTTCCTCTTTTTAGATCAACTCCTAATATGCTTTTATTAACCACCTAAACATGCACCTTGCATAATTTGAATCATCGAACCTTTAGACAGAGAGATGCATCTTGTCACTAGGATGTCCCTTAGAAACAAGAGAGAGATATTTATTAATTGTGAATTGTATTGAATTCATGATGAGTAGATAGACATGTGATATATAGGAGGTCGGTTTCCCAAAACAACCAGATTACCTGCAAGTAAAGGACCACCCATAATTCAAATTGAGGTATGTCCCATGACTCCATGAGATTAATTTGATTATTCAAATAGAAATGTGGAGGAGTAATTGCGAGATGACTTAAATATATTTATGAACAAAATTGTGACAATTAAAGAAAATAGACGATCATAGGGGCTCAATATTGGCACATCAACCCCGACACATCACATATATATATAAGAACTATATATTTGATATGACTGAAGATGGAAAGGACCAAACGTACGTGAGACAAACAAGGGCTAATCTTTAGTGGGAGGAGATTATGAAGAGATGGTAGCTTTCAATTGGCAAAAATGTTTGGTAGATGATAAGGTTATGGCTTTAAATTCGATTTATTAATATAGAAATGAATAGTAGAAAAGATTGCGATGGTGAAACTAAAGATTTTCAAATAGTGCCATGATAATATAACTACAAGAACCGCATAATCTGTTGTACATTTTCTACAGTTATGACATATAACGTTGTTATATAACTGCTTACTCCCTTTTCTTCTAACTCTCACTATATATATGTTAAACACTATTGTAAACGATACGATTATTATGGACCTCGTCTTCTACTTAAAAGTGGTTTATATTGATAACATCTCATATAAATAAAACATTTATTGAACATGCAACAACGCCGAGTAATTGAAGGAATGAACACCGAAATTGCTACCACCATGATAATGACCTTAACACTGTGTATATATAAGCATGGATTGTAGCCATCCATTTAGCATTCACATTGGCTCTTCCATTACTAGAGAAAACTAGTCATAACCTCAACATAACATAAATAATTTAATGAAGCCTTCTCACGTGTTCGCTCTTTTACTTCTCTCCTCTCTTCTTAATGAAGCTCAAGGTACGTTTCAACATAGATACTCATCATGCTAATCTTTGTACAAATATTATATTTATATATTAAACGACCAACGAATAAAGTCTGGCTACTCTGGGTAACCCACCACTATCTCCTGTTTCGAGGAAAACCTACCATCCAAAGGCCTACCGCGGTAAAACCTGATAGGGATCGGATTCGATCATGAAACCTTGCGGCCTTTATCCCAAATTTTTACTTCCCCTCCAATTTCAGTTTGGTACGGCATTCTATATTGATTTTCTTGTTTTTTTGTTTGCAGGAATAAATAGAAAACTTATGACAAGAGCTACCTCTTCTGCCATCACTTCCAAGGTTTGTTAATTCCATGAACTTTAACATGTTTTGGAACTTTTTGTTGATAAAACATTACAACAACATAGCTTATTGTATAAACTTTTTGATAAAAGAAAAATAAAAAAGAAAAATTAATAGCTATAAATTAATTGAACATTCTTCCACAATAACAAAAGTTATATTCTCCATATTTGATGATCATTTTATCTGTAGATATAGATGTAAAGGCTTTTTAGTAATTTTTTACTATCAGCAATTAAAATTTATACATGTTTATAAGTGCACAGACTAATATTAATGAATAAAATTCAAAAAGTTTTATGGGTGTGGGTAAGGTTTATGGGTTGTTTACCACATGGCAAACCCACCCCTAACTATGTGGGTAGTTTGCTAAATTGCAATTTGTGGCAAAGGTTTACCACATGGCAAACCTATTGAAGGTTTTTGAAAAGTTAAATACCCATTAATATTTCAATGAAGTTTAAATTTTAATTACATTTAATTGTTTTTTTTATTTTTAAATTTAAACAAAAAAAGCTTTAGGATACTTGTGGGTATGTGTTTCCAGTTATTTTCTGGTTTGTGGGTACTTAAGGGTATAAATAAAATAACTGTGTATGATTGGTCGGTGCATGGATACTACCCATGAGTGCTCCCTCCTCTCTAATGTTTAGAACCATAAGCCCTTTGGTGTGCTTTGTAGGATTTTGTGTTACTAAATTGTGTGATCATGTTTATGATGAAATGAAATAAAACACTTTGTCGATGAATTTTTTGTTGGTAGTTTCTTTCAGTTATTTCTTTCATTTATCTTAGTCTTTTTTTTATAGTTTATTATTATTGTATTCATTGTTCTCGTGTTGGTGGCTTAATGACGTTGACAAATTTTTTTAAGCACTAATTTGCATTTATTACTGAAGAGCCACTACATGGTTAACAATGTTGATTGTGTAAGTTTCAATTAATCATTACTTACACAATGTGTATGTGTAGTGGTAAAGCTCCACTCTCAAACGTTTTCCGATATGTGACGTCTCAATCAGCAATGAGACATGTTTTTTTTAGTAAAAAGTGGTGTAGTTATAAAAAGCTCCGGAAATTATGACTTGATTATTATAAATTAAATTAAATATAAAGAAAATAAATATTTGATTGGTTGGAGTTTGTAGGAAAAAAACTGATTGGTTGGATGATTAATGGGGGTGACGCTTTGTACAAAAAAACCCACCACCAAAAACGAGCTCGGGGGGGGGGATACCCCACGCTTTGGGGCGTTTTTCGGAGGGCAACGCGCCCGCTACAGGTGACTGTATAGTTATAGTTGACCATATTATATAGCAAGCTATTTCTTTATTTCTAGTTGACCAATGTGGATGCTCTAAGAGTGGATCTGTTTCATCATATCCATCTCCTCCAAACTCAAATGTCATTAAACTTTTCTCTCTTGTTGGTTGAGATGCTACTGATATTGCTTTTGGTGTTCTACATCCGTTAGCAAAGTGTCCAAGAAGATGTCATTTGTAGCATACACTAGTAGAAAATATACCTTTAATGACACGTCAATCATGACACAGTAATTTTATGACGTTGTAAAAACCGAGCGTCACTAAATATTGTCATCTTTTATAGAAATTTGAAGAAACGAAGACACACATTTGTTTGTCAATGTTTTTGTAACACCCCGGCTTAAGCGGAAACGCCCGAGTGTGACGTACAGATTGCCCAAAACATGATACTATTAAGTGACAATATTATCATTAATTCATTCAAATCTCAAGTACACAAGTAGTTCAAATAAACAATTACAAAGGAAAGAAATAGAACGAACATCATCTTTGTTTATTATTTAAGTAACCTAAATTCTAGTGTCTTCATCCATGTCATCCTCTAATAATGGTACCTGTAACATATGTATAAAATAATGTCAACTAACTTAATAGTTGGTGAGTTCACACAGTTTGATATAAATACATAAAAACATACAATTCCATGAGACAAGTGTAACAATCGCGCAAGTAAGTTCCTTTTCAGTTGGGATTGTGCACCAACGTACTCAGATATGAGGCCCTTTTTCACTCATAACAACAAGGACTTGAGCGCAAAGGGGAGCGTATGATCATACTTATTGAGGAAACCATGAGCAAGTAAATTCGAGCAAGTAATCAAGTAAACACACAAGTCCATGTAATGAATTGTAGTTTGTAAATGAAATAGTAATTACTTGAGTTTATAAGATACATATGCTACCCCTAAAAATATAAAAGAGTAAAAAAAGGGGGTGTGAGAAACTCACCTTTGAACTTGAAGCTAACTTGGAAAGAAAAACCAAAAGCGCGTTAAATGAAATTGAACGATTGAATCTCGCGAGCTATAAGAAATACGAGAATTACTAACTAATTTATGGGATTATATAGTTGGTTTTAATGTTTATATATTTTATTATTAAAATATATGCTTTTATTAATTTAAGATATTTTAAATTTAACCTTAACGAAAATTCGACGACTTATTATTATATGTTTCTTTAACTACGAGATTAATACCAACTTTGAATGTTATAATGTTTACGAAATTTTGGTGTTAACGGTATATGTTATATTTAGAAGAAACAAATATGTTAATGTATTATAAAGTTTACGACGAGGATATATATATTTAATTTACGGATTTTTACCGAGCGTTGTCGGGTTTTGAGAGTTTGGTTTTTAAATGAAAAGGCTAAAAATAATTTATAACAATCTTTATTTGTCTTAAAAATATTTTACTTGATTTACAATTATTTATAAGAATATATATACATATATATATATATTACTAGAAAAAGGGTTATAAAAATATTAATAAAGACGTGCAGTGACCCAGGTTTGATGACCAAAACAACCAGCCTCAACCACTGGGACGGTTCAATAGTTTATTAAAATAATAGAAAAAGAAATATATATATATATATATATATATATATATATATATATATATAGTCATATTCATCTTCTCCCCAAAACCTTAGAATTTCAAATTGATTAATCTGTTCCATGTTTGATCAAAATAGTTTAGGGATTTTGTTTTGTGGCATAAAATGATTGAAAACCATATATTATTTACCTCGATTAGTGTCGGGAAGGTGGTGAACGGAGCTCGCCGGAGTTCGGTTCTTGGACGAAAAATTAAGGGATTATAAAGAGTATTCTTTGTGTGTATTGATGTTGTAGAAGGTTTAGACGAAGGATTTCGTCCTATTTATAGTGTCAATTGGAGCGTATATTAGTTAATGATTGTTATTGCGTTTTGAATAATATCCGGCGGTTACCCGGATTATAATCCGTCATTTATTATATGTTAATTAAGTTGATTAATGATTATAATTAGCGGAGAAACGTATTGATATAATTTTCTTGGTCAAAGAACGAGATTTACTGGATTAAATAGGGTCGCCGGAATGTTTCGAGTCGCCGGATTCCGGTCTCACCGGAAAAGCGTGATGAGGGGCTGGTGGGGTTGGGTGATTATTATTATTATTATTATTATTATTATTATTATTATTATTATTATTATTATTATTATTATATTTTAAATCATATTTACACTTTACCCCCTTATCTTTATAAATATATATAGATTAAATAAACACTTTATTTACACAATGAACCTTGAACTTTCAAATGTTATATATTCTTGATATAATTTTGTATCTTAGGATTTATTTGTATATTATACTCGCATAGTTTAGAGATTGATTATCTTATTAACTTTAAATCCCGGAGTTTCATTATGTGAACCGAGCGAATATAAAAATGAACAAATAATAACTATAAATCGTCGTAATTAATTTTCTATGATAAACGACAAATAAGAATACATTGAAATGACACAACGGGTCGGTTTAATGAAAACAAATACAAATACAAATATGAATAAAAATCGACAAATGTCATAGTTTTAGTGTCATAAAAGGTTTTTTTTTTAAACATGGGCTACAATTAGAGGGTGTGTCATTTTTAAGTGTAACCTTTTAATTTTGGTTAAAAAAAAAACTAAGTGCAAAACCCCTCTTTCATCTCATCGACCTCTCATTTCTATAACCTAATTCCATCATCGATCTCTCATGGAAAAAACCTAATTCCATCATCTCTCATCATCGATCTCCGATTATTACATCGCCTTTATTCGCCTCCGATCTGTTTCCGCCGTTGCGATTTTTGTTTCGGACCAGTATTGTTTATTCGCCTCCGATCGTTAGGTTTCAGGTTCGTATTTAGTGTAATTAGATTCGGTATTGCAGTTTGAGTTGATTCGTGTAGTTGTGTTTGATTTAGGTTATTTTGAAACTGTAGCATTTTGATTTGATTAAATGAGTTCGAATTAGGTTTTTGGAAACTGTTAGCATTTTGATTTGATTAAATGAGTTTGAGTTAGGTTTTCGGAACCTGTATCGTTTAGAGATCGTTTTGATTCGATTAAGAGTGTTCGTATTGTTTAGAGATCGTTAGTTTTCAGGTTAGCATTTAGTGTAATTCGATTTGATTTGATTAGTTGTGTTTGATTTAGGATATTCCAAACCTGTAGCATTTTGATTTGATTAAGTTTGTTCGAATTAAGTTTTGTTTAGAGATTGTTGTGTTTTCAGGTTAGCATTTTGTGTAATTTGATTCGATTCGATTAATTGTGTTCGAATTAGGTCAAAATATGGTGAATTAAAACGAAACGGGCCAAATACGGTGAATTAAAACGAAACGGGTTAAAATATGATGTATTTAAAAGAAACGGGTTAACATATGGTGTGTTAAACTGAAACGGGTCAAAAATGAAATTGGTCAAAATATAGTGAATTAAAACGAAATGGGTCAAAATATGATGTATTAAAATGAATCGGGTCAAAACATAGTGAATTAAGCGGTTTAGGTAGTGAATTAAAATTAAACCGGTCAAATTAGGAACTTAAAGTGAAACTGGTCAAACAGGTCAAAATATGGTGTATTAAAATGAAAGGCAGTGAATTAAAACTAAGCGGGTCAAAATAGGAACTTGAAGTGAAACTGGTCAAATGGGTCAAAATACAGTCAAACGGGTCAAAATATGGTGTATTAAGATGAAACAGGTCAAAACATAGTGAATTAAGCGGTTCAGGCAGTAAAGTCCTTTTAAGATGCTTCTTAATAAAGTCCTTTTAAGATTTCATTATATAATCATGAATTTAACAATTTATTACCTCAAAAAAGAAAATTGTAACGATTTTGCAAATTTCATACCCCTTTGGCAGGTTGTCTGGTGCACTTCTAGAAATATATAAACCAACAATTAATAATATTTGTTCAGATGAAGTTATAAGTATCTTGCATTGTTTTTATTTGAATTCGAATATATTTGTCAGATGAAGTTATAAGTTATAAGGAACTTGAAGTTCAAAAATATTGATCATTCAAGTCGAAGGATTGCAAATCGGTTGCTTAATCGAAAGGACAATGACATCATCTTGATTCCCTACAATCCCGGGTCTAATTATCAAAACCATCCAAATCGAAATCCAAGTTTTACTAGTTTTATTATTTGTTTGACTAAATTTGGTTTTTGTTTTTTTAGAAATCATTGGGTGCTGGTCGTACTACACATGAAAACAATTACTTGCTATTACCTTGATTCTCTAAGGCCAGGAACTTTTAATTTGCAGTTGCAGCAGATTATCAATGGGTAAGTTATACAAATTATGGAAACAGTATGCTTTAGTATTTGATATATTTCTTAACATTTTTGTAGTGCAAAGAACTTGTACGGTACACAAAGTGGATCGGGGGTAAAACTCAATTGGGTCAACGCTAGGTGAGCATTTTATTCCATATTGAAATAGTAGTTTTAACCCCATTATATGAATCTATGTCACGATGACTATTTGTAATGTATTTATGTAGTGCCCATGTCAGCCGGGAAGCACCGAATGTGGCTACTTTATGTTAAAGTTCATGAAAGAGATAGTTGATGAAGGAATTAAAATACTGGTCAATGACAATGTAAGTACATCAACTTTTTATATTTTCATTATTGTATCAGTTTAGTAAATTTATGAACCGATTATAAATGTGCTTTGACTTTTGTTGACCAAACCGAACCAAAAGTTTTAAACGATGGGCTTGTGAAAATGTAGAGTGGATGATGCAGGGCAACTGACTGATATTATATCTACTTATTCATGTCACCAATTATGATACAGTGATGGAACTTTAAGGAATTAATTAACTGTGAAATTCAAAGTTAGCAACCCAGTTTTAGAATTAAGAGGTTCTAAGGAATTACTGGATTATATATATTTATGTATGAGATGTAATGAAATATGATATTAGATGTTACAGTAGTGATAGAGCTGATGATGTTTGTGAATAATTAGTTGTTGATATTCATGATTTACTAATAATAATAATTGAATTATGATTTAATTAATGATCTGTTTTGCAGGGAGAAAGGTATATGTTGAAGATGATAGTTATGTTATTATTATTATTATTATTATTATTATTATTATTATTACTTGTTATTTGTTAATTTTTTGAATGGCTAGATGATACTTTAAGTAGGATATTAATCTGATTTAACTAATGATGAGTTAGTAGGGAGAAAGGTATTATGTTCAGAAGCAGTTTAGAAACAATAATAGGAAGTGAATCATATCTGTTGAATATGATACTTAATTATTTTATTATTATTATTATTATTATTTTTGTTATTTGTAAAATTTTTAGCTTACAACTAGTGCAAACAGACAAATTTACCCATATACCTTGGTGAACCAGTTAGTTATTTAGAATAAAATTGTTTGACTTCAATTTTTATTTTTTTTTTGTGGATTTGACTGCAAATTTGACTAACGGGTCAAAACTGTAGTTTAATGGTCAAAAAAGAAGCTTTGACTGTTAAAAGTCAAACGGATCTGATAAATAAATCTTCAAATCATTTGAACTTTAGGTTTAACTAATCTAAATTTTTTCTCAGGTTGGAGGAGGGAATAATGAATACACGGATGCTGATATTGATGGAATTCGTGAAGAATGGTCGACTTTTGTGGCATCCTTTATTTACCAGTGAATGTTCGTATCAGCACGAAGTGTATTAGACATATCTTTGGTCTTTCTTATCATAACAACAAACAAACACACACACACAATTGGCTTGGCAGTGACCTCATGAACTTTTTCAGCATGTTATTCTATTCCAAAGGTTTCTTGTTCACATAAATAAACCTCTCAATTTGTCGGGATGGTGAGTCTCCACTAAAGTACGAGAACATCTTAATTCTCATAATGTTGAACCAATATCACTCACAAAGGTTGTCTCGTAGTCGTAGATCTTTAGCAGTTGTGTAGTGTAACAAACTTTGATAGATGTCACTAAGTAATGTTGTGTTCAACATCCGTCTTCTTGATATCTTCATCTGTGAACTTGTAAGGCTCTTTGAAAATAACCTTAGCAACAGGATCCGAACAGGCCACCACGGGAGGCATGGTCAACTCTTGATTTCCACAGTGCAACATAATATATAAACATGAACTGTATCATCATATTTCCACATCTCTAATGAACTGAGCTGGACAAATGTCTAAGGTGTTCAAGACCAAGTTTTGAAAATCAAACGAGAACAAAGTGAATATAAGAATCAACTGATTGTTATATCTGGTTGATCACTCTTATACCGCTTGATGTATTGTGAATTCAATCTAATACCATACGTAACAAACTATTTAATTTGATTAACAATCGAAGTCTTAATTCAACTAATCAAGAACACTGTTTGATTAAAAGCAAGAATTCATGAATACAAGAGAAGTTTGAATCGCGACACAATTCAGCACTAACTCGTAAATTAGGTTTTATTGTTACGTCGGTCTATTCATGTTTCATAAGCTTATAGATAGCTAACTAATTTCTATGAGTTTGAAAAAAAACTTATAAATGATACAGAAGATTACATAGTTTTATAATTCAGATAAAGATTTTATCATCAAATATATTTTGATTATCCATCAATAGTAATAACTTTCTTAATAGTAGGAAGCCTTCACTAGTAATTACTATCGAGTATATACTATTAGTAATAAGTTCCCATGTCTTTAACTCATGAATTGGTGGTTTAGGAAAACCATTTATTGTTGACCGAAACTCGTGTAATTCTTGTAAACCTGCAAAAAGGAAAGTTGTGATGGGGATGCAACTTTCACATCAGTTCTTGTTAAGTTGGAAGTTTTTGAATGACAAAAGCGCACACACACACACACACACAAAAACCCCCCTACACAGTTCTCACCATCTTTGAGTTTCATGAAGACTAGTTAATAATCAAACCCCTATTATGACTTACTATTTATACAGAAAATTAATAAAAACTACCTAAAAATCATGGTGATTTTGTGTAACCACATAACAATGCAAAATACTAAACTCTTTATTCCATCAACCGTTCAGTAGGAACTCTTCTTTAGTGTCAACAACTTCACTTGTATAAAGTTGATCTTCATCGGCGTCAACATTGCTACCAGTACAGTAATGCAATATTGTGTTATCAACATTAACCACTTGTCAACTTCCACTAGCCATTCGTACGAACATGCAATTAACATTCCCTTGTTCATCAATAACAAAACACTTATATTAATTCAACAACCCATATGCATTTGTAGCATCGCCGGTAGTATACGCCAAATATTGCTAATTATGTGGTAACAAACATTTTTTTTTTTTTAAATGAGGATCTTGTGATAAGAAAGTAAAAAAGTTTGAGAAGGTGAAGATGGTTTTACAGGTGTAGTGAATATGGTTGTATAGTTTTTTAAAAATGGTTGGTGAAAAATTAAATTTGGGTAGGTAAATATATTTATTTCTGATGGCTAAAACATGTCGGCTAGGAGAAAAAAATTTGACGGCTAAGCGAAGCTGGCTAAATAAATAATTGAGTAGGTAAAAATATTTAATTTTGGGGGCTAAATTTACACCGGCTAAGAAGAAGGCTAAGTGAAGCCGGCTAAATATTTAATAGAGTTGGTAAGTTTGGTAAAATATTCAATTTTGGCGGCTAAAATTAGACGGCTAAATGAAAAAAAGAAGGCGGCTAAGTGAAGCCTTAGCCTACAAGCCGAGTTGGAGCCGGCTAAGAAGAAATATTTTGAGCCGGCTAACTAAATAGACACGTATCCCGAAGCCGGCTAAGAGTCAAAGATGCCGGCTAAATAACCATAGATGTAGGCTAAGTTTAGCCGCATCTGACACGTGTCGAATTTTTATTAGTTAAAGGTGGGACCCGTTTACTTTTCATAAAATTCCGTGCCCATAAAGTGGCGGCTAAGCTTAGCCGGCTTCGGTGACGTGTCAGTTGTTTATTGGTCAAAAAACCAATAATTAGATAGATGTAGGCTAAAATAGACATGTCTATTTTGATAAATTGTTGGTCAAACATGTTTATTTTGATAATTTTCCCTTGTTCAATCATGAGTCGACTAAATATTTTATGTTTCTGCGTAACTGCTTAATTATGCTTTTCAAGTGAATATCCATGATGTTCATCTTTGGACATTCAAAACACATTCAAATAGGGGTTAATGAGTCATGTTGGAACTTTTAGTTAATTACTTAAGTATACTAATTTACTTTTTTTATGTTTTACAAACTAACAAATTTTTCTAAACTAGTTCTAATTTTTATACAGTAAAACAATTCAAATTAAGTTTACAAAAATGTAAGGTGACTCACACTTTTTGGAGACTAAATCAAACTCTAAATATAAGGATTTTCCATATGTACGTTAAGTTATATGTTTTGTGTGTGTATTTAGATTAAGTTTATGGTTGTATCATTATATGCTATATGAATGATTTTAAGAAAAGAAACTAGATTATACAAGAGGATTCTAAAATTGAGCGATTCATGATACTTAACAAGTTCTTACATGGGATAATATAAATTAAGTGCATATTAGATAATTATTCAATCACCTTAACATATGTTTGTTAGATAAAATTAATTGTAATTCTTCTTAGTGAGTTCACAACACAAAATTAATCAAGGAGTTTAGCAATGGTGTTATGGTTCATTGATAAAAACAAAATATTTAAAATACAAAAAGATTAGAAGAACTTAGGTTCAGGTCTTCCAAAAAATAAAAAAATCACCGTTAAAAATGAAAAAAGAATGAAGTAGTTGTGAGTGCATTTAGTGTGCATCCTCTCATAGTCTCATGCCGTTAGTTAATGGCCCACTTAATTTATTGTACACACAAGGTCATCCTACCTTGACTCTATCATGGCTAATGACCCAAACATGTGGGTTCATAGACTTCTCACAAATTTCTTTTATTACCGAAAAAAGAAAAAAAAGATCTTATAATTCCCTTTGTGAAATTCCCTCATCACAAAATTGAGCATAGAGAAATAATTAATTATATTCAAATGCAATAAGAAGTGTTGAAGAACAAATTTGAAACAAATTCATTGTCTAGACTGGTGTGTGTTTAATACATAGCCAATATTACAGAACTATAAAAACTAGGGGTGTTCATCGGATTGGATAACGGATTATTCAGGTTATTCGGTTCGGGTTATACGGATTTGAAAATTTTTAGACCCTATTCGAAATCCGATCCGATCCGAATTAGTAATATTCCTATCCGATCCGAGTCTATCCGAATTCAATTCGGATCGGATTCGGATAATATCCGAATAATCCGAAGTTATCCGAATAATCCGAAATAAAGATAATTTTTTTTTGTTCCTAACATTTTATAGTTTAGAACCACAATAAACATACATACCGAAAAATACGAATGACTCTTAACATAAATTTAATGTTTAAACGGCAAATAACAATCTAAAATATATATTAAACCGGAAAATGCCAATAAAAACATGTTTTTTATTCGGATTAATCGGATATCCGAACAATCCGAATTTTTTAAAATTCCATATCCGAATCCGATCCGAATCCGAATTACTTATTCGGATATTCAGATTGATCCGATCCGAATATCCGAATAAGAATCCAGATCGGTTTATTTGGGTTTCGGTTTCGGTTTGGATTTCGGATTTTTTCGGATTTCGGATTTCTTGAACACCCCTAATAAAAACCGTTAGAAAAATATATACATTACTTTAAATTCTTTAAATTCGGCACATAAGAAGTTTCTTAACCACCTCTATTTTTATCTCCCATTCAATCCGATTATCTTTCATGCATTACGTACAATTTCTTAGAGTTATGAATTCTCTACTTGGAATTGATTTGATATTAAACATGTTCCATTCAAAATAAAAGAGTACCGATGAAGTTTTTTAAATATACACTCGCTTTCTCTTACATGGGTCAAGTTATTCTACAAATGAGAACAAAAATGAGAAGGATGAAAAGAATTTGTAACTACACAAAAAACCACTCAAAAAATATTAAAATAAAAAAATCATAACTCAAAATTTAATAAAAAAAACGAAAAAAGTAAAAACAAAAAAATGTTTCCATCGTCTTTCCCGTTCTCATAAAAAAACACAATGGTAAGTGAAAAAGTCGTTGTGTCTTTTTGTTTAGCATTGTGTTTTGTGTTAATTTTCGTCATTGAGTGTGTCTTTTTTCCTTGACATTGTGTCTTTTTTTTCTTTATATTGTGTTATATTACCCAACATTGTGCTATTTTTTGTTCGGTGTTGTGTTATATTTTGAGATATATTATGTCTTTTTTTCGTTATAATTGTGTCTTTTGTTCATTTTCGTCATCGTGTCTTTTCGTCATTTTTTTTATTTTTAAATTTTTTGAATAGAATGATGGAGGAAACATTTTAGTTTTTTTATTGATATTTTGAGTTATGATTTTTTTATTATATTTTTTGAATTTATTTTTTCGGTGTGTGTTTTGTGTGATCACAAATCTTTCTCACACTTTTTATTTTTGTCTTTCTTTGTATTTTAATTTTACGCTTACATATATAATACTTTTTGAAAAAAAGCATAATTTAAAACAAAAATTTTGGGGACTGTGATTATGGCAATGTCTTGACGCCAAACAACAATTGTTTATGAGAGGCATCATGACCCACCAAAGTGAGGCCCATATCAGCAAAACTTGATCTGCTTATTTAGCAAATTAGTAAATGTTATAGCTAAGAAAGCTGGAATAGCTCAGTTGGTTAGAGCGTGTGGCTGTTAACAACAAGGTCGGAGGTTCAAGCTCTCCTACTAGCGATTTCATTTCTATCAAGCCTTTTTCTTTGCTTTATGTGCCTGTAGAATGTAGAATCTTTAAATGTTAGCTGTAATATAATATTTTATGTGTAACTGTAACGACTAACAAGGCCACCTTGAGTTTATACAGGGTGTTAATTGTTTAGGGGTTAGCTTCTCGTTGATGTTGATAGATTGAATCGTTGAACCATGTATTCTTTATGTTATATACATAAGATTATGTATTCTTTGTGTTATATATGTAAGATTAAATATATGGGTGAGGTTATTCTAAAAGATTAAGAGTGTAAAAAGTGTAGAAAGAAATTTGAAGCATTGGATTTTAAGTGATTTTTAACAATTAGTGGTTAAGATGGAAAGTTGAGATAATTGGGGATGTGTTTTATTTTAAAGGGCAAGAAAAATATGTTAAAACTTTTGTTCAAGACGAATTTTTTTCCGATTTTCCCGCTAAAAAATTCACCGAAAATCACCCGAAAAAAATTGTTTTCGCCAAAATTTTCAAGAATGAAGTCTCGCTTATAAGGGGTATCCAGGAAAAGTTTCGTTCAAGAAAAATTTTCCCGCTAACTTAAAGCTTGACCGAGAACTAGTTTTGGCCGAGAACACGTGTTGACCGAGATCTTAGTTGACCGAGAACCAATAAATTTGACCGAAAACCAATAAATTCAGCGGAGAACCGGTAAATTTGACCGAAAACGTCTCTTTTTGACCGAGAATTGCAGACTTGGCCGAAAACTCAGATTTTTGGCAGAAAACCCTTATTATTGGCAGAAAACCCTGATCTTGGAGGGCCGAAATCTCTTTAAAACGTGTTTTATAATTTTAATTTGGTAACAACTAACTCCCTGATTTTATGGGATTCAAATTGTTTCCAAGTTAAATGAGATCTTTCACCAAACCAACAGTTTCCTTCTTCTCCGGTTTGATTTTCGCCGGAAAAACGTCTATTCCTCCAAAAACACCAAAACAACAAAAGCTTGAATCCGTTGATATCAAACCGAGCCTTGAAATGTTCAAAAGGCTCTGATACCAACTGTAAGTCCCGAATCTGGATCACTACAAGATGATATCAACCAAACACGATGTTAGTGCGGAATTCTAACACCGTGGTGATTCAAGAACAATATAAAAGAAGAACAAGATGAACACGATGTAATATGGTTTCAATGCATACAATTATATTATCAATAAATCGTCTAATACATAAAGCGATTCACACAAAATCTTATGCTCTCTAGATGGTGGCTATGAAAGTGTTCAACGACTACTCACCAACTGATCAACAACTAAACCCTATACAAGTATTCTCTATATATAGGGAGGCTAACAATCGAGCCCAAAGTAAAGCCCAAAGCCCACCGAGATCCCTTAGTGATCTCGGTTTACATACATAGCCCAACACGAAACCCAACAAACATAGAACTAAGTACAAACCACCAAATATGGACCCAACAAACATTTTAAATGAATTTATTAAAAATACCAAGGGTAAAATTTAGTTATATATATATATATATATATATATATATATATATATTATAAAGTACTCATTTAAGTATGGTTAAAAAAAGTTAAGAAATAGTTGATGGAATAAAACAAATTCAACTAAACTGACGTGTAAAATTTATAAATTGATAACCTACGACGTATTTATTTAAAGAGTTAGAGTAACTGCCGTGGTCAGTGAACAGGGGGCGCTAGCTGCCAGCCCTTGTTACGCGGACACCATAACGTGTACTAATGAGAAGGGGCGCTATTGATGAAGCACGAGGGGGCTACTGGCCACGAGTGAGGAAGATGGCCGTTGGAGGTGATTTTTGGTGTGTTTTTTTTTATTTTGAAATGCTTAGTATATTGGACTTTAAAGATTTGAGCTATTTATTGGTTTTTTGTATTTTATGTTTTCTCATATATTATGTTTATTATAATTATAATTTGTCTTGTTTTGATTGTTATTTATAAAACTGGAATAAAATTTGGGTTTTTTTATATAATTTATAATTTATATAAGCTTGGGTTGTTTTTTTTATTTTTTATAAAACTAGTATATAACTTTTATATTTTATTTTAAAATTATCTTTTTAAATTGTATTGTTATTTTATATTTTTTAAACCAAAAACAAAAAGAAACTTGTTGAAGCCCCTGCTCAACTCAACCACAACATGCTCAATCAGGTAGCTTTTGTAGGCCCTTTATTTAGGTCAGCACCAGTTTGAACAAAATTAGATGACGATTATTCCAAGGATAGATTTCAATGCTTTAAATTTATTCCATCCATATTTTGTAAGAGAATCGTCATATTAGAGTTACATCTATAACTCCAATTTATCTTATAGAGCCCTAAGATATCATTCACTAATATTAGGCTATGTGTTGTAGAGAGACTTTAAAGCTAAAGTTAAATTTCTATATCACTGTCATACAGGTAGTGGAGTAATATCCTTAAAAAGCCTTGTTACCGTGTGTGTGTGTGTGAAAAGATGGCCCCATCACTCTCCTCCCTTACCAAGGTTTTAAAATTTTGAAGCCTCCTATGAAGACCCTCAAGTCCTGGATCAATAATCTAACACGTATGAAACGACTAACTCTCGTTTATATTAATAAGAAAATCTAAGTAAAAAACTGATTACAGTCTCTCAAACCCTAACTCGGTTTGACTCTTGATGAACCTTAACTCGGTTACATCATGTTCACACTCTATAGTGTCTAACCATAACTCGGTTTATATAGACTAACCTAACTTGCTAGTCAAGACATTTCCAAATATAATAATACCATAATTGCAATCCCATAAATGATAAACCCATTACCACATTAATGAATTCCATGGGCCCAATAATTTCAACTCAGTCACCTACACGTGATGAGCCTACTAGGTTAGAAATTACGTTCAACAACCCCTGCATTATCAGTATGATGTTGGGGGGCTTTAAAGCCCTGCATGTCATGTTATTTTAAAACCCCACAATGCATAACCTTACTAGTTGACCTCTCTTAGGTTAATAACATATGACTAAGCATCTCTAACAAAAACCTATACAAATCAACATTGTTTAGCCTCGCCTCAGGGAAATGGATCTCCCTATGTTTATTAACTAGTGTGATGTCGTCCCACGTGAATGTGGGTAATTTGGTTGAATGAGGATGTTAGAAATCAAAATGATTACTTACTTGTCTATTGTGGGGTTGTGGCCTATATATACTCTTAGATTCTACTTATGATAATAGTGGTCCCCTATTTGGAAAACTACATTTTAACTATGTCATTGTCAAATTGGTAATTTTATTATATGCGCTTCCAGTGTTTGTGGTTATGCAAATTCGAAGGCAACTGCATGGGAAAATTTTATGGCCCTAACTAGATCCGATGCATCCTGTTACTTTGGTGCAATGATGAACGCTACATGGACAAAACCTCATTTGTAATTAGCATATCTTAACTTCTTTCGGTTTCACAAATTAAGCTTATAGTTATATTCCATTATTTTGAGTAAATGATAAAATAAAGGGCTTGTTCCTCTTTACATCATTGGTTAGTTGATTTGAATGTTAATTTAACTTGATAACACGATTTACACAAAATCTTGTAATAAAAGTACTTGATTCATTCCCCATTTGTAACTCATGTGCTTACTTTAATGGAAAGATAATAGAAATATAAAGTCGAATAACCCAAATTGTGGATTGAATAGACTATAACTTGAAATGTTTTAGTTGATAAAAGTATATTAATTAGGGGCATTACATATTCTCCTTCTTAAGTTCTCTTATTACATACAGTAGAAACTCTATAAAATAATACACTTAAAACCACCAAAATTTATTAATTAAAAGAGTTATTAATTAATCGATAAATTAATAATTATTAATTTATATATTAATTAATATTTTATTAATTTATAGTAGAATACTTAGTTTACAAACACCTTTCAAGCTTCCACTTAATTATTGTATACAATGCATGTATATCAAATGAACGACACAATTTGAAAGAAACCTTCAATCTCCCACCTTATTATGCTTCTTGTGTTCAATGTATCACTTTATGGACATTAAAAATATTTTCTATATAAATGCAAGATCAAAATAGGTTAACACAAACAAATCATACACACAATTTCTTGTTGAACAAATTCTTGTTGAGCCATGAGAAAACAAAACCAGAAGTTCTTAACATGCTAAGGAAAATTAGAGACGAGATTCAAGGGGAAATTGATTTCAACAAAAAACAAAAGACAATTGAGTCATTTTTAAAGAAACATTCATAAATCATTCATGTAATATGTTATATATAAGGAATTATTAATTTATATTTTATATGGGGTCTAAAGAAATTATCCAAAATGTATTATCTTATAATTTTAGCGAATTATTAATTTAGCACCTTATCCCCGAGTCGGGACCGGCAAAAAATATTATCTTAGAGAGTTTATTAAATAATAAAGCACTAATTTATCGAGTTTCTACTTTACCCAACTCATAAAAGACAATTACATATTTCTCCTTCCTAAATCACATATATTACATATCTTCCCATTTCATTAAAGTTAGCTAATTAAATGACTATTTTACCCTTTAATCTATATTATAAATAAATAATAATCCAAAAATTCATTACATTCACCATTTGTCTCTATCTAACCAGCACCATTGATTCGGCAAACCTGATTGCCGCCCCCATCCTTGTTGATATTGAGTAGTGGGATATAAAGGTTAGCCATTAATTATTGCAAACACAGTTACGGCCGCCGCCACTGCTGCAACTTCCAGCCCCATAAATCTCTCCCTTATCCATCCTCACTCGATTCGATTTGTCATTTGAAATCGCCGCTAACACAACCACCGTCCACCCCTTAATTCTGTATTTGTTGATGGCGGTGGGTAATAGATCTCACCAGAAAAACTGTTTTGGTTGATCTTAGGGCGATGGTAGGTGAATGTAGCCTATAAGTATGGCGATTTCAGGGCATGGAATGGCGGTGGTTGTCGACCAAAGAGACAGAGATGGTGGCCAGATTGTTTTTGTAGTAAAGTTGTAAATTGAAAAGGGGTCAAATGGTAATTGTATACTAGAATGAGAAATATTTAATTAAATATTTAACTTTGAGGATATATGTAACAAAGGAAGTTAAGGAGGGAATATATGTAAAAATCATTTAATTATAAAAGAGTGGAGGATGTTGTAGACATATTGCGGCGGGACTTGACGAAAAACCTAAATGGCTAGCTTGTTAAGTGATTCTCTTCAGCTATTGTTACAACACCAATCACCTAAGGAACCATCGAGACAATTAAGATTATAATGTGCTGTTATCTTCTATTGTCATCACTCCAGTTACAAGACCAATAGTAATACTCTTCGGCATAAGTTTAGTTTTTTTTTCTTGAGTAAGGGAACGAGAGTAGTGAGAGTACCACTAATTTTGTTTTTATAAAATCAAATAATACAAAATTATACCTAGTGGCCTATCTTTAGATATACCCCAGGATAAACATGTATCCTATTTAAACCCAAAACGGTTTGGTTAAAAACCTGTCTGGGTTGGTCAAAAGCGGTTTGAGATAAACCGAATTGGGTTGGACCGATTTGGAGGCAAAAATCAAGAATATTCAGCCTGATCAGACTGGTTTGGATTGGGTTGAAATCGGTTTGGGAAAAAAACTCTTTTTTGACAAATTTTTAAAATTGGGTCGGATCTAAACCGATTTGAGGGAACAAGACTATGAACCGACATAGGAACTAGCGGGTTGGTTTGGGTCCTAACCGGTTTGAGCCAAACCGGATATTTTTATATAGTGGGTCAAGTTATAAACCAAGGTGACGGACCCAACTTGTGTTTTTTTACACCTCTAGGCTCTACCCCAAGATGAACCAACCAGTATTGAAGTCTCTATCTTTAGGCTTATAAATTGAACATTTAAGGTGGATAAAAGACCCGGTTCCGGACCCGACCTGTGGGTACGAATTAGGTTTCGATTCCTCAGAAAAATCGTAGCTGGACCGGACCCACTGGAACCGGTTCCACCTCTACCCAGGCCCAACCTAGCCAAAGTCTGATAAAAGCCTAACAAACCCAGTCAAAAACCGTACCATACCCGGAACCGTTTTCTACCTGGCCAGTTTTTTCATTTCTTAATCATTCCCGAAACCAATTCCGTTTCCTGAAATACCCGATTTACCCACCTACTTGGCCCAGACTTCTAAAGCCCATAAGAAAATCTAATTCAAAGTTTCTAACCTTTATCTCTAGTTGGGCTCAACTGAGACGTTATTTAATGAACACCCACACGCAACCCACCAGTCCTATATCTCGAATTTGCCCACAAATAGCAGTATAGCACAATTTAGCTCTAGAACCAAAACAAAACTATATATAGACATTTTTGTTATGCAAGTAAGACAAGAAATCATAAGAAAAAACTAGTACACACAGGCATAATATACAGAGTGACCTTTTAAATTGGACCAACAAATTGCCCTCTTTAGAAACTTGGAAAACATAATATATAAATAAAATATCAAATATAACTCATTCATTAAAAATAATTTAATAAATGATCATTTTAAAATAACTTTATAATTTCATATATGCACACGTTAACTTCAAAAACTCTTATTTACCTATTTTCATTTTAGTTTTTTTGTGAAACTTTAAAATTTCATATATGTCCATATATCTTTCTTATCATAAATGTCTGATCAAGGTCTATGAAGAGGTATGTACCCGCCTCAACACCAATCAAGGCGGGTCAACCCACAAGATAAAGACATTAAGGCACAAAGCCAAAACCTAGGCGCATGGCGCATGCATCATATGCTCGCGCATCACATATGCGCGCAGCGCATCAACGCGCGGCGCATATCACATGCTCTTGCACATCACATATGCTCGCGCGTCGCATATGCGCCCGGCGCACCATCGCGCGGCGCATATCACACGCTCGTCCATATCACACTTGCGCATGAAATATCTGCGCGTGAGAATAAAAAGAAGACTTCGCGCATCCTCAGGATGGGCGCATATCACACGTGCACATAATCAACCTCGTCCTTATCCAAATCAGGATTAGGGCAACCTTGATTGTGCACGTCAGACAATCTTCCAGAAGGCATCTTTTTAAGGAGTAAGAATATGCTGATGTTGACAACGGCCAAATGAAAGGTCGACAACTCAGCATGACACATGTGCTACCACGTGATTACAACCAACGAGAAAGCGCCAGGTGTCCCAGAGGGCACGTGGCGCAGTGCGATTGGAGGAGGCCAACGAGGTTGAGCCCAACCAGTAAAAACCCTAGCACTATAAATACAGCATCAACTCCACTTTGATGACATTCATTCACACTCAATCATTGACAGTTACAAGCAGTGATATCACATTCAATCATATTGAATCATATCCACTCACAGTCAGTTACAGAAAGACACACAGTCACATCATCAAGGGTATTCAGCGATTCAGCAATACTCTTGAGATTCACTTACATACAACATTATTATCTTCTCCAAAAGATACTGATTCTCACGCCGGAGGGTTACCCCAAAGAGGACCCCTCTGTCCCTTTCTGAGGGGTAAGTAACGGCGCTGTTCATTTTGTAGGTGGAAGAACTCGGATCCAGAAGAACCATCGGTGAAATAGTTTAATCACACCCGAGGAAAGTAGATCTGCTACCAGTGAGTAGATCCACGTTTCTTCATTGGCGCCATCCACTGTTACAAACGGCAATCAGATCTCATCCAGATCTAAAAAAATTCAATCACCATGGTTTCTGGAGTTCGTAACGTTGATCAAGCTCTGGAGGATATTGAACGTGAGGGTGTTAACGACGGACAGCAGGTTCTGAGGGTTCCGCGTGATTCTACGCGTACCACCAGCAACCGTCCCTTCGTCACAACCCCTCACGGCCAGACTGAAACTCCTCCAGACGATCACACGTTACAAAATTTGGCCGGCGCGAAGCTGAAGGGACCAATGGGTCCAGAAAATGAAGCAGACGATCCGAATGAATGGCTCATAAATGAGCAGCGGCGTCTGATGGAAAAGTACACTGAAATGATCAAACAGAAGAAGCTAGCCGACCAAACACAAAGGCAAGCGATGGAGAAGCAGTCCACAAAAAGGCCGCGCGCGCCGGAAGAAGGGCATTCTGTTCACACTGCACACACAGAGTTCAGTGATGAAGAGGTGCATAGCATGAGAAAGACAAGGGATACTCATGCAGGAGGCTCGCAGCTCCGCGCGCCTGTGAACATGGCGCCAGGAGCCAGAGCAGATCCGGATCTGCACATGATTGTGAACGCACCAATCTGTGGTGTCTTTCTTCATTGGCGCCATCCACTGTTACAAACGGCAATCAGATCTCATCCAGATCTAAAAAAATTCAATCACCATGGTTTCTGGAGTTCGTAACGTTGATCAAGCTCTGGAGGATATTGAACGTGAGGGTGTTAACGACGGACAGCAGGTTCTGAGGGTTCCGCGTGATTCTACGCGTACCACCAGCAACCGTCCCTTCGTCACAACCCCTCACGGCCAGACTGAAACTCCTCCAGACGATCACACGTTACAAAATTTGGCCGGCGCGAAGCTGAAGGGACCAATGGGTCCAGAAAATGAAGCAGACGATCCGAATGAATGGCTCATAAATGAGCAGCGGCGTCTGATGGAAAAGTACACTGAAATGATCAAACAGAAGAAGCTAGCCGACCAAACACAAAGGCAAGCGATGGAGAAGCAGTCCACAAAAAGGCCGCGCGCGCCCGGAAGAAGGGCATTCTGTTCACACTGCACACACAGAGTTCAGTGATGAAGAGGTGCATAGCATGAGAAAGACAAGGGATACTCATGCAGGAGGCTCGCAGCTCCGCTCGCCTGTGAACATGGCGCCAGGAGCCAGAGCAGATCCGGATCTGCACATGCCATACAGCCCACCGGTCAGAGGCCAAGTGGACGTAACCACACCCTACAGACCAGCCATCCTGGTAAAACACTCAAAGTTTACTGCGCGCATCGCGCAGGCTCCCATCCAGCACAAGACCAAGATGCCAAGTGGTCTGGGGAAATATGATGGCACGACAGATCCAGATGACTTTTTGCAAGGTTTCTATAACACGGGAAACCTAGAGAGCTGGACGATGCCAACATGGTGTCATATGTTTGCCCGCTGCCTCACGGGCGCAGCGCGAGTATGGTTCGAGAGCTTGCCGACAGGGCAAATTGATGGGTTCGAGGAACTATTAGAAAAGTTCCAGGCCCACTTCGTACAGCAGCGCAGGCACACGCGCGATCCTGATGACATCATGCACTGCATCCGCAGGAATGATGAAACGATTGAAGATTACATCACTCGTTTCAATCAGGAGTCCCTGGCAATCGGGGGCATAACTGAGCAGCTCCTGCGCGTGGCCTTTATACAAGGCGCGCGCAGTGATCAGTTACGACGAGCTCTCGTAAGCAAAGATGGTATGCCCACCACGTGGGCCAAGTTAATGGAGGCATCGCGAGTTTTCGCGAGAAATGAGAAACAGATTGCCCAAGATAGGGCAAGAGAAAGAGCGCATCAGGCTGAATCACCGCGCAGCAAAGAGAAGAGGGCCAAACAGAACTCTGTATGGTCCAGGTTGCAGCCAACAAGTTTTTCTTCCGCGGAAAAACAAGCGCAACCAAGCTCACCCCAGCCCCAAAAGGATGCTCGTAAACACGGGGAGGGTGACAAGAGGGAGGGCGGCAGAGATCCTAGCAGACCTCTGCCAAGAATATGGACTCCCCTCACTAAAACACCTTCACAGGTGTTAAGTACTGAGAATGTCCAATTCAAGCCTCCCAAGCAACTACACTACAAGGGGCCGCAAAACAGTGGTAAATATTGTGAATTTCACAGGTCCCCGGGCCACAACACCGACGCATGCCATCATTTAAAGGATGCGATCGAGAAGGATGTAAAGTCTGGCAGGCTGGCTCACTTGGTAAAAAACCAAAGAATAGAAGATGAGCAACCGGAGGGAGCCTCTGCCAACAAGAAGTACAAAAGAATCTGTGTGGCTGAGGGGGGACGACAAGGGCAGACGTCAAGAAAGAGAAGCGCGCAAATTCACGGAGATTGGCGCGAGCAGCAAGTCATCTTCCCAAGAATCAGGGGAGGCCCTTCAATAAGCAGTCCTCTCGTTATTACCACACACATTGCTCATTACGAAGTGTCAAAGGTCCTGGTGGACACTGGAAGCGAATCTGACATTATGTATGAGCAGTGTTTCAGAAAGTTAGACCCGGCAGACCAAGCTCGGCTCGAAATTGTGAACGCACCAATCTGTGGTGTCTCAAATGAAATCATACATCCCCTAGGCCAGATTCAATTTGAACTAACTATGGGGGATGATGAGCACAAGCGAGCCGAAGTTGTTAACTTCTTGGTCTTGCCCACCACGTCATGCCACAATATGATCCTGGGTAGGGGAACAATTGCCCAATTTAATGCTGTACCATCGCCAGCGCACGGCGCATTGGGGATCCCTACACCAACAGGCGTAGCATTTGTTTACCGCGATCATTTGTGCGCAGTGACAACCACGCCGCGGGAAGGGAGAATGAAACTTCCAACGGAGGACAATGCGCCAGAGAAGTGGATTTTAAACCCAAAATTCCCCGACCAAGCGGTCACAATTGGCGCTACCATTTCAGACGACACGAGATTGAGAGTGAAAAGGTTGCTCACAAAATACATGTCGGTCTTCGCGTGGCAACACTCCGATATGACTGGGGTCCCGCGAGACTTGGCGCAACACTCTCTTAACACGTTCAAGTCGGTGGAGCCAATTGCTCAGAAGAAGAGAATCATGGGGGATGAAAAGGCGAAGGCCATGAATGAGCAAGTTGAGGACCTGTTGCGCGCAAACATTATCCGCCCGATCCGATACCAGACGTGGGTAGCCAATCCTGTGATGGTAAAGAAAAGCAACGGGTCATGGAGGATGTGTATTGACTTCAAGGACCTCAACAAAGCATGTCCGAAAGACTGTTACCCACTACCAAACATCGACGCAAAGGTGGACTCCGTGGCGCCATTCAAACTCAAATGTTTCTTGGATGCCTACAAAGGCTATCACCAGATTCAAATGGCACCACACGATGAAGACAAGACGGCCTTCAGAACCGACAAGGGTGTTTTTTGTTACACAAAAATGCCCTTTGGTTTAAAGAATGCGGGCGCCACCTATCAGAGACTTATGGATTCTGTTTTCAATGAACAAATCGGAAGGAATCTAGAAGTCTACGTTGATGATTTGGTGATCAAGAGCAGGGAGGAGAGACAAATGCTCAACGACATCGAGGAAACTCTTCAGCGCCTAACGGAAGTTAACATGAAGCTCAACCCGAGCAAATGTACTTTCGGCGCGGAAGAGGGGAAATTTCTTGGTGTAATGGTCACTAAGGATGGTTTCAAGGTGAATCCTGAGAAGGTGGAAGCCATCCTTGACATGCCTTCACCAGCCACCATGAAAGAGGTTCAGAAGCTGAATGGTAGATTGGTGTCAATCAACAGGTTCCTAGCTAACCACGCCAGCAAATCTACTCCATTCGTTAACACCTTGAGGAACTGTTTGAAGAAGAGCCAATTCAAGTGGACGCCTGAGGCTGAGCAAGCTTTCACTGAGATAAAAGAATGTCTCATTAAATTGCCAGCGCTCACAGCTCCACTTCCTGGCGAGACCCTTACATTGTACCTGTCAGCTGGAGACCGCGCGATCGGTGCAGTATTATTGGTGGATCGCAAGGGGATACAAACGCCGATATACTATGTGAGTCGGGTGCTCACAGACCCTGAGACGCGCTATTCCATCATGGAAAAGTTAGTTTTGTCGCTAACACACGCGTCGCGCAAGCTCCATAGATACTTCAATGGTCATCCTATTGAAGTACTGACTGGTTACAACATCCAGCAAGTCTTGCGACGTCCCGCGCTCTCCGGAAGGCTGACAAAGTGGGCGCTGGAATTAGGTGAGCACACGATCACTTATAAGCCCCGTCCAGCAATAAAGGGTCAAGTTTTGGCGGATTTCATTACGGAAATCCCAGAGGGAAAGATTGAAGAAGCTCAGCGCGAGGTAGACCCTCCGCGAGCAAATGATGAAGAAGATGTTTGGAGGCTATTCACTGATGGAGCCTCCAACAGCGAAGGGTCTGGCGCAGGTCTCAAACTGGTGGACCCTGATAATCATGAATATATTTATGCTATCAGGTTGGACTTCAAGAGTACCAACAATGAGGCTGAGTATGAAGCCCTGCTGGCTGGTCTGCGCATCGCGCGCAAGTTTGGGGTTAAAAGACTAGAGGCGCATGTTGATTCTTACTTGGTAGCTGCTCAGGTCAACGGCCTATATGACGCCAAGGAGAACACAATGCCTCTGTATCTAGAGCAGGCAAAAAAGCTCGTTGAGCAGTTTGACTTCTTCAGAATCATACACATCTCACGAAGCGAAAACAAGTCCGCAGACGCGTTGAGTAAAATGGCATCAACTAATTTTGATCACTTTGGCAAAGATGTCAGGGTGGAAATAATGAGCAGCCCGTCAGTGCAAACGCAATCGGTCCTGGTAATTCATACAACTCCTTCATCCTGGATAACTCCAATAATGGAATTCCTGAAAGAGGGGAAGTTACCGGATGATCGCGCACAGGCGAGAAAGATAAGACACAAGGCGCAGAACTATGAACTACTTGATGGTACAGTGTATCGGCGCTCTTATCTTGGACCGCTCATGAAATGCCTGGATGCGGAAGAAGCAAGCTATATGATTAGGGAGATTCATGAAGGAATCTGTGGAATTCACGCTGGTCCGCGCATGGTGGTTGCCAAGGCGATGAGCTCAGGCTACTATTGGCCAGGCATGTACTTGGATGCGCTAAAAGAAATCCAAAAATGCAAGGCATGTCAGAGCCACGCGCCAAACACCATGCGTCCAAAGAACAACTTGATTCCAGTCACCTCCGCATGGCCTTTCCACAAATGGGCCATTGATATTGTGGGGCCCCTGCCGCAAGCGCAAGGGCGAGTGAAATTTTTGGTAGTGGCGATAGACTATTTCACAAAATGGGTTGAAGCCAAGCCACTAGCAAAAATCACAGCTGAGGCGATGAAGCAATTTATCTGGAGCCACATCATTTGCCGTTTTGGCCTTCCTATGGAAATTGTGAGCGACAATGGCAAACAATTCACTGACAGGAAGATGTCAAGCTGGCTCAAAGAATTGCACATCAACCAAATCTTCACGTCCGTTTACCATCCTCAAGGGAATGGCCAAGTGGAGCGCGCGAATCAAAGTTTACTAAATGGGCTGAAGAAAAGATTGGAGGGAGAATCCCATTCTTGGGTCGAAGAGTTACCTAATGTCTTGTGGGCGCACAGGACATTAAGCAAAACTAGCAATGGCGAATCCCCGTTCAGCCTAACCTATGGGACAGAGGCTATGATCCCAGCGGAAATTGGATGCCCATCCCATAGGGTACTCATGATGAGCAAAACTGATAACGACCGCGAAAGAAGATTGGACCTTAACTTGCTTGAAGGGCGCAGAGAAGCGGCTATCATTACTGAGGCCAGATACAAGAAAAAGCTGGAAAAATATTATAATCAGCGCGTTAAAGAGTGCCACTTCAAGAAAAATGATTTTGTCCTTCGAAACAATGAAGCTAGTCGCGCAATACCCCCAGGAAAAATGTCCCCCAATTGGGAGGGACCTTATCAAATTTCAGAAGATCTGGGGAAAGGCGCGTACGCTTTAAAAGATTTGAGCGGAAAAAAGATACCGCGCGCGTGGAACGCGGCACAACTTAGAAAATGCTTCATGTAAAAAGTTCAAATTTGTAATCAAGGCTTTTAAGCCATCATGAATGCTGATTCGCGCTATCTTTCAATATTGGTTCTATTACCTTTGCATACATGTTTCACACTTCCTTTATTAAATTGGAACAATATGACAACATTATATTGACTTCAAAACAAAATAAAGCGAAGTAAAACATACATGCGCGAGCCTTAGCTCAAACGCGTTAAAGAGTCTTAACTCTAAAACGTCAGGGCCTTAGCCCAAAATTACGAGCCTTAGCTCAAACACGTTAATGAGTCTTAACTCTAAAATCGTCAGGGCCTTAGCCCAAAACAAAGAGCCTTAGCTCAAAACACTCACATACATCCATCTTACACCCCGCGCAGCCTGATCATAAAAATCCTTAAACAAAACTAAGGCAAAGTACATGCCATATCATGTTAAGGTCTCAGGTCGAGGCCGCGCGCGGAACCATAGTGGATATCTGAGTAACACAAGCTGACATGTAATGGCTAAACTCATACTTCCATACCGCGTGACACCAACGCGCGAAAAAGAAATAACGAAAAATTAGCGTGCATGTCAGCATGAGCAAGATACTGCGAGAGCCACAAACAAAATAGAACAGAGGTTAAGTGAATAATTTCCTTACAACCTTGTTCTTATTTTAACGTTCAAGCATATCTTATATCTATACAACCAAACATGAAGAGATGAATGGAAATGCGCAAGATACGAAAAGGAGATAACAAGTTTCATTTCATTGGATCGAAATTTACAAGTATGATGAGTTACAAACTACAAGTATAAAAGATAAATATACAAAATTTGATGAAGGGCTTCTCAAGTCTCCACGTCGACGTCAGCCGCTTCATCATCCTCATCATCTCGCGCAGCATCTGGCGCGGTCTGCTCTTCATCTCCGAACTGACCATAGTCAAGTTCTTCCTCCTCATTGGAGTCTTCGATCACAACGGTGTCACGAGCAGATTCTTTCGCCGCGCCAGAGCCGCTGGCAGGGGCAACATCCCCCGCGCCACCATCATCGCCACCAGCCCTCTCGCAATCATCAAGCAACTTCTTTAGTGCGCCGAGGTCGGGCTGGTCAGCAAGCGCAGCTATCTGTAAATCATTAGAAAAGTAATGAGTACAAACACTTAGAAAAGTTAGTAAAGTAAAACTCATTAAGATCAAGGTACCTGCATAAGGATGGGGATGGGAGTATTCATATATTTTTCCCCCACCGCGGCCATGTCCGCGCAGGCCGCATCGAACTTGTAAGGGTACTCGGATGGGTTCTTCCTCAACATGCCATACTCATACCCATCCGTAAACCCTTCAGCTCGGCCCACCAAACGCGCGGCGGCATTGCAGTCCATCACAAGGGCTTGAAACTCGGCGGAATATTTCATCGCCAAAGCGCAGCGAGCCATGCCCTGTGACACCAGCCATTGGCGATCCTGCGCGAGGCCAGCAATAGACGTCTCGAGGGCAGGAACCTGAGAGTTTAATAACTCAACAGTTTCCTTAGCCTTTTTTAGTTTCTCCTTGTCAGACGCTGCTGCTGCCAAAATTTTTTCTTTCTCCGCCTGCGCAGCACCAAGTGCTTCCTGGCTGGACGCCGCCGTGGCCAAGGCCTCATCTCTATCGGCCTTCGCGGCCGCCAAATCCCTTTTCAGGCGCGCAACCTCGCTCTCCAACGATGATTTCTCAGTAATACTCTTGATGATAGCTTGGTCACGCGCCTCGGCCTGCTGTTCCAAGACACGCACTCTGCGCGCGTACTTGGCAACTTCGGCCTCCGCCAACTGCTGCTTCTCCCGCGCAGCCTGGAGCTCATGCCCGCGCTTGATGTATGCGGTGTTGGCACTTGCTCGGTTTTCACTGAGCTCCGCCTGGAGTTTCTCAGCTCGCGCGCGAGCATCAGACAGGTTCCAGGCGGCCACCTTAGCCTCTCGCTGGGCTTCCACAAGAGCGTCGCGTACTTTAATATAATCACGACGAAGCTCTTGGGAAGCAGCGAAAAAAGCCGACCCAGCGAAAACATGGTCGTTCAGCAAGTCCGCGCGAGTGCGCTCCTCTTGATACCTCCTTTCAGTAGGAGGCACGGCATGAGCCCAGAAGTCCTCGCATACGCCCATGGATTGAAAGGAACTTTCTTCATTAATATTCCATCTCGGGCGGTAAACGTGGTCACCTTCCTGCAAAAATGTAAGAAAAGTTCTAAGTCATAAAACATACTTATAGGGAGATACGCGCAGCGGACCAACAAATCAATACATACCTGCGGGGATGAAGCAGGAAAGTCAGCGCCAGCCCCACCAGAGGTCTGCGCTGCGAACACTTGCGGCATCGCAGGGCTGGCGCGATCTCCTAAGGAGTCTTCACCTTGAACCCCCTCGTCCTCCTCGTCTCCTTCAACAGGCCTCTTCTGCTGCGACCTGGAAGGCTCCAAACCAGCCTCGCGGGGAGGGCTACGTGCAGGAGGAGGCGAAGGAGGTCTCGACGCCGCCAGTTCGGCGCGCAACACCGTTTCCTGCTCCTTGGTTATCCCAACAAGGGGAGACTCAGCACTAGCAGGAGCAGGACCAGAACCAGCGGCGCCGGCAGCTGCGCCAGGAGTATCATCAGCAACTGTTGTACCAGCTACAACTCCTATGAACAAATAAACAAGGAATGGTTTATGACTAAGTCCAAAAGGAAAAATTCAGAAGACAAATGTGCAACACTTACCTTGGCGCAACTCTGTTCGCGCGTCGAACATCGCCATAAAATTCATTCTACCCTTTTCAGAGGGTAGAACAGGGGACTTCGATGGAGTCCCCGGCGCAGCCGTAGCACCTTGTGGCGCCTGCGGCTGATCTGTTACCGTCGCCGGCTCTGCAATCATTCAAATAACCAACGGTTTAATAATAACTCAGTCAGATGAAGATAAGCAAAGTATACCTGTTGCAGGCGCGGCGCGGCTTCTCTCTTCAGCAGCGCGAACGGAGGAGGCGACGGCACCATACCTCAAGTGGACAGGAGGTCTGCCCACTCTCACAGGCAGAGAACTTAAAGAAACCTTTGTGGTTTCCTTAGGTCTCTTCGTTTGAGCATGGGGATGAGCGACAGGGGTGTCCTCTTTCTTCTGTTTCTTACTGGCCCCTGCGCCAGATTTCCCCTTAGCTTTGCGCTTTAGTAGAGGCACCTCCTCTTCCTCCTCCTCCTCTTCCGCGAGCTCTAGCTCGTAGTTTTCAAGCGCATCTACAAAAACAAGCGACAGAACTGTTAATAAACTTGGGTATTCTAAAGGAATGAGCAGGATTGCGAAGGCTTACCAGGCGCGTCACCGTCAAAGTCAAAATCCAGATCCACTGGGATGAACATGTCATCGAAGCGATCCGGGAAACCAACCTCCCCAACGCCAAGTTCGACGGAGCCGCCCTCCACATGTTCATCATAAGCGGCAAGGATGTAATCCTTGGTGACTGCGCAAAGACAAGTTAAATGATATCAGCAAAAGAACGATGTTCGCGCAACAACAAAAAAACAAAAAAAAAAAAAAAAAAAAAAAAAAAACAAAAACACTTACACAACCCGTCGACTTGGATAACGGGCTCAAGCGCGCTGTCGGCCCAGAGCCTGCTCATGCCGACCCCAACCAGCGCCTCCTCGCAAATTTTCTTCGCGGGGGATGGTTCGGCGGTCAGCTTTTTAACCCATGCGCCAGTTGGGTTCTTGAGGACATCCTCATCCGCAGGCGCAGAAGTGATAGAGCGCATGGTCATACGGATGGGGATCACACCGGCCTTAATGTAAAAAAACCTCTCAGACCAGTCATGAAGGCTCTTGAATGAAACAGTGGAGCACTTCACCTTCTGACTGCGAGGAATAAAAGAGATCCAATTGTCTTGGATCTTGGCCTTATAAAAATATTGAAAGCGCCGAGGAGTGGGTTCCTCGCGCTGGGATTTGCACATGAACTCAAAGTGAGTCACGCGCACGAGTCCAAACGGATGGACTTGGGATATGTGAATCCCATAGAACTTCAACAGTGCACCCACAAACCTTGTCATCGGGAGACGAAGGTTGCAGTGGGTGAAAAAGTGGCTATATAGGGATATATAGCCGGCAGGCGGGTCCGCCGCCGTTTGCCCGGACCTAGGCAACATGCAGCCAAACAGGGTGGGAAACCCCTGAGAGGCGATGAGGTTGTCGAGATCGGCCTGCTTCAATTTGCAGGGGATTTCATTCCACCTTTTGGTGGCCTTGGTCCTCCCTACTTCCTCCGATGTGGTTTCAACAACCTTCTTCCCCTTCCCCTTTTGCTTCAATGTCGACATCACCACAGATTTCACACGGCGTCTTCGAGAGGCAACGGAGGTGATTGAAGGGCTAGACGAGTATGAACTATCAGACATACAACTGTAATAGCCGATAATCGAGGATTCGAATCGATGTAAACACTCAAATCAGAATGTGAAAGCAGGAATTCGAATTTGAACAACAATAAAGATGAGGATACAAAATTTTCTAGGGGCCTGCTTTTATAGGACCAGGAGAGAGAAATGTGGCAGCTGATCGGATTCCACGCGCCCCCACTCGCAGGTGCAAGCCAACCAAGGAATGACACGTGTCCCTAACAGCTGTGTGAGGGGACATAAAATTGTAACCGACCTGCCACGGCACAGTGACGCGCCCCCACTCGCAGGTACTAACCAATGCGAGTGCAACACGTGTTCAGGACAGCTGTGAGGGGACGTGAAAGGCAACTGTAGCACCTCGAGCACACGAAACCTCTGACACGTTTACGGCGCACGTCACCACCAACCAACCACGTGTTTGGACCTTTGGTTTTCAACAAAGTGGATAGAACTTCGCGCGATGATGGAAACAACCAGGAAAACGACAAAACCCCCTATAAAAGGACAATTCAGTGAGTCTAATATCTATCTCACCACGCTCGCGCGAGATAAGACACACATTAGACTGGGGGGGCTTGAAGAGGTATGTACCCGCCTCAACACCAATCAAGGCGGGTCAACCCACAAGATAAAGACATTAAGGCACAAAGCCAAAACCTAGGCGCATGGCGCATGCATCATATGCTCGCGCATCACATATGCGCGCAGCGCATCAACGCGCGGCGCATATCACATGCTCTTGCACATCACATATGCTCGCGCGTCGCATATGCGCCCGGCGCACCATCGCGCGGCGCATATCACACGCTCGTCCATATCACACTTGCGCATGAAATATCTGCGCGTGAGAATAAAAAGAAGACTTCGCGCATCCTCAGGATGGGCGCATATCACACGTGCACATAATCAACCTCGTCCTTATCCAAATCAGGATTAGGGCAACCTTGATTGTGCACGTCAGACAATCTTCCAGAAGGCATCTTTTTAAGGAGTAAGAATATGCTGATGTTGACAACGGCCAAATGAAAGGTCGACAACTCAGCATGACACATGTGCTACCACGTGATTACAACCAACGAGAAAGCGCCAGGTGTCCCAGAGGGCACGTGGCGCAGTGCGATTGGAGGAGGCCAACGAGGTTGAGCCCAACCAGTAAAAACCCTAGCACTATAAATACAGCATCAACTCCACTTTGATGACATTCATTCACACTCAATCATTGACAGTTACAAGCAGTGATATCACATTCAATCATATTGAATCATATCCACTCACAGTCAGTTACAGAAAGACACACAGTCACATCATCAAGGGTATTCAGCGATTCAGCAATACTCTTGAGATTCACTTACATACAACATTATTATCTTCTCCAAAAGATACTGATTCTCACGCCGGAGGGTTACCCCAAAGAGGACCCCTCTGTCCCTTTCTGAGGGGTAAGTAACGGCGCTGTTCATTTTGTAGGTGGAAGAACTCGGATCCAGAAGAACCATCGGTGAAATAGTTTAATCACACCCGAGGAAAGTAGATCTGCTACCAGTGAGTAGATCCACGTTTCTTCAGTCTACATAAAATATAGGGTTAAAACAAATATAAAGTAACCGAGGTAGAATGTTCAATGAGTAAAAAGTTAAAGTTATAATATGTATGATTTTTTCTTTATTTTTTTTGTTTTGGTTTGGCTATATATTAAAAATTTCCAAGTTTGTAAGGTATATATAAAATTAATAATCCTACTTTTAAAACCAAACATATTCATCTTGAACGTACACCATAAAAATTCACCAGCCAACAGTAGTCCCAGCTTATGAACATCTTAGCAAGTCTTCATATAATAGAACTATAACATTTTCCAGTAATAACACCAACCCATAATCCCCAATTAATATTCTGACCAACGTAGGTATATACATAAGTTTGATGAGAGTAATTGATTGTGTTGTTAATTATGGCATAGTCTTTTTTATTTATTTATCTGTTTATATAAAAATTGTGGTGTTCAAAATCATAATACCTGGAAAACACATATATTATACAAGCAACATCACACATAAAAGCAACAATAAATCGAATTCATATATCAAAAACAATATTCAAACCAAAGATTACATGAACACAAAACAAAAACAACATTTAATCAATACGTCAACGCCGTCGACCGGCACATGGGGCACTCATTCTTAGACTTCAACCACCGTTTGATACAGTTTGCATGAAACCGATGACCGCACTCAACTCTCCCGATCTTGTGGTTTCTTTGGTATTCACCCAAACAAATCGAACAAACATCCGGCTCACGGTTTGTTTGTAAAGTGTACACTTGGAGACGGTTCGAAATCACTTCATCCGGTAAACCTGGGCCACGGGAAAGGCTAAAGGTTCGTCTTCTTTGTAGCGCAGATTCAGCCTCGTGCAAGAGCAAGTTTCCAGTTAAAAATTGTTGATAAGGGTGATGGGCAGATGGAATATTGAACAAGTAGGTTTCTTCTTGTTGTGTATAAGGAGGATTCTGATACGTGTCATAGGGGTTACTGATGATGCCTTCTTCGTCCGTGTATTCCACAGGTAGACCGTAGTAACGAGGTTGGAGATTAATAAGGTTGCGGTACGAATTCATGTTAGTGTTTGAAGTAGAAAAGATAATGGGAGATTAGGAGAGGAGAAGTTGCGAACGAACGAATGAATGAATGAAATAATTGTGATGGAATTCGTATGGTTTTTGGGCTTGTTTATACCAATTGGTAGCTTACACCACAAGTGACGAAAGTCGGTGTTTAATCATTAACGGCTATATTTTCAGACTTGCACAAACCCTAGTAATTAAAGAGAGATTATTCATCTAGTCCTGAGTTTCTGTAAGCTTCTCTTTCATGCTTGGTACCTAGATGATGGTACAATTATTAGGGACTCTAAAGAGGTTGCCAAAGCTTTAGATATTATCAGGTCGGAGGGTCCTCGCCTGGGCCTTGAACTTAATATTAAGAAAAACCGAAGTATTTTGGCCGTCGTGCAATGGGGTTAAGGTGCAGGAGGGGGTGTTTCCCTGTGAGATTGGAAGACCGGTGCTAGGTGTGAAATTCCTCGGGGGAGCCGTTAGCCGGGATGCCGGGTTCATCAGTGAACTTGCTATGAAAAGGGCTTCGCGAGCTGTGGAGTTGATGAGCTATCTCCCGCATTTGCGGGACCCTCAATGCGAGCTCCTTTTGCTCCGCTCATGTATGGGAGTTGGAAAGTTGTTGTTTGGTCTCAGAACATGCCAACCTGTGTATGTAGGGAAAGCAGTTTCTGTGTTTGACAATGGCCTTCGGGGGGCGATTGAGGACATCGTGGTTTGTGGTGGTCCCTTCTTTGGAGATTTTCAATGGAAGTTGGCATCACTTCCGACTCGTTTTGGAGGTTTGGGTTTATGTTCAGCTTCAGACGTTTCTACTTATACGTTTGTGGCCTCGAGGGCGCAATCTTGGGAATTACAAGACCACATTCTTCGAGATTGTGGTATTGATGGGTTTGACTCCGATTATGGGAGTGCCATAGATCGGTTGCACATTTCACTTCCCGATTTTGACATTAGTGGTTTCTCTAATAAAGACACCGTCCCCCCTAAAGCCCAACATGCTTTGGCGAGTGCCCTTTATAGTGGAATCATCAAGAGTTTGGAAATGAAGTTTGATTTATCCCCTCTTCAAAAAGCGATGTTTGAGTGTCTTCGGGCTCCTCGGGCTCAAGATTTCTTAAGTGTTCTCCCTATTGAAGGATTGGGCCAACATATGTCGGCTTTGGAGTACCGGGCCATCCTGAAGTATCGGTTAATGATCCATTTGTTTCCGGTAGATGAGCCGTGCCCGGTTTGCCGTAAGGTTTGTTTGGATTCTTTTGGCGAGCATGCGGTTCACTGCAAAGAGTTGCCTGGGTTTAAGTACAGGCATGATTTGGTGAGGGATGTTCTATGCGATGTTCTTAAACGAGCCAGAATTTCGGCTAAAAAGGAAGTCCCCGTAAACTTTCTTACGGATCCTCAAGAAGGAAGATCTACATTACGACCGGCCGATATACTTGTTTTTGGGTGGGTAGGGGGAAAACACGCTTGTGTCGACCTCACAAGAGTGTCCCCTCTTGTTGGGATTAGGGACACTGGATTTGTAGCAGGCCAGGCAGCATTGAAGGCGGCATCGGGCAAGGTTGCTAAACACGAGAGAGCTTGTTTGGAGAATCAACACGTGTTTATCCCCTTCGCCTTTGACACTTTTGGTTTCTTAGCTCCGGATGCCGTGGACCTTTTGAATAGGGTTCGGAAAGTTGTGTATAGTAACGTATCAGTCCATAAGAATCAAAACTTTGTTTCTAGTTGGATTGGGTTTGCTATCCAAAAGGGGGTTGCGGCGCAGCTTGTTGCCCGCTTACCTGCCACTTCATTGTAAATCGTTTGGATGTTTCTATGAAATATAAAATGTTTATGTATTATGTAAATTATTAATTTCACCGACCTGTTTTATTTGGAAACATTTGAAATTCATAATCTAATTATTTTCTGATATACTTAAAAAGGGTGACCCTAAAGATTTATTAAAATTGAAAATTTTATATGGGCTTAAGCCCATTAATAAAAAGCTGTATCACTATCACCCACTATTAAATGACTCATTATGGTTGGAGAGGAAACTTTATTTGGATAGTAAAGGACATATTTGTTAATACTTGTATAGTGGGTTACGATATACATTAGAAGACATACATTTTATTGTAATTATTTCTTTTTTTATTATAGATATGGTCATTGCCGATTGAAAAGAAAGCCGAAAGATAAAAAAAACCTTATTTGGATAACAAGAGGCAAATATAGTAACTTGTCTTATGTAAGTATAATTTAACATGTGAAAACGTTTGCTTTTATTGTTTTGAGGTATGTCTATGACTTAATGTTGTCACATTGTGTACCATCTATGTTTTGGTCGACAAAATGTCATAATTAATATTCATAATTTTTTAATGTTGGTTTTGATTTACAATACCTACAAGTTCAAGTTGTTATTACTTATTCATCTTATTTGGTTCGGTCGTTTGCTCTATGTTTCGCAAATGTCAACGCTACAAATAATAGTCAATGATAATCGTTATGTGGAATTCTTTATTTGGACTTAACATTAATTTGTCTTGTTAATCATACGGAAATATATTCGATTAAGTATGTGATCAGCCAAAATACTTGAAAATCGTTTTATAGGTGGAATTAACATAATGAAGTGAATTGAACCACGGTATATTTTTGCTCCGTGTTATCAAGTGGATTTTGTTTATATATTATAGCTTTTAATTGCGTATTATTTGGTCCTCTTATATGTTGTGTTTTCGTGAATGTATGTTTAACATAATTAATGATAATTAGTGATGTTAAGTTCAACTTTTTTTAAGCCTGCATTTTCACATAATGGAAAATGTTGTGGTGGAGACTGCATTGTTAATTGCTGTGATTGTAGCCTCGTAGGTGATGCACAGAAATGTCCACAATATTCACAAGGTGTTTACTGTGGTGCAATTGGACATCCTAATGTGAGCAAAGGAGGTGTTCAGTCACCTTCAACTAAAAGTCAAACTCTTGAATGAAACAAAGACATGTTTATCCTCAAGTGAGAAAGAAGGATGCAGGCCACCAACCCTATAGGCAATTCATATATGAACCAACGGTAAACAAACACAAACAACTTGCAAATAATCTTTACTTGTGTATCGTGATGGGTCGAAGCTAAGGTCAACTCACATAAGCAATTAATATAATAGGTTACAGAAGAGTGGAAACTAATGTTGGCCGTCCGATAAGATCCAAGATTTAATATAGGCCGTTAGATAAGGATTAATTAAAACGGTTATCTTTCATCACATGTAACTACCCCACTAACCCATTTACATGGGTAACCACCCACTACTTGACATAGTTATATAAAATTTTAAGCTTTCGTTATGCATGCACCATATTACAGTTTTAGTTTTGATTTTCAACGATTCTTCTCACACAACATGTCCACTATCCTACAAAGTTGGGAAGTGGAGTTTTAACTACTATGGTAGTGGCTATGACTCTATAGATTGAATTCTAGATACCACAAATGCATTGTTTATTGTGTTGTTAAGTGACTTATCATGGATAAAGAATATAATCATCACACAACTCTCTATGACGAGGAGTTACGCCAATTAATTTCTTTTTTCTAAGTTTGTAGGATCTAATCGTCTAACCATTTATCCCTTTCTACTTGTAGTTTACGTCAATATTGTTGATTTGTTGATGACATTCCCGTGAAGGTAGGCATGCTTAACTTATTTCGGTTTGTTTTTGTTGTTTTGCTATTACAGTAATATAAATTTGTGACATGAAGTTTGCTAACCTAGCAGTGTGTTCGAATACAGTTTATTTATGTTGAAGCTCCCAAACAGCACCCACATGTACGTGGATGTTTTTTTGGTTTCGTTAATTGTTAGGATGTAAAATGTAATTGTTAATGTGGGTTTTACAAGGATTTTCTAACTGTTTTGTTTTGTGGTTTTAGCTGCAGCAAGCTGTCAAGGTTTAAATTGAATCGTCCTTTCTTCAAAAGGTTATAATATAAGTTGCTTATTTGTTAGTTAGGCTACCAAAATCAACTGCTAACATATTTTCAATTATACAAATTATAGGAAACATATTCTTTTTTCAACGAGTTAGACTCCTTGGATAACATCCCTTTGTATTGTTGTGTTTGCAAAAAGGACGTTGACCTCGAGTTTAACAATGAGGTACCTATTTGATAGTTGTGTTTTCTGAAATTATGTAATAGTTGATTAATATATTTTGTCTTAGGTTGTCAAGGCTAACAGAATCAACAAACGCTACAAGGCACTTGATAAATGAAAATGGGAGGATGTTATAGAGATTGTTAGCTCTGAAATGAGTCTGAAGAGGGTTGTGTGCCTACTAAAAGGACCAAGTATGGTAGGGTTGACAATCGAGTTGATCTTGACTGAAGATGGCGTCGCTTACTGTTTTTTTAGTAATATCATGATGTATCTGCACTTATGTTCTCGTGTCAGTTGTTTCGCATGCTTTGTTTTTCTTTTTCTTTTTTTTGTTGTTTTTCTAGTGTCGTTTAAACTATGTAACATTTTCATTAACATGGTGAATTATGTGACTCCTGCATTTTAATATTATTGTAATATATAAGTTGTATTGTTGCACTTTTTGGTGTGTGTTATTTATTTATTTTTATGTAGATTGATAAATGTTAACCCTAATTGACCCATTTGTTAATAGACTGACATACAACTTTTTGTCACAAAAATGTTTTATCAACAGTAAAGCCACTATTTGTCTCACATGATTGGCCAATCATGTAACTAGTATATCAGCCCATACTATTACATGACCGGTACCCCAATACTGTGTGGAATTATTATTTTTATGTCAATATCGCTTTCATTTGCATTGGGGAACCATAGATTTTTTAAAAATAGGCATGGATGTATCTAAATTCTATTAGTATAATCAAACTAAATTATACCACCTAAAAAAGTGCATGTAACTATAATTATCATCTATTCCCTTGCAATACATACATAATGTGGATATGGGTTACTAAATTAATTAATGTAATCACATTTCTAAGTTGATATTCCCGTCCACCGGACGGGTCAACTACTAGTTGATTCAGGTAGCTCCAAGCTCATACTACCAATACAAATAAATATACGTATTTTATTTATACAACCTAAACATCATGTACTAGTGGATCAAAAGCTGTTGAATCCAAAATCACAAAACCAAACTCAGATTAAGAAAAAAAACCCAACATTTCAGTTTCATTCCATTAAATCCAACAATTACAGATCCCCAATTCAAACTTTCAACCAAAATATTATAGAAACAGAGGATTCATTACAAGCATTGATTTAAAAAGCATGGATCTAATAATTAACCTCCAAACCCATAAAGGGTTCTTCCTTGCCTCTTGAGAGCATAGACGACGTCAATGGCCGTGAAGGTCTTCCTCCTAGCGTGCTCGGTGTAGGTAACGGCGTCTCGGATAACATTCTCCAAGAAGATCTTGAGTACGCCACGTGTCTCCTCGTAGATGATCCTCTTGACTCCGCCTCTCCTGGCGAGGCATCTGATGGCGGGCTTGGTGACGCCCTGAATGTTATCCCTCAATACCTTCTGGTGACGCTTCGCTCCTCCCTAGGGGTGGCAATCTTGACCCATAGGTTGAATGAGTTGTATCAAAATGTATAAGATGGGTCAGAATTGGTCAAACTAAAAAAAGAAAAAGATTGAAACGGGTCAAAATAGGTTGACATTTCTCGAGGTTTTTTTTTTCTTTTATGGAACGAGAAAAACGGAGGAAACTTTTTGGTGTTTTTACTTTTTAAGTTTTTTATTTATATTTCGAGTTATAATTTTTTAATTAATTTTTTTGAATTTTTGGGTGAGGGGTTTTGAATTCTCAACCCATTTTGACCCATTTCAAAACCCCTCACCAAAAAATTCAAAAAAATAATTAAAAAATTATAACTCTAAATATAAATCAAAAACTTAAAAAGTAAAAACACCAAAAAGTTTCCTTCGTTTTTCTCGTTCCATAAAAAAACCCCCGAGAAATGTCAACCTGTTTTGACCCATTTCAATCATTTTCTTTTTTTAGTTTGACCCATTCTGACCCATCTTATACATTTTGATACAACTCATCCAACCCATGGGTCAAGATTGCCACCCTTAGTTAAAAGGCATAAATGTTTCATGTGTTATATTATATATGGAAATATTTATTAAAGCTTTAATAATCATATTTTCATTCAAATTTAAAACCTATTACCAAAAACATCAATGAACACCAATAATTAACACACTATATATGAATCTTGCTGAATTACCGAAAAACACATAACGTAAAACACACTAGAACATCAATAACACATAATGGAAAACCTTGCTGAATTACAGTGTGTTTTAAAAAAGAACACCAAATTTTAGTCCAAATTTACAAAAAAAACACCAAGAACAAAAACACACTATGTTATATTTTATTTTTGACATAACACCAATAAGAGAAACACACCAACATATCTTACTTGACATAATACCAATAACATAAACACGCCAATAACAACAAAACACAACATGTTAACATGTCACTTTCTATCCACATGAACTAAAACACACCGCAAACAACATTATGAGCTAAAGCACAATTTTAACTGTGTCCTTCATTTCCGCAAATCGACGGTGCATTTATGTAACAAACTAAAATGGGGTTAGATTTTAATGTAAAAAAAAAACTAATAATGTAAATTATTAAATAATGGAATCTCAATTATTAACTTTGTAGAAAATTTCGAGTTACACTACCATTTACAACAGTTTTTACTATATGAAAGAATTTATTAGAAATATTAAATTAACTTTTTTTAACAAATTCATATACATGCATCTTAAATCTGAATCAAAATTCATAGTTACTACTTTCAAAAATAGCTTTATTTTTCAAATGAACATAAATCAATTTACTAATAAACCCGAAAACATACGGTTAGTATTATTAATAGCCAACAACTATTTTTTATGAAAACCCAAACAGCCCAACGGCTCTTTCTTCCCGCGGTCACACCCACGCCGGAACACCGCGCCCTTAACCACCTGAGGGGTGTAGCGGTGTTCGGGAGCCACGTAGGCGGCCGAGCCCCCGCTCACTCCCCACTACCCTCAGCCTAATGTGGAGTCGGTTGCGCTTATTTATATAGCCGACAATTGTAATGAGAGAAAAGACCAAATCATGTCATCTTCAATTCATTAGGCGTGCTAGGGACATATTTTGATGCATAGAACCTACCGAATCTAATGCGTGCACGAACTAAAGATCAATTATTCCCATGGAATGCGAATGGAAGCAGTATCAACAAGCCATTAGGGTCACCGGAAGGGAGTTTAACAACGAACTAATCTAATTTGTTTTTATGTTCTCATGAAAATAAGAATCTTAAATTAATTGGAAGATGAAGCCGTATAACAGGAATATTGGGTGTAGTTTTTTTTAGATTTACAATATGAATGTATCATTATAATCTATAGAATTCATTAAATATAGATCCATAAAAATAGGAAATCAATTATCATTAAAATTTACCATATTTATTTAAAATTTAACAGACCAAAATGCCCATGGGTGTTTATAATCTATGCCACATGTCAAATTGTGGTGGCTTCCTACACTTTCTAGAAAACTTCACCTTTTATTATAACACTAGGGTATTGACGCGTGAGCGCCACGGGTGAAAATATTGAAATCGTCTAATAAACACAAATAATTTTAGCCGACAATATAACCCGTTCTTGAAAGGAAGTTCATTAAACTTGTCTAAAATCGAAGGATACACGGGTCTATTAAATCATATACTGGATATAATGAATTGTTAATTAGAAGATCATCGGGAATTTGTACATTCATTTGTCGTCATTTGGACCCCCACCCCCCAACATTCCCTTTACCTATATCCAATAATTAATTCAAAAATTATTTTATCTTTTCAACATGTAAGGATTGACATTCAACTGTGAGCCTCGTGTTTTTTTGATAGTTTAAGTACATTTCATTTTGACAAGATGTAGGAAAAACTTATTGAAGTGTAATTTAAAATAAACACGAACAAAGTTCTATACAATCTAACTATTTTTTTTAACAAAAGTATCATAAATTTAATATTTACAACTCCCTAAATACTTCCTTTTATACAAGGTTTATACTTTAATTTGTTGCATTTTGTTGTTGTCAAAGATTAATATTAAAAAGAACAGATTGGTTTTTTTAATAGCTAATAACCAAACACTTAGAAACATCAATTGGCTTATATGACTTGTTTAACGATTCATAGAGCCATAACTTGTACTCTAATATTGACTTGAACTTGTTATGACTTCAACTCAAGATGCTAATAACCCATATGGTATTATAGTATTTTTCATAATACCTTACCGGAAAACCTTAATAGTTCAAAATCTCAATTGAATTATTTTATTTTGATATGGAACCTAAAGAGATTATAAGAAAATTATATAATAATTAAAATCAATACAAACAAAAAGGAAAAAGAAAAAAAACTGTTGATGAAATAATGAATAATATGAGAATCGACTATTAGAGTATCAAATTAAACCTTACTGGAAAATAATTAATCTCTCTTACCAGAATTGGCAATGGTGGAGATAGTAATCCGAAACAGAGAGAGAGAGATTATAATGGTTAGGGTTTTCAATCTTAAAATTTATATAATGTAAGTGAGATGATTTAGTATGTTTCTGAATTCTAATAATAATTAGAATAATTAATATCATAATTACATTAATAGGTTAATTATGAAATATTTGACCAGATTTTAAATATATTTAAGGAACTGAAAATTTTAAAATTTAAAATTGGATATCTTTTCAGTAATAATGAATTTTTAATCATGGTACATTTAGACATTATGGAATGTTTGACCAGTTAAATTTAAAAGTTTAAAATTTAAAACTGAAAATCATTTTAAAAATAATAAGTTTCAATCATAGTAATGTTACACATTATGAAATGTTTGACTATTGATTAAAAAATTTACCTTTGAGTTACATTTTAAAGTTTTAAAGTTTATAAAATAATTAAAATGGCATAAAACTTTGAAGACTATGGTTATAAAATGACGACACAAAATAAACATAACTAAATGTAATTATGATAAATAAAAACATATATATAGGGATAGATCTTGCGAGAAGTGATATTACAGCGAGAAGTGCACGAAGTGAAGGTTAACTCCATTAATCCCTAATTTCACTCCCTTTCATTTGATATCACATACATATATGTAGGTTGGTTGTATTTATGTCTTAATTACACATTCAAACCTACCTAGAAACATATAAATACCGAGCCACATTCAAACCTATGTACCTACACACATACAAACATACGTACATATATACAAACATACGTACCTACTCACATACATATGCACCTACACAATGCACCTACACATAAGAAAGGAAGTGAAATTAGGGATTAATAGAGTTACACCTTCACTTCTCGCACTTCTCGCTGTAAAAAAATTTCTAAAATGATCCAATACCTATATATATATATAAAGGTGGGATCAAGAGAGAACTTCTCTAAAAGAGAGAACTAGAGAACTAAATTATATCCATTCATTTTGGATAATCAGGGCTAAAAAAAAGAAATGAGTTAAGTGCCATTTTAGTACCTGTGGTTTGTCTAACCACGCAACTTTGGTACCGATTTTGAATTTATTGCAAATGGCTACCTCACATTTCTAAAACTTGCAATTTCGGTACCTTTTTCTAACTCCGTCTAACGTTGTCCGTTAAGTCAGGGTACTATGGTAACTTTATTATTTTCTTTAATTTTGTTTCTTTTCTTTTAATCAAATTCCTCTCTTTTATACTTTCCTAACCAAAAAAAATTTCTAACACAAAAGATCTCCCACCCCTGGCAATCAATGTACAAAACTTACAATGTAAATCAAAAAAATTAACATCATCTTTACAAAATCCTAAACTATCACCCCTGTTTCTTCAATATGAAATGAAATGCTGAAATTTTCCCGTATGAACCACCACACAATTTCCACCAACATAGATCTCAACAAACTTCAAATTTCAATCACATTTTCAACCTTGAACTTACAGAAAATTAAACATAAATTGATGTTAATCAACGACAACCAGGAATGAAAGATCTTGAGCGTAGCCGGAAATAATTCAAATTGATGAAAACGAGACAGAAAGCATGTTTGACAAAAGGTATACATTTTAATGGTTGTTGGAACCATCAGAAATCGGCTGCAATCTAGCCGGCCAAATCATTTTTACCATAAAAGGGTCTTTTTACAACCGTGAAAAACTAACCCCATATATATAAAATTGATGCTAATCGACGAAACTTGCCTCCAATCTGGTCGGTTTTGACCCGTTGAGCAGGCGTCAGGTGACGGATACCCTAACCCCAAACACATAGAAAAGCCCTAATCTTGAGCCCCGTTCACATCCCGCTGCTACTCAACGCCTCAATTGCTCGACATTGAAAACCCAATCCATCGTCCTCCCACGCGTTTCGATACAGCGAATTTAGACCGTCTAGTGCCGCCCCTCCGTTCATCCAGCGTCATACCTTAGAGAGAGAGAGAGAGAGAGAATAAAGATGTGCGGTGGGTGGTGGTGGTCGTCTGGCGGTTGCGGTGGGGTTGCAGTAATGGATGATAGTAGGCTAGGTTTTTGTTAAAATTGGTGTAAAGGGGGGGGGGGTCAGGGATGGACGGTTTTTTGGTTGGAATAGGGAAAGGGTGGATGAAGATGATGATGATGCATATAATTGATTAAAAGAAAAGAAAATAATAAAGTTACCAAAGTACCCCTAACTTAACGGACAAAATTAGACGGAGTTAGAAAAAGGTACCGAAATTGCAAGTTTTAGAAATGTGAGGTAGCCATTTGCAATAAATTTAAAATCGGTACCAAAGTTGCGTAGTTAGACAAACCACAGGTACTAAAATAACACTTAACTCAAAAGAAATAGATAAATAAATGGGTTTTTTTAATGAAGAGGGGTAAAATTAGGACACACCCCAAAACTGTACAACAATCCAATCCTCTCTCCCATTCGTTCTTCTCATTACTCATAGTTAGGGTCTTCACTTGATAGAAAGAAATCAAGCAGATCTCAAGAAAATCGTCCGATAATTCAAGCGAATAACATGAGAATCAAGTGAATCGATCTCAAACGCCATCAGGTAAACCTAATTTCACATATTCCGATTGTGTTACCCGCAAATCAAGAATATACTCTGTTCGTATCTGTTTTGTTGTGTTAATTTTTCAATTGGGAACAATGTATCGTAACGATTACTAAAGGAAGTCATGGACAACTCATATGCTGACATTAGTTCATTTATTTGCTTATTATTGCACATATGTAGTACATGAATCATGTTTTTCGCTGCACAATTTTTAGATATGTTAGCCGAACACAAGAATTTTAGAGTATGTGTGAATATCTGGTTATAATACATATGTGTATTGCATTATAAACTAGCTATGTTGACGCATCTAATTGTATTTGTTGATTCTTGCATATATACGGTACACAAATCATGTATTTGACTACACATTTTTTAGATATGTTAGTCGAACATATGCAGCAATTATACCATATTTGTTAATATCAAGTTATAATGCATATGTGTATTACATTATAACTTAGCTTTGTTGATTCGTCTAATTGTATTTGTTGATTATTGCACATTTTAAAGAGAGAACTAGAGAACTCTACTAGAACCATTAATTTTACTTGATCAATGACTAAAAAAAGAAGGGGGGGGGGGAAGAAAAAATATGGGGTCTTTTAACGAGGGAGGGTAAAATTGGAATTGCACAAATCTGAACTATCATTCATCAAGAGTCGTGCATCATCTCATCATTGGTCAATAACTAAGGTTTCTTCAAAGTCACATTTTCGATCTAATTCAACAAATTGATGGAAAAATCAAGCAAAAAACTTAGAAACAACAGCAGGTAAACGGGACTAATCATTCAATTTACACTTGATCATTGCTAATTAGGCGCTATTTCACACCAATACTCTGTTTTTTAATGAATATAAACATATTGCTGATGAACGTTAATTACATTGATTTTTTATGAAATTTATGAGCGATGTGTATATGTAGCGTGCACATTTATATCAGTTTAGATATCTTATGTAACTAGTCGAATATTACATATATGTGGTACATAAATGATGTTCTTACTGCATATTTTTAGTTATATTTTATATATGTATTGTTATAGCAATGTTAATGTAACCATACATGTTGAGTATGCATATGTGTAAATAAACATGTTTTGGTTTTTTTGGGCTTAATTGATCAATATATGCTTAATTTATCATTCGATTCGGAATGCCCTCCAACTGTTCGATAAAATGTCTAAATGAGCTCGTTTTGGTAATCACATGATTGCTTGATTATTTTGCAGAAATTTTGTTTAGTTATTAAAGCTACTTATTTGAATAAATTTGATAATTGGTACTTGAATCATATTCCACTGTCATGTTAACTTTTCTTCATAACTAATGCAGCTACATTTTGCTAAAATATTTGTATATTGTTTTAGACTATGACATTGCCTATATGACACCGACATGAAAACAACATAGGGTAAAAGAAAAAAAAGAAAGTGAAACAGGGGAAGTTAGTGGACAATGAAGACGATGTTGATTCTGAAAATCAACGGTGAATAAAACAGTTTTGATGGTAGACTTTATATATTTTATTACATATAATTCACATTGTATTATGATTGCATACGTTCGTATCAATGACCTTATATATATTTCACAGACATGAAGACCACAAAAGGCCAAGAAAATTGAAAAAAACAACATTACTTGACAAGGAATACAAGCTTGAGGAGCATGGGGAGGAAAATGATGATGAAGATGACCAATTTATAAAATATGATCCGTATAAGTTATATGCAGCACCGATGCATTACATATATGCAACACTGAACATACACATATGCAATACTGTATTTCATATATGTTGTACATGTGAAGTATTGATGTATAACATTTATGTAGTAAATAAATGATGTACTTTAATGCATATGTTAGTTATATTGCATATTTGTAGTTTTTGAAGTGATAATGATGGTGTAACTATATATGTTTAGGTATATTATGTATGTGTAATATGTATATTTGAACTTAACAATGTCAATGTAGCCACATATATTTATTAGTAATACATATATGTAGTGTATCTAGAAATTGTGATAATAATGTTAATGCGACATTTGTTTAGGTATACTGCATATATACAATATTTCCATTACATATATTTTTTAAAGCACTATTATATGTTTGTATTAATTGTGTATTACATATACGTGTTACACTAGTACTACTATATTACATATTTTCAGAACAATTGTATTACGTATATGCAGTACTATTGTATTACGTATAAACACTAACCTATTTATTTAGTTTATATATAACCAGGTGATGGAGTTATGGTGTAAAGCGGTTCCACAAATCCCGTTTATAACGTGGTTTAAAAAATCAACTAGCTGCAGATTGGTGGTCTATAACATACCATCAACTCGTCCCTTAGACCCCGTTTCAAAACCCGGAATGACCCGTTTGTAGATGGTCTGATTCCGATTCAAATCGTACATGTTGCACACTCCTATATCGGACAATATAATTTTGGAACCATTACTAACACATTGTATTCAAAACTAAGTATGTAAAGACTACAATAATGACCAAAGCATTCATAACCCAATGCATCTTCCTTGTATAAATATTTAAAGCAAAATAATTTACTCATCATCTATTTCTTGCTCATTACATCATGTTAATATGCATGCATCAACGCCTGCTTTATGTGTACGCTCATTACTTGATGGTGTAGATTTGCACTGTGGTGAAGTAGGCTACCAAAAGGGATGATGGTAATGGTAATTTCTTGTATGTGGAAACAAAAATTTACCCATATAAAGCTCAACCAACAACCAATATGTCACATATCTACAGTATGATCTAAATCAGCTCCAAAACTGCATAACACAATGTTTGAATAGTCACAAGCTGCATATCTGAATTATTATTATTACGTATATCTAACATTAGCAATTATGAATATATGTAATAGTCAGTATTACACGTGTGTAATACTTGATATGCCACATCGGTAATACATGAAATACATATATGTAATATTAAATAACAGGGGCAACAATAATTAGTGTCGGACATAAAAACCCAATAACCCAAACTTGAATTTGCAATATTAAATTTTGTTCTTGGTCAAGTCATGTTTCTCTTATATTTTGGTTTTGAGGCGGGTATTTGGCTAGGACAAGGGTTTCCCGAGTTTTTCAGGTCCCACCTAAATTTGTAATCAAATGTATAAAAACATTTATGTTGTTACCATATTTGTGGGCATGCTAATCTTGTTCCTTCCCTTTAGGCTTTGACCCCTTATAAATATGAGTTGAACGTTGTCATAGTACTTATTTAAAAATCAAATTAACATAGACAAAAAAACAGAAGCATGAATCAAAGTTCAAACTTACAACAGTTTTCGTTTAAGATCATCATTAATCATCTCTTTACTTCGTTGGTTTTCAACTAGTTTTCATTGAGACATTTCATCAAACAGTTGGAGGGCATTCTTAATCAAACAATTGATTAACGTACGTTGATCGATTAACCACAAAAACTGAAAATCCATATTGTACTAATCAATTAAATAAGAAGAATCAAGACCCAAATTTAATATATACTTCAACATAGAAAGAAAACAAATGAACCCCCTACAAAATAAGTAAATACTACACATGTGTAATACTAAGTGTTGCGGTATTGCACGTACACATCTTGTCCATTTACCTAAATCATCTTTTAAATCCATTTCTTAATACATGTGCGTGATGCATGTATTACACGTATGTAATACATGTATTACACATCATAAGCTTAATCAAAAAATTAGGTCTAATTGAGCACCCTGTCATACTAATTCCAAACCAACTCATAATTAACAATCAATTGTCTATTAATCATGTCGTAACTCACGAGTAATCAATTAAACTATCAAGTTAATACATGAAACAAGCAGATTATCAATCAATTTATTGATTAAAGTAAAAAAATAGGAAAAAATAAAATATTCGAATAGAAATACCTGCAATTGACATTATAAACGACTGAAATAATCAATCATTGTGGTTTTGAACAATAAAGATGGTTTGTGTCAATATAATTGCACATGGAGGTCGACGTGTCTGTTTAACAGGGGAGAGATGTTTTTTTTGTTATAGGCAATTTACAAATCTAACCCTAGAGTTAGGAGCTCTCTAGTTTTCTCCCTAACAAGGAGTTCTCTCTTGATCCTATATATATATATATATATATATATATATATATATATATATATATAATAGAATTGACAATCACAAACTTTGAATTAGTAATTTAAGATGGTGAAATATTTCTCATCAAAAGATAATTGCAAAATAACCATGTACTTTACTAGACTAAACCACATGTATAACAAACCAAAAAAATTAAATAAAAGGAAGAAGTAAGGAAATGGAAGAAGGAAATTCCATCCCACATTGGTGGAGGAAAGAAATGGAGAAGGAACCACCATAGTATAAATAGGTTTGTAAACTCTTGTCCCACATCGCTAGATTAACAAACTAGTGAGCTCTTTATAAGAAAGGAAATTTCTATGTTAATGTTCTTATAAGGCATATCACACCCAGTGGTCCTAGCGGAGGGTGCGAAGCACCCGAACGAGCACGGGCACGAGCACGGGCGGAGTGCGATGGGCGCAATGTGGCGCTTTGATGGCGCACTTTGCACTTCGCACGCTCGCATCGCCGCTTAAGGGCCGCCTTAGTATTTTTGTTGGGAATTAAAATAATAATAAAATAAAAATAAAATCAAAATCCTTCCATCGCGTACCGCGACGGGTTTAGGTTACCCATCGCGTACCGCGACGTGAAGGTTACGCAGATGTGACACGTGGCGTGCCACGTAGCAGGCCTAGGGCTGACTCAGCGAAGCTATAAGATGCTTCGCGGTACGCGACGGCTTTCTATTTATGGCCATCGCGTACCGCGATGGGGTCCGAAACTTGCTATAAATAGGAAGTGAACGGGACATCCCAAATTCGCTCAAAATTCTTTCTTTCTCTGAATACACACACATATTAATATATATATATATATTAAGGATATAATACCGAGTTGTCGTAACGATATCCTATCCGATCGAAAGAAATATACACGAATCCAAAAGCTCTGCCTGACAAGGTATGACATTGTGCCATCGTGTAAAGTTTCTACTCTCGTGATTATCGTTATGATTGTTGGTTTTATACTAATTTAAATATACTACATTGTGTTTATCCTAGGTACTTAATACCAGGAAGTGTTCTTTAATATATAAACTTGAAGGTGAGACATTCGAGTTTTTATACAACTCACATTTGCGTGAGATAACTATTTTTCCGACACTGTCATGGTGATTTCAAAACATATAAAACCCATGATAGATTGTCTAAATATTTTCAAATGTATTTATAAAATATTTTAAATACATTACAGTGATTAAGTCTCTGTAGACTTACGGAATGGTTACTACTGGTATTATGGGGTTTTGTATACAAGGCTTGCCTACTGGGCTATTACACGTTACTTATTGGACAAGTGTTAGCCAATAAGTAATATGACCACAGTCATAGATACGGTCGAGTGACAAGTACCTTTCGGTAATTTGTAAGCAGGCAGATGTAAAAACATCTTAATGTTGTAACTGTAAACTGTGTCATTTTCAAATGAATGTACTCACCAGTATTTCTTGCTGATCAAATATTTTAAACATGTTTCAGGTGACTTGTTAAAGACAAAGGAATGATGTATGTGGGCTTCCATCTTAAATAAGTGGCTTGTCACCAGAATAAAGAAACGTGTTTTGTAAATTATGGTTTAACCCTATAAAACTTATGTTTGTATAAAAAGGGATTTAATTCCCGATTTATCATAATAATAATCATAGTGTTTTTATAACTCTGATCATTTTCCTAACTACGGTTTTGATGAAATTTTCCGCTGCAAAATAATTTAATAAACACCGATACCACCAATCAATGTTCACGGCTTCCCATCCCGGGGTATAGGGGTCGGGGGTTGTGACAACATGTTTTATATAATCATTAAGTAAAACAAAGCTTCTTCATAGATTTTAGATGGTGAATGGAGTTTAGCTCATAATGAGCATGTTTATGAGCATTATGATGAATGATAATAACAAACACATGATTAAACTAGAACAATCTAACCAAATGTGGATGAATCTTCCTTCTTAATGATGATGATGATGGTTAATGATGATGGTTGATGGTGATGACCTCGAAGCCTTCAAACTCTTCACTAGATCTTCAATGTGAGTGTTAGTGTGTGTTTTTATAAGTGAAAACCAAATAGAATTCTTTTCAAGGTACACCAAATGAGTGCAACATGAGCCACTATTTATAAGCAATCTGGAGTGAGAAGCACGGCCCTGTGCTTACGTAGGCACGTCCTCGTGCGTTTTTATGACATGCGCTAAATTCATTTTGTCTTTTCTTGTAGACGACCACGGCCCGTGGTTGAGGAGCACGGCCCCGTGCTTTTGTTCCCAGTTTTGTCTTTTCTTGTAGATTTTTGTCTTTTCTGGTGTTCAGAAGTATGGGGGCGTGTTTCTTGAGGCATGGGGGCGTGTTTCTTGTGTTTTCTTCCGTTTTTCTTCGTCTTTTCACTTGTTTCTTCGTTTGGGGCTTGATTTCACCTGCAATTACATTTTATTATGATTAGTAGTCTTATGTGCTATGTTTTTTTGATAGAAATTACAGTTTTTAGAGATTATTTGATGCTGAAAAGATGTATAATTTTATGTACATCAATGTACTATGTTGCAGCAAAGAAATTATGAGATATTTAAAGGGGACTTTGGATTATGGGTTATGGTATAAAAGAGGATGTGAAGGAAAGCTGAAAGTGTATAGTGACAATGATTTTGCAAGTGATTAATTATGATGATAGAAAAAAGCACATCATGCTATGTGTTGTTATGGGATGATACAACAATTAGTTGGTCCTCTAAGAAGCAAAATGTTGTGGCCTTGTTATCCACTGAGGCTGAGTATGTTGCACCAGCAACATGTGCTTGTCAAGTTGTTTGGGGTCGGGGTATTTTGAAGAGTTTGGCATTAAGATGGAAGGAAGAACAGTAATAAATTGTGACAACACTTCCACAATTAAGTTATCAAAAAATCTGGTGTTTCATGGGAGATGTAAACACATTGGTGTTCGATTTCATTTTCTACGTGAACTAGTAAGTGAAGGAAGTATTGAGCAAGAGCATTGTGGAACACGAGAATAGATTGCCGACATTTTGACAAAGCCCTTGCATAGAGAGGCATTTTTTAAGTTAAGAGATCAGACGGGGGTATGTCCTTTTGCAGACAAACAAGACAAGAAGTCCCTGTCATGTTTGAGGGAGGGTTTGAAGGAGTAGTTGCACATTTTCTTAATATCATTAGAAGATCCATTGGAGTATTTTGAATAGAGTTGATTTGGTCTTGCAAGTGGGAGGAAGGGTTCTCCAGTCTACCAAGTCTTTAGCCTAGTCTTCATTTATTTTAGTTAATTTATTTTTTTGTCCTTTTTATGCATCATGTTTGTTATTTCCTTTGACGTATTTATAGCATGTTGGCTTCATAATTGAATCAAGCTTTTCGTTACTGTGATATCCAATATAATAACTAGTTCAATGATCACACTTCGGTAACCGTCGACCTTTTAGGATTTTAGTCATTGATGTCGTCAACCTCCCACTGAAACACTCCTTTTCTATATTGAAACCGTCGCTTGGTAATTATGGCAATTATGTTTGGCATCAAAGCACGACAACACCTTTCTTTACACTTCATTACTTACGAGTGGTGTTTGCTTTATTTATTATTTTTTTTTTGGAGTTTCATGATAATCTTTTTTTAAAATCTAACCAATGCCCGAACAAATTGCATTTTGGATTTTGTATTGGGTCGTGTCGGGTTTCCCATTGTGTCTGAGGGTTCTTTCTTTGTCTTGGGCTAAAAAGGGTTTAGGATATTGTTGGATCAATTGCATTTTACAATGGGTCTGTTATCCCATCTACCTATACTTTACGGACAAATCTTTCCGGCAGTTTTTCACAGTGGGCTGCTATTTCCTGAACTTGATTCTTCATGGACTTGTGATTTTTCAGAGCAACTGTCGACTGGGATGCAAGTTGTAGTTATTGATAAAATTGATTCATTCAAATGCCCAAGGATGCCAACTTCCCAAGTACCTGGATCGATTGAATGTTCGATTCTTCTTTGATCGATCGATATACTCATCAATAAAGACAATTTCACATTAAAGCAAGACAATTTCGCATGTAATTCAATTAGACATTCCACATAGGTTGCCAAGTGCGCAAGTTTTCATTTTTAAATTTCCCATTCATGAATGGTAAAATGGAAAATATGGTGTTGGTAAGAATAGAATTCACTACCTAGCTTTTAAAATGTTTGTGGCTTACCAACTCAACTAGAAAGAATTGATATTAGCCTTCTCTTTTTCTTAATTGGTATATATTCACAACCTTCCATTGTGATTTCTTTTAAAATAAAAATACAAATTATTCTTACTAATCTACGTATTTTAGGAAATTATTTATATCTTATGAATCCATAAGATATGTTATTATGTATATTATTGAATTTAACTTGTTTATTTTATTTTTTTAACGATCTGCGTATCACAAGCTCTATCCTAGTGGAACAATAAGACTAGTTCGCTACAATTAATGGATTGGGGTTTTTAACCAATACCTGATCATACCCGAACCCGGTTCCATACCCGAAACCTGGTATTTGAAAAACATGATTTTTGCACCTCTAGGTACGGGTATTGTCTCTAAAAACATACCTTATTTGTAACATCTGGAAATTAAAATAAGTAATAAAAAATATTATTATTTTATGTAAGAGAAAAATCATTTATTTTTTATTTGCGGAGAAGACTGCTTAAGGCTTAATAGTTTTCTCAGTTCGCTTATATAAAACCAATCAAGAAGACTAGTTACTAGCCATAAGTTTTATTATATATATTACTATTTAATGACTTGACGTGTGCCATTTTATATTGATGTTTAGACCCGTGATTGTTTAAGTTAATTATGATATGATTTTGTCATGAATGGTTTTTATGTGGTGGATCATGATCATGTGATGTATGACCTTATAATTCATTGTAAACATTAGTGTTAGAATAGTAAGAGACAGTCTCTTTTAAGAAATGAGACGAGATTTGCTAAGTTCAGATGAGGAAGCATATCATCGGGGACTTCCAAGGACAAGCTACATGAGATAGCTAAAGCTCATGAGCATCACTCGATGATTGTGAGGCAGAGGATAAACCGATAAGGTAGGAAGCTAAGACGGTCCAAGAAAGTGTGTGAATATAGGAAGCGTTCCATTTACAAGGATTAAGCAGGTTTCGAGGATGAAACCTCTTATAAAGAGGGTAGACTTGTAACATCCGGAAATTATAATAAATAATAATAAATATTATTATTTTATGTTAGAGAATAATCATTTATATTTTAATAAATAATTGGCTAATAAAGGGTGAGCTTAGAACATAAAGTATGGACTAAGGAGTGTTTTGGGCTTAGGGTCCATGGGCATGGGTATTTAAACCCATTAAACCTCTCCTAAACTCTAGATCTTACACTTTCCATATTCACCAATACACTCAAAACACACACCTCTCTATAATACTTACAACATGATTTAAGAGCGAGATCCAACCGTTGAGCATTCATTCGTGTCGAGTAACGAGGAATATCTAGACTTAGCATTATACAAGATCCAAGTTTTGAACCAAACTCAAAAAGGCATGTTTTATGCATAAAATCTTGATTCGTTATGTTTGGTTCGTTAAGAATTATAAGATCTAGCTAAGTCGGGTTGTACAAATCGATAAAGGTTCGAACTTTATCCTAAACGAGCTAGATCTTAGTTGAGAATAGTAATAATAATGATAAAGATAATAAATAATATTAATAATAGTAGTGTTAATAATAATAATAATAATAATAATAATAATAACGCAGCAGCAAGCTCATGTTATAATGATAATGATAATGATAATGATATCGTTAGAAAGAAAAAGAATGAAAAAGGAAGAAAGAAAAGAAATGGAGCAGCAAAATATAATATAAATTCGAGCCATATGGAACGTTTACCATCTGAACGTTGTTGTTTAGTGGTTAAGGTTTGATTTTGAGAGTTGGAGTTCATGGGATCGAAACCCGTTCAGCGAACGTCCAACATATTTTTTTTAGTATAGCGAACAATGAACAACTAAGCTTGCTTACCCATAGACGAATAGTTGGGCCGAACCCCGATCCGCGAAACCAGAACCACGAACACCCGTGACCCAGATCATCGAACACCGAACCCACCCATATTCGAACCCTGAACCCATACCCGAGCCCCGATCCACTAACACTTGACCCGAACCCGAATGACGAGCTGATGGTTAAGGAGCCTAATTAATGAGTTTGGGCCTGAACCAAGATTTTTAAACAGCAAACTAACCTCGTAAGCCTCGATGGTAAATTCTGTTAAGTATTTCCATTACCTAAACCCGTTTAATTTTATAGATTTGAAACCGTTAATGAAGGGAACAAGGAATAAATAGAAGGACAAGAATTGGATAACTTAGGAGGACTAAAGTTAGAAGCTTATACATATCTAACTAACATGATATGTTAACTTAGTTAACCTCGTTAACTAGATTTAACCAAGTTATCTAACCTAGTTAGTGAGTTAATTTATTGAGCTCGGTTAATTAATACTTATGTGTTAAACAATTAGCCGTGTCTAGTTGAGAAGGGAATCACTAGTTATTTTGGGATACACGTGATCCAAGTGAGTTTCTAGGCCTCTTTTCCTTTTGAACGTTTTGGAGCTATATGCATACTCGTAGGAAGAAAGTTGATACACCTCGCTTTAATTTTGTGGTGTATATTGTATGTTGCGTTATATAAATATTATGTATTTATATTGAATGTATGGAAGAACATGTTTGTCGGTGCGTGAACAATCTCCGGATTTACACGTGTCATGAAAGAATGTGTGTAAGTTAAATGTATGCCAGTAAGTACATGCTTACTAGTATAGGTTCCTTACATGGATAATAGTTAGTGTTCCTTAAATGGATATTATATAAATAAGTATATGTTCCTTGTATGGATAATAAACGTTGTTACTTCTATGGATAATATATAGGGTTCCTTGTATGAATAATATATAGGGTTCCTTTTATGAATAATATATAGGGTTCCTTGTATAGATAATAAATTTTGTTCTTTCTATGAATAATACACGTTGTTCCTTCTATGAATAGTATATAGTGTTCCGTATATAGACAATAGTAAATGTTCTTTTAATAGATATTATGTAACGTTCCTCTTATGGATATTTATAAAAGTTGTTAAGTGCAAAGAATAAAGCTAGAACTCACCCAGCGTGTAGCTAACTTTTAGTATGCATGCAAGTACTTTTGATGATCTTGCAAGCATGAGGTGCATACGAGGCTATCCATATTGAAGATTAGTTGTAGAATGAAGTTTAATGTAAAATTTTTAATTTCCGCTGCAGATTGTATATACCGCTGTAACAAACTGAGTTTAAGAGTAAATCCAACGCTAAAGTAAGGCTATCTTTATATCACTAAGTAAATAAAACTATAAACTAACAAAGCTAATAGCAATATGAAACTGTTATCTTACCTAATTACGTTATCCTGTTTAGCTTTTCCAAGCTTGATACTTGTTTAACCCGACCCGTTTAACTTGAAACCCAATTACAATTTATCTTGTTTATTTGTTCATTTACCTAATCAACTCCCCTAGCGACCTCACATTATAAACTTGCTTAGTGAAAGTACTTAGATGACATTATAAACTTACTTCCATTTCAAATAATGAAATAAATTAATTTCAACACAAAATTATAACATAACTATGGCATTGCATTTAAAATATTCATTTCACCCCTATGCAATTTCATAAATATGCAATTAATACTATATATCTAAGTAACCAAAAATCAACTAACAAACAATTAATTAAGAAGATAAATTTGCAGTTTATAATATAAAATATAAATTGTACAATTAACGCCTCAGCTTCTTCACACTTGAAACCCTAACGTACAATCTTTACCCAAAACAACTACGCGGCGGCCGGCAACCTGGACGCAAAACCCATAACCGGATCATCCTCTTCACCCGCATCCTCTTCAAAATTCAACGCGTAGCTAAGCGGATCATAACTGAAATCAGCAGAGGAGCGGCGGCGGCGGTGGTTGATCGGAGTGAAGAGGCTGTGGCACTTGTGTCTGATGTCGACTGATTTGATCCATTGCGTTGATGGGAATAGAGGACGCTTGGTGGAAGGTGGTAGGGTTTCACGGCGGCTGCTGGTGAAGCAACATGCTAAACAGAACAAGTGTCTGATCTTATCTTTCAACGAGAGTTTGTGTGTGTCGCCCATTTTTCGAGTGGATGATATTATTATTATGGTTTTGTGAATAAGGTTAAGCTTAAGGTGGTAACAAGGAGGAAAAGGACTGCAAGTTTCATCCTTGATGTTCTCATTGTTCACATATTTGGTACCTCTGAGTTGTAATTATATTTGATTCATATCTTCAATTAGGATATTCACGAGTTTTCCATATTGCTGCCCAGTTTTAGAGCATTCACATCCCATCCCCTATAATTATGTGTAAGGAGTTTGTAAATTATAAGGTGCGGTTGTGAGTGATTGTAATTGTAAATTATAGGGTGGAGAGAGAATTGTAGTTAATTTTTGTAAATATGGGGAATATTGTTTGCCCCTATTTATGTTTTAATATTTGTTGGATTGGTTGTGAGTAGAGGAGAAAGAAAACTGTAATGATAAGGTATAAAAAATATTATTTAATTGAACAAGAGAGAGAATTGTAGTGTTTTTTAGTGTAATCATAGAGATAGAGATGGAGAACGGGTTAAGAATGCTCTTACATGTGTTTTTTATTACTACTTTATTTATTTATTATTATTTTTTATCTGCTAATTTCTTTTAATTCTTTGTTTATGGTACTTGAACCCTTTAGACTTTTATAACTTATATAAACTTTTGATTTTATACAGGGATAAAATTTATTAAATTGATATTATTATAGTTTAATGAACATCTATGTATAATATATATAAATAAATTCTTAAAATCTCTCTGGTTGCTCTCTACTTTTTCTTAAGTTATCGGATTGCTTTATTTTTAATGAAGGTTTATCATGCATTTGACCTGAATTCAATGATATGGATCTCACCAAACCCGGATAACCTTAAACGAGTTCTACCATCTCACTAAATTAAAACTTAATCTCATCAAATATTTTATATAAAAACTCTTATAAAATAGAGATATACTAAAATTTAATATCTTCTTTTTTTTTAAAAAAATATTTGTATTTAAGAAAAAATTTTATAGTAAAAATAAAATAAGCGGGTCATGGGTCTCATCAAAACCAGATAACTTTTAAGGTGGGTTATAACAGCTCATTTATTTGTGAAACTCTTTTATCATCAAATCTTAATTACATTATTAGCTTCTTTACAGTAAATAAAATTAAAAAATCAAAATTAATATAAATATTAGAACGAATAATGTAAAACAACCTCGTATTACGGGGAAAAAAAGTACTTCTATATATTTGTTATCATAAAGAAAAATAAAAAACATGGGCCTACTATTTGGACTAGGGGTGAACAATTTAACCGTCATAACCGTTAACTGAACCATAATCGTCATAACCGAACTAATTTTAACCGATAACCGTTATAACCGTTGGGTCGGTTTTAATGAATTTTTGAAAACCGCCAAATGCGGTCGATTTTGGTTAAAGATACTTCCAAACCCGTCATAACCGAACCGGCCCATTTATTTAACCAAATATGTTTGGGATTTAATTCCAGCACATATTGTCGGATTATACAATTTTGTTGTGTCGGTTCAACTTTTATTATCAAATTAAATTAAATTAAATTAAATTTCATTGTTAGATTATATAAAATTTTTGTAAGAATCACCATGGTGATGACATGTGTCAATTAGAAAGTTTTGTTTATTATATAGTATATATATGTATATATACGTTAAGGTATGATGTTATATATATATATATATATATATATATATATATATATATATATATATATAATCATATGAAATGGAGTGAAATTAGGGATTAATGGAGTTATGTATTCACTTCTTGCACTTCTCGCTGTAATATCACTTCTTGCAAGATCCATCCCCTATATATATATATATATAATGAATGAAGCATGATTGAACCTTAGGGTCGTGTACTGGAGATGAAGGCGAATGAAAAAGGGCACACTAATGTTTGTTGAGTGCTTTACGGTTTTGGAAGGAGGGGTGCCGATTATGGGAAATTAGGTTTAACGAATGAATGAAAACATGGAGTAAATGATGGAGATGTTATAACCCGTTTAAGGTAAATGGATCAAATCGGGTTAAATCAATGAGAGACCTCCATTCAGAAATCAAGCAATCTGGTGGCTTTAGCGGATTGGGGGAGCAACCTGAGAGCGACACGTATGATTTTATGATAGACAATTATATAGATAGTTAGATATAAGAAGAAAAAATAGAAATAACAGACAATAATTACATTTCTTTAGGCATGGGTTACCCCTCCCTATCCCTCTCTCATAGTCACACTATGGTTAAGTATTTGGAATAGGATGTGCCCTTTGAAAACCTTGAAGCGATGTTAGGGTCTGTTTCCTTTCGATCCTTAAGATTAGGCTAGCTTTTAGGTGAGCTTTGACTTATTGCTTAGGTGCATTGTCAAGTCCTCCAAAACAGTTTAATACGATTTTAGTCTTTTAGATGCATTTTATTAAATTTACATCTCTAGTTGGTTTTACGTGTTTTTTCTTACTGTCTTTGCTTCATCGTATGTATGTAACACTGTAATTTCTTATAAATGACGAGGGTTGTAAGATTTTGTGCATGCCTCATGTTTTGCTAAATATAAAGTCACGGGTTCATGTATTCATCTATATGTTACTTCTTAGACGCACAATATTGAGATGAAACAATGTTGTTTTCTAGTTAAATCTGTTACTTGTTTTCTTAAACTTTCATTTTGAGAGTGTCCCCTCTTGGAAAAGAACTAGGGTATCAGAAATTCAAAATCCATTTATGCTGATATCATATATCATTTTCTTGAAGATATTGTAGAACAAGTAGCATATAACTTCAATACATTTCGGGGCATTGGCATAGCTTTTTTAAAAAAAAGGCATTTGATCCTATATGGTTGTGCTATTATGTCTCATCAATAAAACTGATTAATTTTGAGTAATATTTGTTATCTGAGACCTAGTATTGGGTTGTAACTTGTAATGAATCTGTGTCCCTACCTATGTCAACAGTTGAAGGTACCTCCACATTTTGAACACCGGACTTGTTTTCTACTTATGAGATCAACAAGAACTTTGCTCTCAGTTGATCAACTTCTGTAACAAAAATCAGTTATTAAAGTATGGCAAATTACGTTGCAAGTTGCAACTTTAGATAAAATAAAAATTTTACCACAACTTTTTAAAGAAGTAAACTGAAGTTATATTAAACAAATAGGCTTCTAATTGATAGATATTCATTTTAGATAATACAGATAAAGGAAAAGTTTTAGGGGGAGTTTGTTAATTGGAGTGTAATAATCAATCAAAGTCACATTTTTGTCATCTTTAACTTTCAAAAGTACTAAAAAAAAGGATAACATGTTTCTGTTTTTCGTCATCAAACATAATCTAGATTATATAATTCCTTTTTAAGTTTTATTCACTGAAAAATCAGTGTAAGTAATAATAACTTAAAAGTTATAATATCATATTTTCTTTTCTGATTTGAATATATTTCTTAAATTAGAGTGAAGTTTTCCAAAGTTTTGTTTGATCACATAAGAATAATTAACAAAGTGTAAAAATAATATAAAGCAGAGCTAAAAGTATGAAACACGTAAATATACTATACAACTAAATATAATAAATAAATATAGACTCAAAATATTGGTCAATTTATTTATTTATATACATTTAACAGTTATACGACATGATATGATTTTCTTCTAGACTGAAATAACACGTGGAGTCCCCCGCGTGTTCTCCTTACCCTCAAAGCAATGACGAAAATGAACCCTGGACTAAAGCTAATTTGATAAAACCCCGCCTATAGTTTTGTTAATTGTGATGCCACCCTTTAAGTAACTTATGAATAAGTTTTATTTATTTATTTATTTTCCTAGAGACAACTTTCATTAGAAACGGCCTAACTAGAAAGGTGCTAGAGGCCTGAAACAACAAAACAACATTTAAAAGTTAAAACTACACCAACTCATCCAAGACAACGACTTGAACAAAGATATAATTTTTATCCAAAGATACCCCAAAAATTTAACGTTCTTCACCACTTCGGAGGTCGACCAATTTCTGGCTAAGAAGCCGACGTCATTTCTTGTCTTCCAAATACACTAACAAGCCGTCATGACTATCCCATGCATGTAACACCTTTTCTTTTTCTTGCAAATCGGAGTCGATAAGAATAACATAAGAAGATCACGCACATATAAGACGTAAATCAAAGGAACCTTGCACCATAATCTAATCAAATTACAAACCGAGTTGGCCACTTGGCAAGAGGTAAAAAGGTGGCCGAAGTTTTCTTGGCCGCAGTTGCACAAAATGCAGTCTGCTAAAATCACCGGAATTGAACGATGCGCAAGACCTTCTCTAGTGGCCAATCTAAGAGCACAACAGGTTCTCCATACTATATGAGTGTGTTCTTCATTTCGAGGGGGTGGTTGGAGTGGTTGTGAATGGAGGAAAAAGAAAATATTACTATTCATGGTTAAATTTGGAGAAACATTGTTTATCCTTCATAATTTTTTAATATTTTTTGAAATTGCATATAAGTGAAGGAAAGAAAAAAATGTAATAATAAATGTATTAAAAATTATTATTCAATTAAAATGAAAGAAAAAAAGAAGTTATTTGTAATGTAATTTTAGATTTGAAGACATAAAACTAATGGGGAATGCTAAATAGGTAATAGTTGACCACAAACAAAGAATATATTTCATTTGCGAAAGATGATTCTAAATGCTTGATTGTGCCTGTTTTTCAAGATTGTTTCTAAAAGAACTCGATAACCAATGCCAGTTATTTACATGTTAGTTATTGAAAAAATCATATAATATGTTGAATTAGTGTTTGGGTTAATATTAGTTAAGATAAAGTGATAAACTATGCATGCAAGTTTATAATACGAGAATACGATCATCAAAGCTTATTAGCTTACGGACACACGAGTCACGACATCTCTTGTGTCTTGCTATTATTATGGGTTGTTAATCTTCCACATGAATCAAGGTGGGTAAAACTTTCTTATATTTCTTATGATATTCCTTTAATAGTTTCTTATGGACATTAATACCCGCACCCTATGCACAATCCTGTATACTTTTAAAATTAAATTTTGTTTACAAAGTTAGTGAATTAAAAATAAAATTTAATAATAATATTACTTAAATGTAAAATCCACTAAAGTGGCCCAACTTCATAAAGTGTCTCATTTTGAATAAATATGATGCACATTTCGCTTGCTTCCATCGAGTAGTTTCTTGTAATGATCAAGCACTAGATCCAAAGCCCTTTGTGCTTTTGTTGATTTCCGACTACTCGTCGTGCATTTATTGTAAGAACCGCCTCTCGACTTTTTTGCTTGAATCCATTTGAGTGAATGTGGTAGAAAGTGGTACACAAATATGGTTGAATATAGTATAAGCGAGTGTATGTATGATTGTATGGTGTAAAATTTTTAGAGAGACATGAATTAATTTTTAGTGTTTAAAATAAAATCATTTACTTATATTATTACTTTTGTTTTTTGAAAATAGCATCAAATGGTCAGGTGACCATTACCCAATGGCACCAATCTTCAAATGCTAAAACAATTTCACTATGCCGAGACCTCAGCGACAGTGTTGCTCCCAAACCTCGGTTGAGAAGGTGGCCCAAGTACCTTAAGAAATAGACTTGATTAATGAAACTGTTGGGAAGTAGATAAGTAATACCAAAATCACCTTCACGTATTAGGCACGTGCTTACATTTATGTTAGTTTTACACCTGTTTGCCTTAGGCAATGAAACCCGAACCCGATGGGAAAACCCGAAACCCGTCTTAAATGGGAGAGGTAATACCCAAACCATTAGGGTCTAGGACGAGTTTGGGATTAGTTTTGAAATTTTTTGCGGGTATGGGACGGGTTTGGGATTTCTAATATACCCGATTACCCGACCCAATTACCCGATAACATAAACCTGTTTACCCGATTATATACCCGATGTACCCGATATAGCTTATTATATTATATATATACTATATTCCAAATATATTATTTGTCGACACTTGTTTAAGTCAATTATTTGTGACATTTTATCTTTATAGTAACTATCTTTGTAATCGATAAGTTACACTTTGTAAAAACCCGGTAGAAACCTAGCGGGTTTTGAGCCTGGTATACCCGACGGGTATTTTATCGAAACCCGATAATAAACCCGAAACCATATGGGAAAACCCGAAACCCGACGGGTAATTACCCGATTAAAATCCGACGGGTTTAGGATGGATTTTTATAACCGGATATGGGTTTGAGAATACCTAAACCCGACCCATTACCATCCCTAGGCTATAGTGTTACAAAAATGGAAACAATAAACTCATCAATGCAACTTTTGAAAGTTAGCATCCAGTTATGTCAATTCACCAAAACCATATGTACCATACATGTAAAGCACTATCATATTTATTTTCCTCCTAAAGACCAAAAAGTTACATACATCAACAAAAAGCATCAATCAATGCATACGACACAACAACAACATTATGGTTGAAAATTAGTAATTTACAATTATACCCTTGACTCACACTTTTTCATTAGCATTCCTCAGGGTCATTCTCGTCCATACTACGTAAAATTAATAAGAAAACTGAAAACATCTTTCCCATTTGGGACTTGTTTTTTTCTCCGTCACAAGAAATTTGCAGAAACAATGAATAATAATCATAAAATAAAATAAAAAAAGAAACCAAAAAAACTATGGATTATCTTTGATTATGACGTTTTCTTGATAAAGGCAGCCGCAGCTTTCTTGTCTTAGATTTTATAGTGGGTCAGACACCTGTCATATTTTGGTAACTCTTCACCGACTCGCACATTCTAGGGTTTTAACCCTAGATAGATCACTGTTTGATTAGATCTTTCCATGGCTTATGATCAAAATGCGTTACCCAATAACACTTTACGCCCAATTCATGTTCCGGCCGATGAATCTAGATTAATAACTCCGCTAACCTTACCCAACTCCAACCCTGGGTATGTGGGTTTAGGCTATGGGAATGTAGTCCCGGGCCCCGCGGTGGTTAATTGGTTGCCACGTGTGCCCCCACCGGCTTTGGTACCGGGTTATGGGTATGCGAATAATACTAGTGTAGCGCAAACGGGGTACAGTCCGAATCTGGTACCGAGTGGGGGGGGTAGCGCCTCGGATCATGCTAGTGAGGAAAGTGGGGAGGATTCGGTTTCGGGTAGGAAAGTTAAGTTTTTGTGTAGTTATGGAGGGAAGATATTGCCTCGGCCGAGTGACGGGGTGCTTAGGTATGTTGGTGGGGATACTAGGATTATTAGTGTTAGGAGGGATGTGAGGTTTAATGAGTTGGTTCAAAAGATGTTTGATTCGTATGGGCGGAATGTTGTGATCAAGTATCAGTTGCCTGGGGAAGATCTTGACGCGCTTGTGAGTGTTTCGAGGCCGGAGGATCTGGAGAATATGATGGATGAGTATGATAAGATGGTTGAGAGGTCGACTGATGGTTCAGCTAAGTTAAGAGTGTTTTTGTTTTCGGATTTAGAGTCGTCCAGTGTGATTCGGTTTAAGGATTTGCAAGATAGCGGGCGGAAGTATGTGGAGGCGGTTAATGGGATTGGAGATAGCTTTAGTGGCCTCGGTGTCAGTGGTGGTATCGCCAGGAAGGGGAGCATAGCAAGTGCTTCCTCTACCCAGAATTCAGAAGTGAGCGGTGCGGAAGGCGGTGTGGATGGTTTCTCTCATGATCAAGGGGAGGTGATCGGTCCAGCGTTTGGCGGCGTGGCATCTCCTGGTGGCAGTTCTGCCGCTGGTGTTCCGGCTGCTAAACTGGTTACTGTTCCGGCCTCACCTTCTCAGTCTGATCATCAGGAGGTTGAAATGTTGGAGAGAACGGTCGCGGTCCCTGTCCCGGTTCATGTACAACAACAGAGGCAATTTGAGTATGATCTGCAACCGCCTGGACCCACCATTCAACAACCTGGCTATGTCCAAACTTATGTCGACCCCCGCCACGGGACGTTTAGCAGTACAGAGTACATACAGATGCAAGCGCCACCTACACAAATGGGGTACCAATCTCAGATTATGGGCAGCATCGGCCCGGTCTATGCCCAACCGCAACTCCATAATAATGTCATTGGAATTGGAGTCCCCCAGCATCAGTTTATTGCTCCGTCCTCACATGTTAATTTCAATCCGAATCCAGTTCCAGCCCCAGCCCTAGCCACGGCTCCAGTTCAAGCTCAACCTCTGGCGCCAGCTCAGTATGTGCAGCAACGTGAGGTTGTTCAAATTCCTTGTGATCCAAGCTACTCTACATATCAACCTCAACCGCAAACTCAAACGAAAACTCAAATAACTTCTCATGTAATTCCAGGAACTTATGGTTGGAATCAGATTCCGGGCCCGGAACAAGTGCCCTTTTCTGAAACCCGGGTACCCACTCAACAAGTGATATACCCGGAGCCAGTGCCTAGGTTTGATGGGTGTATTATGTGCCAAAAAGCGTTGCCTCATGCACATTCTGATACCGTGGCACAGGACCTTAAAGAAAGTCCTAAATCAACAGTATCTGATGTGAATCCGGTTTACCAGAGTCTTAAAATTGAAGACACCCGAAGAATGATGCAGCCTAACCGGGGTCCTGCAAATGATCCTAGTACACAGGTGTCAACTCCTTATGGCGTGTGGGTCCAACAGTGTGCCGTCCCGATGCAGTATCAAGCGAATCCGGAGCCGGTGGTTAATAATAAGATTGTTAGTGGCGATTCGAACCCGGTTGGAGCTCCGTTACCTAGTGCAGACACGGAGGCTCATGAGTCTCCACGGGAGTATCCTGCCCCCTTAGTTGTTACTAAGGAGGATAATGTGGAATCAGGTTTTACATATGATAATATGAGACAGATTGATGCTAGAATGGAAGATTTACGACTACGCACACAAGATGACATCTTGGAAAACAGACCCATGAATCTTGAAAAATCCCAAATGGTTGTTGATCCGAATTACACCGCATCTGAGGTTCCATGGTTGCATGGATTCCCGGGGCCCAGTGGAATGGGCAATTTGGGTAATAATGACACGGGCCCTGCATTTTCTGGTGGTGATTCAGCTCGTGCAACGGAAGGAAACCCGCCTGCTACTGAATGGAATGCGTACCCGTTACAGTTTGACCCAAAAACTGAAGTGGAGACCGTGTTAATGGACCCACTTAACCCATTTAACGGTGCGGTGGTTGAAAGTCAAGACGGTGCGAACTCGCTTTTTAGCAACCAAGATCCATGGATGTTAAGACACGACTCACAGTTCCCACCACCTCGGCCCAACAAACTTGTACCGAAAAAGGACGGTGGTGGTGTGAAGGAAGAATCGCCTACAGCAGACACATTGGTTGATGATGGACCTTACCCGACCACTGCTAATTTGGACTTGAATATCGGTGTAGAACATGGTCTGTAATGAATATTATGGTTTGTTTTAAGTTAATCTTTATCCTGTATGGATCATTTTACTTATTATGTTTGCAGGTTCAGCAGAGGAGTTGATCAAACAAGAACTGCAAGCCGTTGCTGAAGGTGTTGCCGCTTCGGTTTTTTCTTCATCAACATCCGAGCTGAATAAACATAGCCCGGAAGCTAACCTGAGTGGTGAATTTCAGAACAATAATAATAATGCAAATATGCAGTTGGGGGTTGAAGTTGAGGTAATGGGTCAAAATGGGTTCGTTTGTTTGCATTCCTTTATGTTCGCTACTTTGCGTTAATATATTCATTTAAATTTTAGGCACATTACAATTTAGTCTAGTTTTAGTAACTTTTTAGGCCCAACACATTGCTGTTCACATATATATACTTTTAATTGGTTTTAGATTAATTATGTTTGTTTGTTTACTTTCGTGAACCGTTCGTTTATACTGTTAAGGAACGTACATAAACAACCACATAGATGTTCATTTTCTTAACGAACGAACACGGACAAGAAAACCCTGTTCGTGTTCATTTGTTTGTTCGGTTAAACACTGCGTGTACGTTAGCTTCGTTTTCAAGCCTACGGGTTCGGGTTGCCTTGGAACACTTCTTTTTCAAACTTTTTAATCATTATATTCTAAACTATGTGTACACTCTAATATTTTAATAATAATCTAATTTTTCAATAAAAGATACTTCATACATAATTAAGTTTTGTTCATACAGGATCTGAAAACAAAGATTCCGGAAAAGGCGAATCTTGGGTTTCCCGTTTCAGACGGGCTCGGCGTGCTGCAGGTAAATATTCAAACTTTATATAGTTTCCATCTTTTTAACACTTATCAGCTAATTAACTGTTGACTTTTTTACTTTTAGATAATAAAAAACAGTGATCTTGAAGAGCTTTGTGAACTGGGTTCAGGTACATTTGGAACTATTTATCATGGCAAGTGGAGAGGATCTGATGTGGCATTTAAACGAATAAACGATCGATGTTTTGCTGGGAAAGCTTCAGAACAAGAACGCATGGTTTGTACTAGTTTTTCAATTTTGATTTTTAATTTTTTTTGTTTGGTTATGTGCGTCTGTTGAATACAGAGGGAGGATTTCTGGAATGAAGCGATAAAGCTTGCGGATCTTCATCATCCAAATGTTGTAGCTTTTTATGGAGTTGTACTTGATGGTCCAGGTGGGTCCGTTGCTACTGTTACAGAGTATATGATTAACGGATCTTTAAGAACCACTTTGCAAAAGAATGAAAGGTAACATATTGATCTTCATTTTGTTAGTTTTATTAAATATTAATTCATGTTGAATATTGATATATAGATGATTGTAATTAGGAATCTGGATAGGCGCAAACGTCTGTTAATAGCCATGGATGTTGCTTTTGGGATGGAATATCTTCATGGGAAAAACATCGTACATTTTGATCTGAAAAGTGACAATTTGCTTGTTAATCTGCGTGATCCACACCGTCCAATATGCAAGGTTTCATAAACATTGGTCTTTGAAGTAAATTTCGTACAACAGTTTTTTGATAATAATTTAAATAAATAAATGGCATGTCTTGTTATTATGTTATCAGGTTGGAGATTTGGGGTTATCAAAAGTCAAACGTCAAACACTAATCTCGGGTGGTGTGCGTGGAACACTTCCATGGATGGCACCCGAGCTTTTAAATGGCAGCAGCAGCCTCGTTTCCGAGAAGGTTCACTCAAAATCCCTCTCTTTCTATATATACACGCATGCATGTGTGTAAAGATCAACTACAAATAACATTTATGCCTTTACGTTGCCAAGTATAGAAAGCTACAACAAAATACAAGTAGAGTAATAATAATTACTCTACAACAAAATGAAGTAGAACAATGATAATCACGCTACAATGTACAAGTAGTTTAAGTATTATTGAGATCAGGTACAAATCACTTTTATAGTGCGAATTGTACAACGCAAGGTGAAAAAAGAAAGTGCACGGTGGCAATTTCGTAATTGCCCTGAACACTACAACAAAGTATGTATATGCTTTACCTTCTTTGTCTCTTACTTATTTCAGGTTGATGTATTCTCATTCGGCATTGTCATGTGGGAACTTCTTACCGGAGATGAACCATATGCTGACTTACATTACGGGGCTATAATCGGTAATTTACACACACATATATAACTTTGTTTCTTTTTGGTAACTGAGAACCTGTTGGTGAAACTCACATGGCCCCGCCAGTACTCGATTTTTATAATTTGTATAAAAATTGGCAGGTGGGATTGTAAGTAACACGCTTAGACCTCCGGTACCCGAAGGCTGTGACCCCGAATGGAGGTCTTTAATGGAGAGATGCTGGTCAGCAGAGCCTTCAGAGAGACCAAGCTTCACTGAGATAGCTAACCAGTTACGTATCATAACGTCAAAGGTTCCACCAAAAGTACACCATATCAATAACTAACTTGATATCATTTTCCAACTGCCGGGTTAAAGAACATAGTTTACTACTTTCTTAAATCGTCCTTGTGTCGTCTATCTATCCCTCTACAAAGTTGGGACCGTAGAATGTGTTTCTGTGTTCCTGTTTGCCTTTTGTTTGGTAGAGCTGCGGACCCGTGTTATGGTTCGCCGATATGTTGGGTAGGTTAATCTGGGGCATTGCTAGCAAATAAGTGTAGTTAATTGCAGGTAAATACTCTTTTACACTTTGTTCTAAATATTCATATAGGGTTTTTTATTTTAATTAATAATTAGTCTTTGTTTCATTGATATGTTCCCTAACCACATTGATATGGCACCATACGAACACCTCCATTTACTGCCTTCACTACTGGGTGAATCTGTTTTGATAAATTTTAGTTAAGTTGGTTAGCAAGCATGATATCTAGCCCGAACCAGGTTTTCTAAATAATCTGTTTTGACCCAATTCGGTTTGACCCGTTAGTTGAGCAGGGTTACCAACCCGTCTTCCTTCATCACATGGCTTCATCTTCCTACCGGATGATACTAAATGGTAAAACGGCCAAGAGTATGGTTGATGGTTTTAATTATCTACTATTTTATTTTTATTTTTATTACTTAAAAAGCATATTGAATGGACAAAAGGGTAATTTAGCACCTCCCAGGAGACGCCGTTAAATTCAATGCTCCCGCCGCCGTCGACCTTCCTCTCCTCCTTCGGTTACACTTCAATACCCCGTTGAACGTTACAACTTTAATTGCTTATTCAGTTGTCCTTTCCCTTCAACTTCTATATGAGGTGTGAAATTTTGGCTACGACTTCCGGATTTCATCCTCACTTTTTGCTCCCCTTGAAATCAAATCGCAACCTATAACAGTTTTGAAAGAGTGGTTTTGATGAATTCGTGACGGAATTTATGGTTAGGGTGAAAAAAAGTGATGCAAGGCTGTGTGTTGTGGGCTAATTGTCAGATGCTAGTTAAAGTGTCACGTAGGGCCGTCCAAACCGCTCGTGGATCGAACTTGCTCGCCGCTCGCTCGGAAACTGCTCGCTCGTTTCTTCGCTCGGTTGTTAACGTGCCGCTCTGCTCGGTTCGGTTCCTAAACGAGCCAAGCAACGTGCAATGGTTCGCTCGGTTCGATTTGACTTGAATATTTTTAGTTTGTTATATATATATATATACTTAGAATTATATATGTACAAACATATATTTAATTTTATAAGTAATTTTAAAATATTAAATTATATTTAATCTAATAAAAAATAATAGTACAACACAACAGTTGTATATACTTGAAATATCAAACCCTAAAGTACCAAATTTCACTATGACCTCACATTCAAACCAGCACATTCCACTTCAACAATTTCATGCTTCCAATTAACCAAATCTCTAAATTCAAACCAACACCATCACAACATCAAGCTGTCACCGTCTATCCACGCCGTCGGCTCCACTCCTCTCTATTCACGTCGCACGTCACTGGATCGGAGAACCATAGTTGCTCGCCGGAATCGCTCGTTAATGGCTAACCACAAGCTTCTCTCCATCCTAAAGTTTAGTTGTCTCATATTCTTCATTCCAATCTGAGCGAAAACGAACCGAGCCGAGCCGCTCGGTTTCAATTCGATCCGAGTTCGAGCAACGTTTTCCTGCTCGTTTACTTAAATTCGAACCGATCCGAGCCGCTCGTTTTCAATTCGAGCCGAGTTCGAGCATAAGCTCGGTTCGGCTCGGTTCGTGAACAGCCCTAGTGTCACGTCACTGCCACATAAACAGTGGGGTTTTACTAGCACATCTTTTAACTAGCGCGTTGTGGTTTAACTAAGGGGTGTTTATGATTTCTTATGAGAACCCTTATAATTCAATTAGTTACAAAAGTGTAATTTATTAACTTTTTTTTTTAAAAGTTAATAAGTTATAAATTAGTAAATATAAACAATCTCAAATACTCCAAAATATATAAATAAAAAAATAAAATAAACGTGTAAGACATCTAATTGATGGAGGGTGGTGGACCCCACCTCCTTTTTGTGTTGGGTTGGCAAAAACTGGTATTATCGTGTTAAATATGTACATGATTAGCTCTAGTATTGAATATGTATACTACGTGTTTATCTACTTTATTTTCATGTTTATAATACAACTGCATGTTTCATATATAAAGAAGAAATAATATAGTCTAGCATACTAGTTTTACTTATTTAAAAAAACTGAAATTACATAGTGTATTATTTAGTAAACAGATCTAATCGTGCCATAAATAGGTCAGGAATTATCAGCACTATTTTTATGTTGAGTGTAAAGGGGGTAATGCCTTGCCCTTTGGTGCCACCTTTAATTAACATGGCCAAGTGTTTAGGGCTTTAAACTGCTCATGTGGAAAAAACCCGTCAACAACAGACGGTTTACATAAATAGTGTTCTAAAAGTTTTCAAATTTTAAAACAAAACCATATTCCGACTATATCATATAGATCGTCTGTGTGATTAACTCTTAATATCATTAAAGAAATAATGTAAGATTAAAAAATAACAAATAAATGGGTGGAGGGTAGTTGGTCATGTTATTTGAAGAATCCACTAAAAATAAGAAACATCAATGTAACTTCTGGTTTTAAATTATCAGACAAAGATATGTGATAGAATGACAAGATCTTCCAAATGAAAGCCAGCACAAATGTGGTGTTCTATACTTTACTTTTGGTTGGCCGAAGGAAGAGTGTTTTGACTTTTGACACTTGACCGTTAAGACTCAAACAAAGCTCGGGGCCGGCTAATTATTTATTTTTATATTTTTATTAAATATAATAAAACTCTTTACAATCATGTCAACATAATTATTAAACTTATGCATTTCTATTCTAGTCAAATTAAATGAAGGTGATGGTTAAGACTTTAAATCTTATGATTTTAGGTTTGAAATTTGACACAACAGGCCATATAGTGGTAGGTTTTTCTTCTTGATAGTGTTTCTGGATAAGTCAGGTCTGAAGTGTCAAAATAAATATTAGGGGTGATTTCAAATATTGTTAAAAAAAATAAATTTATACCATTTATTTAATTAAAGTTGTTGAGATTATATGCTATTTGCTCTTGTTTATTTATTGAAAGAAAGATCTGGTTGATACACAAAAGCATTTCTTCTAAACTACTTTAATTATTAATTCTGTCCTTATTATATAGTTAAAACAATTCTAGATTCTTGGACCGGGTTCAATATTTGTAAAACTCTAGATCCTTGGACCGGGTTCAAAGTGTGAGGAGCAGATAAACATGAAGAAAACAACTTCATTTTCTAGAGTGTTTCCTTTGACCTTCACACCTATTTCATTTCCTCCCGATTTTGACTTTTCCACTTGTTTTCAAATTGACAACTTTGCCCTTCCAACGTTCACCACACACACAAAATCCACACGCATTGACACAATATAAAACACACACAAGACACACCTTCATTTCCAACTAATTAACAATGTCTAAACAACAAGAATTACAATCTTCCAATGTCCCCTACACCACCCCCCCCCCCCAATCATCATGGAGCATGACCAAGAAGGAGAAGACGGCGTCCACGAGTCCGCTTCCAGCAGCTGCTTCAGCCTGTTGTGCTGCTTCGAAAGCCACCACCACCACATTAATGGTGAAAGCAGGACGTTTTTGTACCAAAAGCAATCCGGAGGAGATCTTAATCTTATGAACAAAGACACAGGAGTTAGTTGCGGGTCCCAAGTGGAAAAACTTTATAAGAAAGTTTAGTAGGAGGACGAAGACAACAACACAGTTTCAGTATGCGCTTAATTTCAACAATGGAGACGATGATTTGTTGCCTCCACGCGATTTGCCCCTCCTTCGCGATCAGTTCGAGTATAGTATAAATATTTTTTGATTTGTTAAGACTATACGATTCATTGTTTCTTCTGTATTGTATATCTATAATTGGTGAATACAGACGTAATACCATTATATCAATTCGTTGTAATTTTTTAAATAAGTTATATATATATATTTATATATATTAGTTATGACGTCATCCGGGTTAATGTCCGGTCCAACCTCTCGGGTCGATCCGACCTGTGACCCGGTAAGGCGTCCGGGTCTGAAAACATTGATTTAAACCTTAAGATTTTTCACCCTAATCAATTTAATCTCTCTCTCTCTCTCGGCTTACTAACTCCACCATCCACCATCTTTTATATTCCGGTTATGATGATCGAGATTAATCGTTTTCCGGTAAGGTTATATATTACACTCTAATGGCCAACAATGTTATATGATTTTCCGCCAATGTTATATATTACAAAATCATATTTTCTTCCGGTTATTGTAGATCTAACATTTTTTATCTTTATTTTCATTGTTAACTGATGTTTTTAAAATTAGTCTAGGTTCTACAACAAAAACGGCGATGAAGCAAATATTTCTACGTTTTTACGTTTTTCCGTTCATGTGTTATACCTATAACAATGGTTGTTTTATATTTATTAGAAGTTTTATATTTTTCTTGTTTTTTTTCTTTTACATGTTGTTCTTCTAGGTTCTAAATAAAAAGTTCCATCCATGGAGATTATCATTATTCTTTTTCCGGTAAGGCCAATTTAAATTTTCCGGTTATAAATTATAATTTAAAATCTTCCATAATATCAATGTTATAACAAAACTTAATTATTTCAGGTTATTGTCCCGATTGATGTACGGAATATTTCATTTTACCTTCTAAATAAAAATCGGAGATATCATCGTCATTATCACTATTTCGTTTTTCCAGTAAGACCATTCAAATTTTCCGGTTATAAAATTATAATTAAAACTTTCCATAATATGACTATTAATATTTGACTTTATCATTTCAGGTTATTGTTCCAACTCATATAAGCTAATTACATGGATTGAACATTAATTAATAAGATGTATTTCTTTAATTTTTTTAATATTGATGTATATTTTTTTTAATATTCATGTATGTTTCTTATTTATAAGATTATAATATACATTAAATTACATATATTAATATAATCATTATTCTATTGTTTTTGTCAACTTTCAATTAATTAACAAATATTCCGTCTAATTTAAAATCTTATTATAATTTTCAATCTTATATTAGTTTACATTTTTAGATTTATACACATTGAAGAATCTCATTAATACAATTTATAGAGTTTGGCATTCCTTATTTTTTTAAAAAACCGAATGAACAACCCTTTTTTATGTTTTTAATTTTTTTCATTTTTATAAATTTCCTTAATTTGTGAATTGACCGAAATAATAACCTCATTATCCTGTTATTACAATTTTTATTTTTTAACTTTCCTTATTTGTTAAAAAAACCGAATGAATAAGTTATAACTTAAATAAATTTCTGACCTATTTAAATATTTGACAATTCATATTAAATCGTTTTTTACCATTCATATTAATTTACATTTTGTTATACACATTTAAGAATCTAATTATGGCACTTTATAAAGTTTGACATTCCTTATTTTTTTTTAAATCCGAATGAACAACCCTTTTTTATGTTTTTAATTTTTTCCATTTTTATAATTTTTTTCTTAATTTGTGGTTTGACCAAAATAATAACCTAATTATCCTATTATTACAATTTATATCTTTTGATTTTCCTTATTTGTTAAAAAAACCGAATGAATAAGTTATAACTTAAATAAATTTTCGAGCCTTACCTGCAACAAGGTTTAAGTATCCCATTAATACAATTTATTGAGTTTAATTATCCTTATTTGTTTAAATAACTAACTAGACGGGTGCCAGCGCGATGCAGCGGGTGTTTGAACTTGTTAATAACATAACAAATATAAGTGTTTATGGTTCGGTTAAAACCTTGAAATCGTTTAAATCGGTCATTGGTTTGACTTCTTCTTTCTTTTTCTTTTTTTACTTTCGGTTTGTTGGTCGGTTTCAAAATTTTCAAAACGTGACGGGTGCCAGCGCGATGCAGCGGGTGTTTGAACTTGTTAATAACATAACAAATATAAGTGTTTATGGTTCGGTTAAAACCTTGAAATCGTTTAAATCGGTCATTGGTTTGACTTCTTCTTTCTTTTTCTTTTTTTACTTTCGGTTTGTTGGTCGGTTTCAAAATTTTCAAAACGTAGTGAACGGTTGGTTCGCGGTTTATACTGGACACTGAACACCCCTACGTAACAACATATTAATTTATTTAAAATGTAATAATTATAACAATATCATATCCAAATTAAATAGAATTAAATGCTCGTTTTTATGGTGTAATTTTTTTATAAAAATATTAACGTTTGAAAAGGCTATAGTCATTTAAAAATCATGGGTGGGAAGTTAACTTACAAGTTAATTAAAAACATAATATGGTTAAAGATGAGGGACCAAACTTGTAAATTGAATGGATTGTGTTTAAAAGACAACTTTACCCTTACTAACACATGTACCTCATGCTTTAAGTGTTGTAAATTACTTAAAATTAGGTGTCTTAATTTGCCCTTATTTGGTGTATTATATATAGTATAGATATAGGTAAGGATAGTTAAACTCATTAAGTTGTATTAATGGTTTTAAAACAATTTAATTAACATATTTAAACTCATTTCAAAATCTTTTCATAATTTTTTGAAGTTTTCAAATTAACCGATTTGATTTTCATTTTGTAATTATTTCTAAATTAAGTAGTCATATTTTTTCATCTTTAATTATTTTCAAGAACATAAAATTTTTAAATATTTCCAAAGTTATTTGAGAATTCATTTATTGTAAAACGTTTTTAAGTTTTGGAAATTTAACAAAATATTAATGTCAGTGATTTAAAAGTTTGTTGTAAGATTGGTTAGAAATCAAAAACAATTTCATAAGTTTTTGAAGTTGACTAATTCCAATTTTTTATATTTTGTAACTATTTTGAAATTATTTCAAAACGGGTTGTTTTGAAATAGTATCAAATTTGTTAGTTATAAAATGACGGCTAAAAATGGTTTTATTGATATATCCTTTTGGTTTAATGGTTTAAGTTATAAAGATGTTTTATGTTGTTATTTTACTTTGTTTGTTGTTATATGTTATTTTGTTTTAATAAAAACAACTTTATTAATGTTCAAATGTTACTCATTATTAAATATGTTATTATGGTGTATTTAATTTGGATGCAATTGTTTTATTATATTTTCAGATGGTGAAGCAAAATGAGCTTCTTTTGATAGAATGTATGAAGAAGTTGATGGTGGTTTAATATGAAAGAACGTGTTTATGTCTTTTGTTGATATTTTTTGGTTGTTCGATGTACATTAACCTATTGTAACTTTTAACTTTTAATATTTAGACAATGTAAATGGTTAACGTTTTGGTCCGAAAGTTTGAAGAAGTTTGTATTGCATGAATTTGTTGTTTAAATTTATTATGTTTGTTTACATGTTTTGGTCCAGACAATTTGGAGTCTGATGATGAACTTTAAGGTAAAATATAAATTATTTAGATATTGTTGTTAGATTTAATACAAATAGGGATGGTCAACACCTCTTTACACTTTCTAATAACTATAATTTGGAAGTTAAGATTTATTGGTTCCATATAACAACTTTTGTAATGTTTATATGTTACTAATTATTATACATGTTGTTTTGTGTGGTTTATATTTTATATAATCTGCTATTGTGTTGTAACAATTTTCAGGTGTGTTAGGAAAAGTGATTTTCTTTTAGTTGAAGTTTTCAAGATGTTGATGATGGTTTAATCGCAAAAAACATTATTAGTTATTTTGTTGATGTGTTTTGGTTGTTATGCTCAAATTAACTTCTTGTAATTTGAAAGTTTTAATATTAAGACAATGTAAATCCATTAATTTTTGGTTGGTATGATGATGTGTTTAGTGACAATGTAAATCTATCAAGTTTTAATAGTTAAAGAAATATATATTTGTTTAAATTGATGTTTAAGTTGATTATGTTTAGTGACATGTTATTCCACCCGCGTGTCATGCGGACCTATACCCTAGTATATATATAAGTTAACATCACATCATACTCCAATTTTTTCCCCACTCTATTAAGAAAATGCTTCACTCCATGTTTCCATCCTTTATAAATATAAATAAAAAATCATCCTAGGGAAGCAGTGTATAGCACATAGTAGAGTTGATTCCTTTCAACTCGACAGTGTTAGCTGGATACATAAAACTTTCTTAACAACTTAATATATAAGGTTATTGAATTTAATAATTCCAACTTTCATTTATTAGCCGCCTTTAAACCCAAGTTGAAAACTATTTTCTGACAGTCATAACTTTCACCTTATTTTTCACAAACAATCCTAAGCTAACAGAAAACTAACCTTGTTAGTTTTACAGATATGGAGGGTCATTTATGTCATTTGAAACTCAATTTAGACAAAGTTGAGTTTCAAATAATGATCCTAGGGTGAGCAAAAACGGTTTGGAACCGCCAGAATTGCGGAACCGGAGCCGAACTGGTGCCTCAAAACCGCTAAATTGTGTTACATTACGGTTCTCGGTTCTTAGAATTTGCTTTAAGCGGTTCACGGTTCGGTTCCGGGTATAACCGGCGGTTCTAGACTTGGAATCGAAGAACCGGAATATTAAGGGGGTGTTTGGGATTCCTTATTTTGACTCCTTATAACTTTTCATTAAGTTAATAAGTTACAAAAGCATAGACGGATTCATTCATGCTTCAGGGGGAGGATATACCCCCACTGAAATTAGCCCATCAAACTTAATATATTAGTGAAATCCAAGAAAAAATCTACATGCCCCCCAAAGACAAAATTAAGAATGTACATTGGCCTTTAGAAAGCCCAAATGAGAAGCTCTGATTTATCTAACTCGTGTGTTTAGTTTAGTCTAACAAATTGGAAACGAAAAACATCAAATCAATTTCTTTTTTTTTAAATGAACTGGCTATAATATCAACCCTTAAAGCAATAGTATGCATTAATTATTACTTTTCTGCATATATATTTTTTATGCACGGATAAGTGGGTAACTGACGGTGGAGTACATAGGACTATACAACTACAAGGCTCCTGAGTCCGGACATAATGGCTATTCATTCTACATGTTTTTTTTCTTTAAGTTGAATTGATTTATGCAATGTAGCTTTTAAAATCAAAACTTGCACAAGCGACATGTTTTGACCCATTATACTCGACCTGTTTTGACCCGTTACAACCGGGTGTTTATATCGAACATATCCCCCCCCCCACTGGTGAAAGTTCCTAGATCAGCCACTGTACAAAAGTGTAACTTATGAAACTTTTCTCTCATAGTATAAGCAATCCCAAACACCTTATTACTTTTCAAAAATTTTATAAGTTATAAGTTAGTGAAAATAGGAATCCCAAACACCCCCTAAAAACGTTTTAACTAAATTTACCAATACCCATTTTTTATAGAGTAAATTATTAACCCGTATCCATTCAATCATTATTTAATTCAAATCTTTTTTTCTTTGCGTTTAACACTAGCAACCATAAACAATTTTGATTTAAGCTATCAAGTTAATTTAATATAAAATGATATGATCTTCCTTTAATCTATCGATGCTAATGATTTATTTAACTTCAACAATTAGGCTTTAATCAAAAATATAACGATGTTCATGTTGTAATCTAAATTAATTTTACAGTGAAATAAGACATATGATTATAAGATTTGTAATTTGCAAAGTTTGCACAACATATTTGTTTAACATACAACGGAAACAATTCTGGCCAGAACCGATTAGCGAGAACCGACTTTACCGGTTCTGGAACCGAACCGGTTTACTATAATAGGTTCCAGTTCTCAATTTTAGTCATTTTCGGTTCCGGTTCCGGTTTGATTATCGCGGCTCTGAACCGTTGCACCGCCTTAAATGATCCTCCAACTTTTGCCTAAATTGAGTTTTAAATAATGACATAAATGACCCTCCACGTCAGAAAGAAAGAAAAACTAACGAGGTTAGCCTTCCGTTAGTTTGGGACTGTTGGAGAAAAATAAGTTGAAAGTTGAGATGCCAGAAAATATTTTTTAAGCTGGGCTAGCGCCGACCAATCAGTCAAAGTTAGAATTATTAAATCCAATCATTCTAATATATATAATAAAACACACACGAAGTTGTTAGACAAATATTTTTATGTTTTTCCAAAACATGTTACAAAATATAAGTTAAAAATTCAAAAGAGAAACTGGTTTAAAAAGTTTATCTATTTATTTATAGGTGTTGCTAAACGTACTCCTCCTTACACCAATTTTACTAAATATACTCTCCCCTTAACTTATTAGATAAATTACTATTACCTTCTAACATTATTTATATACATATTAGTCCCTGCAATATTTTTTTCACTTAATAATCTATACTACATATATCATATTTAAAACTATCAAGTATTACTATTAATTTATTTTTTTAGTATTAATATTGTAAATATTTATAATATCTTTTATTTTAAATTCTAATAGTATATATATTTATAATATCCTTATTTTACCTCTTTATCTTTTACAAAATAAACCCGAAACTCGAAAATCTAAAACCCTAAACCGAACCCTAAACCATAAACCCGAACCCTATACCCTAAACTCGAAACCCTAAACCCTAAACAACCCGAAACCCTAAACCCTAAACCCGAACCCGAAAACCTAAACCCTAAACCCGAACCTTAAACCCTAAACCCGAACCCTAAACCCAAACCCTAAACCTGAAACTCAAAATCATAAAAAAAACGCAACTTGTAAAAAAAATAATATGAAATCATTATTTTTGTGCTAATTTGGTAATTATATAATTACAAGGGTTAATATGAAAGTTGGTTTTTCCAAGGAGGGGGGTATGACAAGCAACCAGGGGGGGTACATTTAGCTTAACCCTTTATTTATTTTTGTTTGTTCGGTGTGATAAAATTCTGTTTTAGGTTTGGAGTAAATCCCATAGAACATATTAAAAAGTTGTTTAATAAATTTTATACAAAAATTCGTGATATGTTTTCTTTTAAAACAACTACCCTGTTTTAATTAACATAACTATACTTTGTAATATGTTAACCCTATTGCAACAAGATGGAAAACGAACTTAAACCCAACAAATGAACTGGAAACCTAGAGCATTGAGGACGAGTATACATGTATGGAGATACGTATGCGATTAGTTTGATAAAATTTCCACGGAATGAGACGAGTGTGGCATTAGGTTCCGTCATGATTATCTGAAACATACAAAATTATTTACCTCTAAACTTCAATTTTATTTTTCTTTGGGTAGTATCATAATCTACTAATCCCCTAACTTCTAGATTTATATCTCTAATTTTCTTAGGTAATAAAGTTGTATACACATTTAAAAAGTAAGAAATGTATTTGGAAATCTCAATGGTAATTTTTAACAAAAAGACAGTTATATATATGATGTGTATATATCTGACGGATAATTACTTAAAAGGTACCCGATAAGTATCGGACATGATTTTGAAATCAAGTATGATTTAAACTAAAAGTACTTCTCATTTTCATCCTTGCTTCCACCAGCTTGGAAGATTTTTTAAAAGAGATGTTCATAAAAGAAAGCTACAACATATATGAAATGTTGAGAAAAAGAAAAATAAGAAAGACTATGAAGAATGTCAAAAGATTACACGAAGGCGCGTTCTATAACACCCCGGCTAAAGTGGAATACGCCCGAGTGTGACGTACAGATTGCCCAAAACACATGTGACACTATTAAGTGACAATATTATCATTAATTAATTTAAACATCAAGTACACAAGTTTGTAACAAGAAATACAAGAAAATACAAGAACAATTAACAACTTGTCAATTTATTAATATAAGCTAAGTTCTAGTGTCCTCTTCATTTCATCCTCTAATGAAAGTACCTGTAGCATATATAAAAAATAAAGTCAACTAATTGAATAGTTGGTGAGTTCACACAGTTTAAATACTACATAAAAACCATACAATTCCATGAAAACTTGTGAAAAACACATAAGGATTCTTTATACTAGAAACAATGTTCCATGAGTATAAATAATAAATGAAGGTCTTTTCCAGTTGGAATTGTGCACCAACGTACTCAGATAGGAGTCCATTTTCCACTAGAAACAATGGTCCTGAGTGCAAAGGGGGGCGTATGATCATACTTATCGAAGAAATCCATGCACGTAATATTTGAGCAAGTAACAAGTAAACACACAAGTCCATGATGCGAATTGTAGTTTGTAAATAATAAATAAACGAAATTGAATTTTGATAGAATATATATGCTACCCCCAAAATATATAACAGGTAAAAAGGGGGTGTGAGAAACTCACATTTGATATTGGAGACAGCTTGAAATAATAACCGAAAGCGAGTTAACAAACGAAGCAATTGTATCTCACGAAACTATAAATAATAACAAAGATATAAAAATCAAGGACTAGCTACCGGAACTATAAAGTTAATTAACTTATGGTAAAAGGGAACTTGGGGATTTTTAATGAGTTTAACAAAAATGAATAAGGTTTATATAAATCATTTGATGTTTATTAGTTGAAGAATGATTTGTAAACAAATAATTATAACTTATTAATATAATATTAAATAATAATATTAATAACAATTTATGATTAAACATTTGTTTCCAAGTAACATAATTAATTAATTAACTTAAATGTTTTGCATGATTCTCTTTAAGAAAATTATAAATAGTAGTTATGTTGAAATAAAATAAACAATAATAAATTTACTCAATTATTAATTCAAAGATATACTGTTATATCTATTGTAAAATATTTTAAATAAACACTACGTGAAAATTGACCTTCGACCACACGAAAAAAGTGTGACCTTAGGCCTTTAGCCACACACATTTGATTCAGGTCATATGTGGCCAAAGGTCGCGACACCGTGGGTATGATATGGCCACACACAGTTTTTAGTGACCTTATGTGGTAATAAGTGTGGCTAAAGGGTACAAGCATTAGTTGCTGGCCATCAAGAATCCTCTCCAATAAGTGTGGCTAAACGATAGAAAATGGCCAAATGACTATTTACTATGAGTGACCATTGCACGTATACAGCCACATAAATTCATGTTTTAGCCACATGAATTTTATAATAATGTGGCCAATAGGGTTGTGTTAAGCTTGCATTGTGACTTATACCGTGTGGATATAGCAAAGAAATGGCCACTTAAATTAAAAATAGAGTGGCTAATTATATCATATAGACACTAGAAATTACGTTAAAAGTGGCTAAAAATGTTTGCTTGCCACCCAAACACTCCTTTGTAGATTATATTGTGGCTATTGTCTTACCGTTTGTCACACATAATGCTTTTTGTAATTTAAAGTGTGGCTATTGTCAAACTTTTCATCACACATAGTGAGGTATTGTGTGGCTAATCATATCATATAGACACCGGAGGTTATTGTCAATGTGGCTAAAAATGTGAACTTGCCAGTCAAACACTCTTTTGTAGTTTGTGGTGTGGCCATTGTCTTACCGTTTGTCACACATAATGCTTTTGTAATATAAAGTGTGGCTATTATTATACTTTTGATCACACATAGATAAATGTGGCTATTTCATAAGTTTAACAAACACAATAACATAAATTCAAAACAAGTTTACATTAACAAACTTTCACTAATAAGTTATGAATTCAAAATATTTGAAACTACTACTAATTACTACCGACCTCAAACTTTCTCATAAACTAATCAAATTGTTTTTACCTCCTTTCTTCGTTTTCCTTAAGTTTTTTCCATTTATTCCATTCGTTGCGCTCGTTCTTCCAACTCGTTTCTTGACTTCTTTTCATATTTTTCCATTTCGACTTTAACTTTTTGAACCTAAAATTGTTAAAATATTAGCATCATAACTTGTAAAGGGTTAATGTGAGGCGAAACCTCAAAGCATGACGACTATCACGCACAATCACATTAGACATAATGTATACACAAACAAAAACTTGAATCGACGACTTGTTGGTGATAATAATCAATGTCAACTGTACTAAAAAGTCCTAACATGTATTCACACATCGTATCATGGCAAATCAACCAAACATTCATCATACAACTTAACTTATGATCACTTAGTTCACGAGACAGATTATAGCACGTACAAATTGATTTATTCACTAAGAAACGATTAAGTATAAATTCTACAAAATTTATCACAGTAGAATATATGAATTATGTTTCTCATAAAAATTTTATAATATTTTTCTCATACATACAAAACTCACAATAATTCAACCATTAAAGATATGTACCAACAGTTCAGCAGATTGCACAACAAACACTTGTATAATGGTTCTATCGACTCATTAATCTAAATTGTGCAAGACCAATTGGGTTGTCTTCAAAACTCATAATACTAACTTTCAGAACTAGAAAAAACCCGTTTGGTTTTGTCATTAGGGAATTATGGTGTCAGAAAGACATGCCAAAATATAACTCCCCGAATCAGCTTTGACCAGTGTTTTTGTAAATAAATGAAACCGAATCTGTCAGCAAACTGTTGTCATCAAACAAATGAAATACATACCTTTTTAGCGATGAAAGAAGATGTACTAAGCTTCAATTACAAGAAATAACACTTAAAATTGAAAACCCCCAAACTTGGTTCTTAGGGTTCTTCACACTCAACACGAATCCGGAAAAAAAACGAGATAGAATTGATGAAAACCGACACCACACGTGAATTCCTCTCGCAAAAATAATTAGATTAGGGCCCGGAATCAAAGGATTTGGTTAAGAATTGAGTGGGTTAGATAATTAATGATTGAGGATTATGGTGGGTGTAAAGAGATGAAGAAGAAGAATAATAAGAAGGAATGAAGAGAAAGAAAAAAAGGTAGGCTAAATATGTGGTCAAATTAAATTTAAGAATAGGAGGGTAATTCAAATTTTTTTTGAAGAAAAGAGGGGGTTGAATTTAATTTGAAATTTTGAGGGAAGTGAAATTAATATGAACTAAATATGAATTTAATTTATTTTTAATAATTAAAATAAAGAGTTGTTAGTGTATATATATATATATATATATATATAACAACTAATTACAACTTATATAATATAAAAAAATTGTATTTTAAATATAAAAACATATAAAATAAATACAAATGATATTTATAGTTGCTCTAAAAGAGTTGTATAAGAGTGTAGTAATCAGTGTTAACGCCCAATAAACTATACTTTCATTAGTGGGTCATACTAGTTCTTGATCGGTGTTAGTGTCCCATTATAACATCTATCATGTCACAATTTCTCTAAAAGAGTTGTATAGGACTGTCATTAGTCATGGTTAGGTGTTAACGCCTGAAACACACCATACTTTCGTCAATAGACCTTATTTGGCCTTGATTTGTGTTAATGGCCCAACATGTAATACATTCATCAATGGGCCTTGATTGGTATTAGTGGTCATTATAGCATCTATCATGTCCCCGTTGCTACAAGAGGGTTGTATATGAGTGTAGTTAGCCATAGGCATGTGTCAACGTCCGATAACATGTCATACTTTTATTAATGGGCCATATTGGGCTTTGATTGTTGTTAATGGCCAATATCGTCTCTATCATGTCATAGTTACGTTAACAGGTTGTATAGGAGTGTAGTGAGTCATAGTTGGTCGTCATACTTTGCATTAATGGGCCGTCTTGGGCCTTGATTGTTGTTAATGACCCATTGTAGTCTCTATCATATCATAGTTGCTATAAAAGGGTTGAATATGAGTTTAGTGAGTCATGGTTTGGTTACGCCCGATAATATGTCATACTTTCATCAATGGGTCTTATTGGACCTTGATTGTTGTTAATAGCAAGTATGGGTCTATCATGTCATAGTTACGTTAACAGGTTGTATAGGAGTGTAGTGAGTCATAGTTGGTCGCATCAAATGGCGTTGATTGGTATTAGTGGCCCATTATATCACCTATCATGTCATAGTCGCTACAAGGAGGTTGTATATGAGTGTAGTGAGCCATAGTCATGTGTCAACGCCCAATAACATGTTATACTTTTATTAATGGAACATATTGGGCCTTGATTGTTGTTAATGGCCCAATATATCTATATCATGTCATAGTTAAATTAACAGGTTGTATAGGAGTGTAGTGACTCATAGTTGGTGTTAACGCCCAGTAGCATGTCATACTTTGCATTAATGGGCCGTCTTGGGCCTTGATTGTTGTTAGTGACCCATTGTAGTCTCTATCATATCATAGTTGCTCTAAAAGGGTTGAATATGAGTTTAGTGAGTCATAGTTTGGTTAAAGCCCAATAATATGTCATACTTTCATCAATGGGCCTTATTGGACCTTAGCTGGTGTTTGTGGCCCATTATATCCTTTATCACATCATAGTTGCTCTAAGAAGGTTGTATAGGAATGTCATTAGTCATAGTTAGATGTTAATGGCCGATAACATGTGATACTTTCATCAATAGGTCTTATTGGGCCTTGTTGGTGTTAGTGGCCCATTATAGCCTTTTTCAAGTCATAGTCGCTTAAATGGGCCACATTAGTGCTTGTAATCTCTTAGTGGCCTATTATGGCATGTGATATGTAACATTAGATATTTAAGGGTTATATCGTGTTATAGGGAGTCATATTAGACCATAATAGACAAATACAAGTCATACATGTCCTAATGGGCCATATTGGGACTTGAAATCTCTAATGGCCCATTATGCATATAATTTTAAATTGTGTCTTAAGAGGTACAACTCGCCTAACCCGTCGATATACATTAAACATAGGGGTGGCAAATGGGTTGGGTTGGGTTGAAACGGGTTATGGGTCGGAATGGGTTAGGATCGAAACGTGTCAGGGTTGGAACGGGTCAACTAAAAAAAAGGTTGTTATGGTTCGGGTCGGAACGGGTCAGGGTCAAAAGGTTCGGGTCATAACGGGTCCGGGTCAAAATGGGTCAAGGTCGGAACGGGTCAAAACGGGTCTCGAGTCTTTTTTTTTTGAACAAGAACAACGGAGGAAATGTTTTAGTTTTATCATTAAAATTCATGTTCCAGTCCAGTTCGTTTCAGCACTTAACAACTCATTTACAATAAACAACATGCTAAATAGCACGTTTCAGCGATTTTTCATTCCGTTTCAGCACTTAACAGCTCGTTTTAACAGCAAACAGCATGTTAAACAGCTCGTTTCAGCAAGTTTTCAGTTCGTTTCAGCACGTAACAGCTTGTTTTTACAGCAAACATCATGTTAAACAGCTCGTTTCAGCGATTTTTCAGTCTGTTTCAGCACTTAACAGCTCATTTCAGCACTTAACAGCTCGTTTTTACAGCGAACAACTCGTTTCAGCGACTTTTCATTCCGTTTCAGCACTTAACAGCTCGTTTTAACAGCAAACAGCATGTTAAAAAGCTCGTTTCAGCAAGTTTTCAGTTCGTTTCAGCACGTAACAGCTCGTTTTTACAGCAAACATCATGTTAAACAGCTCGTTTCATCGATTTTTCAGTCTGTTTCAGCACTTAACAGCTCGTTTTTACAGCAAACAACATGCTAAACAGCTCGTTTCAGCGATTTTCAGTCCGTTTCAGCACTTAACAACTCGTTTTAACAGCAAATAGCATGTTAAACAGCTCGTTTCAGCAAGTTTTCAGTTCGTTTCAGCACGTAACAGCTCGTTTTTACAGCAAACATCATGTTAAACAGCTCGTTTCATCGATTTTTCAGTCCGTTTCAACACTTAACAGCTTGTTTAAGCAAGTTTTGACAAATTTTGCAGCAATTCAGCAATAAAAAATCAATAGTCAGCTCGTTTTTGCCCGTTTCAGCAGGTTACATAACCAATACTTCAAAACGTTTTATGTTTTTAATCAAGAAAACAAGTATAGGCAAACGTTTAGTGTTTTCAAAACTAGTATGCAAGTATGTCCGTGTTTTCAATCCAAAACCTGGTGTCACGTATAATGGAGTTTTCTCAAAACCAAATAAATGCATTTGACTCGTTAACTGTTACCTTATACAAGTGTTTTAAGTTATGAGAGTATGTTCAACAACACATGACTCTAAGACCCACGTATGAACTTACACACAAACACAAACTTGACCCGATGAATCGTTGGTGATAATAAGTAATGTCAACAGTACCGAAAGTCCTAACATGTATCCACACATCATATTATGGCAAAGCAACCAAATATTCATCATACAACTTAACTTATGATCATTCAGTTTACGAGACAGATTCTGGCATGTACAAACTGATTTTATTCACAAAGAAAAGATTAAGGATAAATTCTACAAAATTTACCACAGTGTGATATATGAATCAGGTTTCTCAAACAATTTTTATTATATTTTTCTCAAGCATAGAAAACTCACAATAATTCAACCATTACATATAGGTACTAACAGTTCAGCAGATTGCGCAACAAAAACTAGTTTAATGGTTCTATCAACTCATTAAACCAAATTGTGTAAGACCAATTGGGTTATCTTTTAAACTCATAATACTAAGTTCCAGAAGTGGAACCAACCCGTTTGGGTTTGTCATTAGGGAGTTATGGTGTCCGAAAAATGGACCAGAATATAACTCCCCGAATCAGCTTTGACATATGTTTTTGTAAAATCATAAAAGGTATTCAATACTCATCCAAAAATTACAAAATTTTCTTTCTGGAAACTAGATTCAGAATACTATATCCAAAAATCAAAAATCGATCAATAATCATTATTTAACAACGAGTTACAGACCAATCAATAAATGAGAACGAATCTGTCAGCCAACTGTTCTCAACAAAACTAAAACCCTAACATGTTTATGACATCACTAGGGTTCTAATTAATCATGTTAAAAACCCCGTTAGAAAATATAAATCCAACAATGATAAAATGTAAAGATTCAAAAATGTCACTTGCAACTTGTATCAAGATTGTTTAAATTAGAACGAATACTAATCGATTGAATCCAAGACCTAATTGCTTACATTCAAACCCTCGAACACCCAAATTTATCAAAATTAAAGTATAAATCACCTACCTAACCAAGATGAGCTTCAATCGATGTTAATGAGTGATGAAAGTATTAGCAGCAGGTGATGGATTAGGATTCAGATTGGTTACTGAAGGGTGGATGTCTGGTTGGTCAAACAAAAGAATTAGAATGTGGCTATTAATTATCAATAGTCACACTTTTGTTTTAATGTAACTGTTAGCTTTTAGCCATACATAAAAATTTATAGGTGGCTATAAAATAATGTTTTATGGTCATATAAACCCCTTAAGTGTGACCACATGTATAAGCTTTTAGCCACATATGAAACAATTAAAGTGTGGCCATTAACTACTAACGGTCACACGTTTTGTTTGCTGTCACCTTTAACTTTTAGCCACATATAAAACTTATAAGTGGCTAACAAACAATACTCTATGGTCACATATACCCGTAAGTGTGGCCATATGTATTAGTTTTTAACCACATCGTTATCAAACTATTGTGAGCGTAGATCATATTTGGCCATAGTTTACTAAGTGTGGCAAGTAAAAATCACATTTTTTATGAAATTGTGGCTAACGGTTTCGAACAACTGTGTTTTTTGTCACACGAATTGAAAAAGTGTGGCTAAATGTTCCAGCAGGTGTGATTTTTTGCCATAAAAATCTAATTTATGTGGCTAAAGGTTCTAACAGGTGTGTTTTTTGTCACACGAATTGAAAAAGTGTGGCTAAATGTTCCAGCAGGTGTATTTTTGCCACAAAAATCTAATTTATGTGGCTAAAGGTTCTAACAGGTGTGTTTTTTTTCACACGAATTGAAAAAGTGTGGCTAAATGTTCCAGCAGGTGTGATTTTTTGCCACAAAAATCTAATTTATGTGGCTAAAGGTTCTAACAGGTGTGTTTTTAGTCACACGAATAACAAATATGTGGCGAAAGCGACCTTTAGCCACACATTTAGACCGAGGTGTGGCAAACCGCCCAGAGCATGTGTGTGACTAAAAGCCAATATTCACGTAGTGAAAAGATTTTTTTATAAATAATTTTATTTAGAAGAAAGTTTATAAGTTATGATGATCAACGAATCATAAGGTTTAGATAAATATATATTCATGTTTGTTCTTGCAAAATAACTAGGCTTGATCCAAGATTTAGAAAAATCAAAGTGTTCATCTTGGATATCCATGATCATAATGATTCTTAAAACCAAGATATAATATTTTATGATAAAAGTAACATGATCATGAAGAACAACTTATGAACAAGTATGAACATTCAAGATAAAATCAAAACGAAAGCTATAAATGTAACATCCTAAATATTCTAATAATAAATAAAGAAAGTTACGTTTAGTGATTTCGCGTTATTAATTAATATCGAGTAAAGAACGGATCATGGACTTAGATTAATTAAGGTGGGTTAAATGGGAATGGCCTTAGGTCCATGGGCTTTAAGGGATATAAATATCCCCTAAACCAACCTAAAACCCTAAACCCCCATTCATTTCCATCTTAATCTCTACACACTCAAAAACACACACACCACACACCACCTCATACGGCCGGCGGCCGAGAGAGAGAAACGAGCAAGATCCGAGAGAGATTAAACGTTAGTTGGTATTAGATCTTTATTACACGAGATCTAGAGTTCCCAAACAAGCTAACCAAGATCGAACGAGCACAAAAGGTATGTTCTTGACCTTTAAAGTTTACGTTTTATTGAACGTTTAGCCTTGAAACTTGAAACGATAATAGATCGGATCTAAACGAAGCGTAAAGTAGCGAACTTGATGCTAGGACGAACCTAATAAACCCATAAACATGTACGGTTCGTTTAAGATAAACCGTAGATCTTGTATTGAACGTCCTTAAGCTTGAAGGTCCAAGCTTTATAGTATATACGGGGTATATATACGAACGAAAACGGTTAGGGAACGTTAGTGGGTGATGTCGAACCATAACAAGGGTATTAAAATCGCCAAAATGCTTGATAAAAATCAAACCCGTAGCTGAACTGAATAACTTCGCCTGCAAAGCTTAACTTCGCCTGCAAGCCTAACTTCGCTTGCAAGCAAGTTCGCCTAATTGATAACTTCGCCTAAGGCTAAGTTCGCCTAATTGATAACTTCGCCTAAGGCTAAGTTCGCCCATGATAACTTCGCCTAAAGCTAAGTTCGCCGAGCCTTAACTTCGTCTGGTGATAAGTTCGCTCAATGCTTAACTTCGCTTAATGTTAAGTTCGCTTAACACTAAGTTCGCTTAACACTAAGTTCGCCTACAGTAAGTTCGCTTAATGTTAAGTTCGCTTATTGTTAAGTTCGCCTGATGTTAAGTTCGCTTATTGTTAAGTTCGCTTAATGATAAGTTCGCTGGAGTTAGCAAATTAGAAAATAAATTAAAAACCTAATGAAAAATGTGTTAAGACAGTTAATGGAAATAAAATTTTTCCAAGCTGACCTGGCAGCTCGACCCCAGCCAGGGGCTCTGCCCCTTGGACCCCCGTTCGTTGTGGGTTATATAAAGATAGAAATACAACATGAGTAGTAGTAGTTAATTGATACATGTAAATATTATACAGTTAGCCGTGCACAGCTCAAGAAGGGAATAACGATTAACGGAGAGCGTAACAGGATTCAGGTGAGTTTCTAGCCCCACTTCTGTGTTATGTTTTCGGGGCTGTGTGCATACTCGATATGTTTGTTAATACACTTATCCTAAGTGATAAGTGTATGCCTTATATGAATGATGTGAAATGTATGAATGATTGCTTGTTAGTACGTGAACGATCTTCGGATATTGCACGTACTGTCAGGTTGTAGTGTTACGTATAAGGTAAGTATAATGTATTTGCTTATATGTATGAATGCGATAAAGTTAACAAACGAAGGAAAGGCATGGTTGTATGGTAACGAAGAGGGACCAGACCCTAATAATATCTGTGATGTTAGGGACCAGACCCTTATAATATCTGTGATGTTAGGGACCAGACCCTTATAATATCTGTGATGTTAGGGACCAGACCCTAATAATATCTGTGATGTTAGGGACCAGACCCTTATAATATCTGTGATGTTAGGGACCAGACCCTTATAATATCTGTGATGTTAGGGACCAGACCCTAATAATATCTGTGATGTTAGGGACCAGACCCTAATAATATCTGTGATGATAGGGACCAGACCCTTATAATATCTGTGATGTTAGGGACCAGACCCTTATAATATCTGTGAGGTTATAGGGCGAAAGGCTCTTTAAAACGTATGATTATGTATGTAAAGAAAGTATGAAGGTAAGAATGAAAGTATATGCACTTATGTGTGTATGAAAGAAAGTTAAGAGATTAAGTATGAAATGTAAGAAGGTATTGTAGGATTATGTGATTAACTAGAACTCACTCAGCGTATCTGACTTTTAGTATGCACGCAGGTGAGTAGAATAAGGCAGGTAGCTTGAGGAGGACACATAGCAGAGTTGGACGAAGCTGGCATCTGAATATTTTGCTATGACGTTTTGTTTTAAAAGACTATGTTTCGTCTTTAAATGACTATGAATGCTCGATAAGACAAGAATTATGGTTATGGAATGTAATGGTTTGAATGTTTTTAATGTTCCGCGAATGTTTTAATTAACTCTGATATTTAGAACTGCGTTTATGAGTAAATCCAACACGAAAGTAGGGCTACCGGTAACGGGGCCTTACAATAAAATGCTTGAAATGGTAACAACTTACTTGTTAGTGCCATTAAACTTAAGAAAAGAATGGTTGAGGTGTGAAAATAATGGATGATTTGTCCTCCTTTTAAATTGAAAATATAGAGTTGTTATGTCTTAAGGAAATTATGAAAATTAATCATATTTAATATAATTAAAACACAAATTAAAAATTGTTTAATAGGGTATTCAAAAGGTTTAACTATTTTAATAAATTTTATTGAATTAAAACATTCATTAGTTTTTATTAGTTAAGTAACATATGAAAAGATGATGATAATAATAAAATTAATAATAATTATTATAAATAATAAAAGTAGTAGTTGTAGTTAAATAATAATTCTAGTAAATTGCATGTGACATGTACATAAATATTTGATATTGATTATGAATGTTTTAAATGAGTATGTAATACTACAAGGGTGGTGAAATGTATAATTGCATAGAAATGGTCACATAAAATACATTAACGAAAGTTGAGATTAATTAATAATATTATAAATATATATAAATTTAAATAGAAATAAAACCGAAAATTTAAAATGGGTCGGGTTTTCGGGTTTGAAAAGTAACGAATGTTACAGGACTTACAACTTTTAAAAATTTTGTCCCGAAATTAAAATAAAAAAAAATTTTAAAAGAGAACAACTAATAAACGGAGTTGTTGGAAATTTTAGCAATTTTATACATGCATAATTAAAATAAAATAACGTAGATCTTTGAATGACCCAAAAGAACGCCACAAATAGGAAATATGACAATGACACTTATATATAGGATGTACCAGCGGCGTATCCACCATGCCCTTATCATATTGTATTTGCCCCGTTCTCCAAAAATCATTTCAAGTTCCGAGTTATTTCGCACAACGGGACTTATTATATTTTCCATGCGAGGACTTTGATAATTACGTGTCGACCCATAATTACCTCTATCGTCGGATGGTCCATATAACTTGCTCTATTGTGTGGTTTTAAGACATAGACTTTATAATTACATAAAATTATCATATTGAACGTTGAAAATAAAAAAAAATAATGAATTTAAAGGGTAAGTATTACTAAAACATATTGATAGATCATTCAGACCAAGGACGACGCGAAACACTAAGTCAAGCAAATAAAATCATCGAGTCTAAACCAAGTAAACGATTTAAAAAACGAAATAAACGAGGTAATGAAGTTAAAGAATGAAGCATTTAGAATTATGAACATCGTAACATGCGATTGAAATAATGGGGTCGGGAATAACGCGGTAAGTAAATGTAGCATTTAACCAACGAAGTATGAACATGTAAATTCATAACGCATTTGGGTTCGAGAATAGATTAGATAAACGAAACTTTTTATGTATCAAAATACCATGATGTTTAACAAATGGAAATCTCCGAAAGAATGCAACACAATTAACGGTAACATTGAGCTGAAATGAAGTGAACATTACAACATATAAATTAATAATTTGAAATACAACGGATAAACGAAATTCTATATTCACATTATTAAAATCCATTTAAGTTTGTGAAAGAAAAGTTACAATAGCAACCTTGAGTTTGTCAAAGTAAACAATTGAAATTTCGAAATCAAAATAAAGCATTGATTCCAGATTGATGAAATCAAGAACAACATAATGATTTAAATAAAACATCGAGTAAAAGAGATGTACACAAATAAACAAAAAAATCTGTGTAAAAATATAACATAACATAAACTCGGCATGTAAATGGGACACAATCCCAGTTCTAATTAACGAATTCGTTTGGAGAGAACCGGTCACCGATAGTAAAAGGTAGATATAAAATGAAAATACAGTTTCTATTAGGTAGCATAGTCCCAATTTCCACTTAACGGTTATGTTTAAGAAAAATGGGTCAGAGACCACGAGATTTGAAATAAAAAACGTAAACTGATTTAATAGAGCGAATAATATGATGTACGAATTCACGTTTCGTAAAAATACAAACGAATATGGATCAAAGATCAATGAACAATTAAAATAAACTTCGTAACCAATATTCTAAAGAAGTGGGTATAAAAATCACTTTGGGTACGTCCGAAAAATATGTGAAGGAGAAGTTAAAGAAAAGAAAATGCAGCTTGCGACGCTTGTCTTCTCGAATGTCAATTTATTTGGGGTATGAGAGGTTGACGTGGGAGGTGGTGCCATGATTTCTTAGCCAAAACTCATTGGCGTTAACGAAGGGGAAAGAAAGGAAGGGATACAACATATATTTTAATTTACGAAAATCGGTTATAAATCGTGGTGTTTTTATATCTCATGGTGAAATAAGATTTATTCTATTTTTATTTAGACAAAAAGTGTTTAGCTATCGCTAAGACTTGCAAGTTTTATGAAATCTTAAACGTAAAAACAAATGTTTTCTTTTGGCCAATGACATAGGAAAAATAATTGTCATATTACTTGACTAGTAGAATGAAAAATAGTTTCAAAAGGACTCAAAACTTGTTTGAAGCAAATATTTTACTTTACATATTATTATATTAATAGTAGTGACGATGATACTAGTAATAATAATATTACTACTACTACTAATAATAATAATATTAACAACAATAATAATACAAATTTTAATAATAATATGGATAATTACCGTAATAATAATAATGATAATGACGGTGATGGTACTAATAATAATAATAGTAGTAGTAGTAATATTAGTAATGGTGATAATATTAATAACTTTAATTATATTAATAATAATAAAGATAATAAGATTTTTTTTAAAGAGAATCCATTTGACTGAAAGTTAAAAATAACAAAGGATTTGGGATTAGGCACGAGATGTTCGTAAAATAAATAAAATGTAGGAAAGCATGCAAAAGAAAATATAGACGAGTTTGATGAGTTTTGTAAAAATCTAAGTATTGAAACCGGAAAATCGTATAAGGTCGACAAAGGATGCGAGGTTAGGATATTGCATGGCAGGAACAAGTTAGGCCTTCCAAAGTATGGCGGGTGTGCTAGGGTCACCATGATGATAGTAGGCTTAAATCATGTGGTCAAACATCTGATTGAGACAAATGGTTAAGCACAGGTCTTGCAGACGGGTGAATGGCGTTGAGTTTGGGTAGGTTTTGGCATTCTGTGGTAATTGAATCTACCACAAATAGAAGTACATCAACGTTTAAGGGAAGTAAAGTGGTGGGAATTACACATACTATACAAAAGGGTGTGTTTCTGTGTGAGGGTTTTCGGTTGGGTTTGGTTTGAGTTTCCAAGAATTGTGCTGGATTTGAATTGGGAATTACTATAGAGATTAATGTGGGTGTGGTTAAACGTGGTATGATTGGAATCGTGGAGGCCTTTTGCTTGCTAACTTGGGTTGTCATTTTGCGGGTTGAGCGCGACAACTTGGAAAACGAGAAGGCGCGATACGAAACTTGAAGAATTCGCGTGACTTGGGACGTAAGTATGACACGACCAACAGATTTATCGAGATCAATCATAAGAATAAGTAAATAAATGAAATTGCATGAAACAAAATTCAAAATCAAAATTGAATTCCTATGAGTAGTCATAGGTTTTCATATTTCAAGAAACGAAAAATCTCATAAATCATATGGAAAAAGTATTAAACTTAACAATAAATAGTGAAATCGATTTGAAGATCGAGGGTTTATGTACCACCATGACTTTTTAAGTTAAAACATAAGGGTAAATGAATATGGAAATAAGGTAATCGAATTGAAATTCGACCATTCATGTATCACCATGACCTTTCGAATTTTCAATTCTAAAACGTAGTAGTAAATAAATAAAATAATATAGTACTCAAATCGAAATTCAACCATTTATGTATCACCATAACTTTTTAAATTTTAAGCCGTAAATGAGCGTATAAATAAAGAAAACGTGTCACAAAACTTTTAAAACTTAACTATTCTCGTATAAAAATGCGTAATTAAATCGAACCGAAACCTGGGTTTTCGTGTACAGACTTCCAGTTAAAACATATTGTAAAACATAGAGGAGTGCAACCATATTATTTTCACAAAGAGAACATGGTCGCGTTTGAAAAGTTAAAGTTGTGATTCATATGGCGTTGAAAGTGGTATGCTTTGACTTAATAGAGTTCATGCTCTTTCCTAACTCTCCATGTAAGCAATCAGGTCCCGCGTCTGATTGGGATTTATACGCATTGCTTACCTTAGGTTTCAATAACCTTGGTGTCAAGAGTTTCGGAAAACAGGCACGTCCCCCTTACAGTTTACTACATACCCGCCATAACGAAACCATATTTAAGAAGAAAAAATATCGGACAACCAAATATCAAAAAATTGATTATTGAAAATCCTTGCGTTAAACATAAACCTTTGGACTTGTGTGTGCTTGTGTAATTGAGGTAACTGAATCATCAGTATAATAGTATTTGCGTACATGAGGCATAAACAAATTAATAATAACCAAATAATGTGCATTGAACAATCAAATAAGGCTCACATAATTTCTAATCATGCAACCTAAAAAATTAAACAAATAAACTATAACCTACTAGAACACTACGTCTAATGTCCTATCTTATAGTCACGGCTCTGATACCAATCTGTAACACCCCAGCTAAAGCGGATTACGCCCGAGTGTGACGTACAGATTGCCCAAAACACATGTGACACTATTAAGTGACAATATTATCATTAATTAATTTAAACATCAAGTACACACGTTTGTAACAAGAGATACAAGAAAATACAAGAACAATTAACAACTTGTCAATTAATTAATATAACCTAAGTTCTAGTGTCCTCTTCATTTCATCCTGTAATGAAAGTACCTGTAGCATATATATAAAATAAAGTCAACTAGTTGAATAGTTTGTGAGTTCACACAGTTTAAATACTACATAAAAACCATACAATTCAATGAAAACTTGTGAAAAACACATAAGGGTTCTTTACACTAGAAACAATGGTCCATAAGTGTAAAGAATAAATGAAGGTCTTTTCCAGTTGGAATTGTGCACCAACGTACTCAGATCGGAGTCCCTTTTCCACTAGAAACAATGGTCCTTAGTGCAAAGGGGGGCGTATGATCATACTTATCGAAGAAATCCATGCACGTAATATTTGAGTAAGTAACAAGTAAACACACAAGTCCATGATGCGAATTCTAGTTTGTAAATAATAAATAAACGAAATTGAATTTTGATAGAATATATATGCTACCCCCAAAATAGTAAACAGGTAAAAAGGGGGTGTGAGAAACTCACCTTTGATATTGGAGACAACTTGAAATAATAACCGAAAGCGAGTTAACAAACGAAGCAATTGAATCTCACGAAACTATAAATAATAACGAAGATACAAAATCAAGGACTAGCTACCAGAACTATAAAGTTAATTAACTTATGGTAAAAGGGAACTTGGAGATTTTTAATGAGTTTAACAAAAATGAATAAAGTTTATATAAATCATTTGATGTTTATTAGTTGAAGAATGATTTGTAAACAAATAATTATAACTTGTTAATATAATATTAAATAATAATATTAATAACAATTTATGATTAAACATTTGTTTCCAAGTAACATAATTAATTAATTAACTTAAATTTTTTGCATGAATTATCTTAAAGAAAATTATAAATAGTAGTTATGTTGAAATAAAATAAACAATAATTAATTTACTCAATTATTAATTCAAAGATATGAAGTCTGTTATATCTATTGTAAAATATTTTAAATAAAAGAAATTTTTATAAATAATCTTATTTAAAAGAAAGTTTATAAGTTATGATGATCAACGAATCATAAGGTTTAGATAAATATATATTCATGTTTGTTCTTGTAAAATAACTAGGCTTGATCCAAGATTTTGAAAAATCAAAGTGTTCCTCTTGGATATCCATGATCATAATGATTCTTAAAACCAAGATATAATATTTTTATGATAAAAGTAACATGATCATGAAGAACAACTTATGAACAAGTATGAACATTCAAGATAAAATCAAAACGAAAGCTATAAAACGCTTGAAATGGTAACAACTTACTTGTTAGTGCCATTAAACTTAAGAAAAGAATGGATTGAGGTGTGAAAATAATGGAGGATTTGTCCACCTTTTATATTGAAAATATAGAGTTGTTATGTCTTAAGGAAATTATGAAAATTAATCATATTTAATATAATTAAAACACAAATTAAAAATTGTTTAATAGGGTATTTAAAAGTTTTAACTATTTTAATAAATTTTATTGAATTAAAACATTCATTAGTTTTTATTAGTTAAGTAACATATGAAAATATGATGATGATAATAAAATTAATAATAATTATTATAAATAATAAAAGTAGTAGTTGTAGTTAAATAATAATTTTAGTAAATTGCATGAGACATGTAAATAAATATTTGATCTTGATTATGAATGTTTTAAATGAGTATGTGATACTACAAGGGTGGTGAAATGTATAATTGCATAGAAATGGTCACATAAAATACATTAACGAAAATTGAGATTAATTAATAATATTATAAAAATATATAAATTTAAATAGAAACAAAACCGAAAATTTAAAATGGGTCGGGTTTTCGGGTTTGAAAAGTAACGAATGTTACACGTTCGTTTCACGGAATGGGATGGAATTGGAATTTGCATAGAATTAGAATTTGAAGGAATTAGATTTGGAATATGAAATTGGGGGGGGGGGGGGATTTGAAATCCAAATACATTCTTAATGCGTTCGTTTAACAAATGAATATGAATCAAAGAGTTTTTATTTTATTTTAATTTTTTTTAACAATGATAACAACAAAAACATTTTAGTTTTTTTAGAATTTTTTGTTTTTTATTTATATTTCGTGTTATGATTTTTTTTATTAATTTTTTTTGATTTTTTTGGGCTTTTTATTAATATCAAAAACCCTCAAAAAAATATTCAAAAATAATAATAATAAATTCATAACTCAAAATATAAATTAAAAACAAAAAAATTAAAAAAACTAAAATGTTTTATTCGTTGTCCTCGTTAAAAAAAACCCGAGATAAAATTTTAATGAATTTTTCTTGAATTCCTCCACATTTTAGAAGGATTTGAAATCCCTGTATTTAAATGAATTTGAAGGAATTGAATTTCAATTCCAATTCTTTGAACCGAACATACCAAAATGGAATTAAGATATCAATTCCAACTAAACAAACACGTCATGTCATGGGATTTTAATTCCAATTATTTTGAATTCACACGAATTTTGTGTAACAAACACACCTGAAGAATATAATGGTTGAAAAGGGACAAATATAGATTGGTCAAAAATAATTCTGGTATAAAACATTACGATCTATGATCTCTACTACGTAAGATATTATCACAAAAATAATAAGTCAGTATTTTGACATTGTCAATCTAGAAACGAAGAAATAATTCAGGAAATTCATCTAGGATTAGTATTTAGATGTATAAAATATTTATCAATTTACTATATTGAGTGTCTTAAAATCAACAAATAGTTAGAAAGCTCCAAATAGAAAATTTGTAACAAATAATACAATTAGGCCGAACGTAGTGGGCCAATTTGGAGGGACGAAAGGGGCGTTTTGGGGGAGAGGGGGGGGGGGCACGCCTCTCACCCCTGCGATATTGGGGCGGGGGCGGGAGGGATTTGTTGTCGAAAGGAAAAAAAGTATTATTATTTTATTAATATGTGCTATATATATATATATATATATTACTATTTGTAGCCCCTACACCATTACACCTAAAAACAAATTCTCACCCCTTGCTGACTGGGCGCCACGTGTCACAATTCGCCTCAATTTGTAGCCCCTACGCTACGCATAGCCTTATATACAACTTGCAAACAGTATAACCACAAAGCAACTAATTTGTTTGTTTTTTTTACACCAAAAGTGATTTTATAAAAGATGTTGGTTAGAAAAAACTAACCAACAACAAAAGATAAAATCTCATATGAAAAGTAGAGAGTTTTGGAGTCACTTGGTCCAAACTATTTTTACATTTATATTCCTGGTTACAATCCGAAGAAAAGAAAAATGCACTATCAAATCAAATATCAGTTCCGTCTTTATGTAAGTTTGCTTTAAATATACTTTTGTTCCTCGTCTTTCAAACGACCCACCACGTAATAAACATAATTCCTTCCAAAAGTTGTTTCTTCTTAGGTAGATGTTTGTTTTCGGGCGAAGTATAAAAGTCTTTCGGTTCAATTGTGTTCTGCCCAATTAGGTTCAACTAAGCGAGAATCAATTACCAAGACACCGAAGTCACTCCACTACGTAAAGTTATGATGGTTTGACTCTGTCTCTTGGATAAAACGGACACATTATAAACGAAACATCTAACCTTTTATTAGAAGATTGACGGGTAGATCCAAGCAACTAATTTGTTAACCGTTCACCGACCAATTCATCTGATTAACTACAAATCTGTAAACAATCAGTTAAAATAATGGAAATTAAATAAATAAAGGAGAATTGGAATTATGAAGCTGAAATTCAGATTGCACATTTCGTTTGGGCTTGAATGATTTATTGATTGGGCTAGGCCAGTGGCCTACTGGTTCACTAGAAAAGGGCATGATAATATTTATTTTAAATTATGAAATTGTCTACTGTTGGGCCAAAAGCCCACGTTCGCTATTGCGTCAGAATTATTTCGTGTTTTTTATATACACAATAGTAGTTACCCATTGATAACAGAGAATCAATATGCGCAAATTTATATAAACTTAAATGTGAAACTAGTAAACTGTTTATATTGCATTCTTTATTCAATGCTTTAAGTTAATAATTATATTTTAAACTATTCAAGATTTTAGTGTCAAAACTGTTCAATTATGCTCAAGTTTATGGATTGGTTGATGAAAGTGATGACCATTTACTTATAAATTGTGATTTGGCACAAGTTGTTTGGTCACAAGTGTAAACATCCATGGGTTTGTTATTCTAACATTCATGACTTACTGAACCCGAGTCCTATCACTTCTACGCTCGACATCTTTGATAAGCATGGAACAATCTTCTCTTTAATGACAAACCCTATCTCCGTATACAATATTGCAGATGAGCTAAAGGTTTTGGGTTATGTTTGGATTTTCAATGGTAAGCTCTCAACTATTAGACCAGAGTAATTGTTGTTCTTTCAATTTTGTAACCTAAATATGTATATTTAATATAACTAGTTGAGTACCGCCACGTTGCGGCGACAGAGCAATTTCACAAATTTGGTTGGTATCATTTAAATTCGTAAAGGCAACAACAATAAATCCAATAATACATCTGTGTGCGTCCAAAACAGTATCACCACACATACAGTTATGATCAAAGCGACAAAATTCAGTCGGTATCGGTTTGCTTCTTTACAGTATTGCCACTAAACCTAAAAATTGAATTAGTAAACGCCCATGATACTCGTATAACTTATGATACAAAATAATAACATATTTAAAACGATATTTATTCGAGCGATAAAACCCGTGTTTGGTGACGGCGAGTTGACACGAATTAGGTCGGTTTCAATTTTTTTTAACGGCGTCAGAATTAAAAAGAAAATAAAGACAAAATATTTACATATATAAAGCAAAAAGACATTAAATTACTAAAAAAACTAAAAATAGAAAGCACTAAAATTAAAAGAATTTAAAAAACTTATGATTCACTTGTCATTGTTTTTACTTGCGTTCGTTATGATAGCGAAACCAAAACAAAAAAACCATAAATAAATATACTTGAAACAATGGTTATTCGGTCGGTAAAACCAGAAGTTGTGACGCGAATTCGGTTGGTTTCATTTACGTCGTTACTATACCAAAACTAAAACAAAAAAGAACTTATACAACTTATGATACAAAAATAACATACTTAAAACGACATTTATTCAATTGATAAAACCTGGACGTTGTGGTGGAGAGTCGACGCGAATTATCTAATTATCTAATTATCTAAGAAAGATCAAACAAATGGCTTTTTGTTGCAAAAAGATATCACAACGAAGACTCGAACACGAGGTGATTGAATTAAAGGTAATGTTTATCTTTCTAGCAATAACCATCCGTACAAGCGATCTATCATTGTTTTAGGTCAGGTATTATTGCACTTTAAGTGCATGTAAGATTGCAAAGGTAAATCCTGTGACACCATCGTTCAATATTTATGTTATACGAGGCGTTGCATTTTTAGTTAGTGACGCTTAAATTTGTTACGATACCGAAATTAAATCTATGCACAAAATTTCCTCAAATTATTATACTTAAAAAAAACTTTAAAAAAAGAATATAAATTGAAAGGCAAGAAAAGTAATGTTAATAGTCCACCAAAATTAAAACAATAAATAGATAAGAAAAAAATATCCATATGAAGGAGACAAGGTTTGAACCCTAGCAACTCACCACAAAACAAAGTAAATTAGCAAGACACGTTTTAGCCAACACACCATTACTAACAAACTTGTTTCAATGATGAAACTAAAATCATAAATACTAAAAAATAGGTTTCTAAAAAAAGATTGTGGCACCAACATATGATCTTTATCTATATACTAGGTAATACTCGTCGCGCTGCGGCGACGCACCTACGCAAACTCGGCCGGTATCGATTAAGTCTGTTATGACACCGATACTATCAACCGGATAAATCTGTAGACAATTTACGATCAAAATGACACGAATCGACACAAACGCAGGCGGTATTGACTAAGTTCGTTACGACACAGACACTAAATCAATCGGATAAATTTGTAAACGTCCAAACAGGAACGACAAATGTACAACTTATGGTCAAAATTACACGATTTGGTCGGTATCAGTTAGGTTTGTTATGGTACCGACATTAAACCTAAAAGTAAGTTAGTAGACCCCCATAATAGTGGAAGCACTCGTATGGCTAATAATAACATATTTAAAACGATGTTTATTCGATGGATTAAACCAAGGTGTTGATAAAACTTGGACATTGGCTAATAATACAAAAAAATAACATATTTAAAACGCTTTTTATTCGATGGATAAAATCAGTGTATTGATAGCATTGGCTAATAATACAAGAAAATAACATATTTAAAACGATGTGTTATTCGATGGATAAAACCAGGGTGTTGATAGAACTCGGACATTGCGGTTGCGAGTCGACGTGAATTTAGCCGGTATCAGATATGTTTTTTATGGTTCCCATAATAAACCCACATCACAAATTCGTCTAACTAAAATATTTAAAACAAAAGAACACACATAAAATAATCAAAAATATAAAAAGAAGAAAAAAAATCTCATCTCAAAGCTTCGAACTTGGGTGGCAAATTTGGCTGGATCCTAAACCAAGAATTTAATAACCACTACACCACACTAACATACTTGTTCAAAAATCACCACAAAAAGCTAATAAATGAGTTCATCAACTTTTTGTGGCACCAACAGGTTGGTTTTTATCTATATTATATAATATATAATTATATAATATATAATGGAGTTTGAGTTGTTTGTCTTGTTTTGTCTAGCTATTTATTAGTCTTCGATCGTTAATAAAATCCTTTCTCGTATCAATAAAAATAAATAAATGAATAAATAAAAAGTTATAAACATGAATGTTATTAATGGATATTGGATTATAATAATCCAAACTTTGTCCCGTTGACCGGCGTTAAGTTGAACTTTAAAAATATACATCAGTCTCAAATTTCAAAATATTGACAGTCAACTAGCTTTTCACTAACGAAGTAAGATTCCGTTAATTGTTAGTGACATGACTGCTTGCATGGACGCTTACGAGAAAAGCTCGTTGATTAAACAGGGCAATGTTTGAAACTTGAGAATATTTTAATATATTTTTAAAGTTCGACTTAACTTCAGTCATCAAGACAATGTTTGGATTATTAAAATTCAATAACCTTATTATTAATTATGAATTATTTATATATTGTAGTTTTATTTGTCTTCACGGTTGTCAATTTTGACCGTAATTATGTAAACGACTGTCAACTGCTTCATTCCAAATATATTCTGTTTTGTCCCTTTGTTTTTCTTAGTGTACGGTTTTCTTCTAGAACAACTTATTTAATGACGCAATATCGATTCAATAGTGACGTAAACTGACATTTACACCGTGCATTATGGTTAAATCGTAAAAAATATCATTTGTTTTCTTCTTATATGATCTAGAGGTGTTCAAAAAAACCGGTTATAGAACCGGTTTGGTCGGTTTAACCGAAAACCGGTTAATAGAAAAACCGGTTATTAAAAAACCGGTTAGACCGGTTATTGAACCGCCGGTTAGTACTTCGGTTACTCATTCGTGGACAAAAACCGGTTATTGAACCGGTTAGTAAAAAAACAGGTTAAATTTAAAAACCGGTTATTAAAAAACCGGTTAACCTAAAAACCGGTTAACCGGTTAACGGTCAAAAACCGGTTAACCTAACCGGTTTTTAGATTAACCGGTTTTTGACCGTTATAAAACGGCCATATGACCGTTTGGGTCCTTTTTTGCCCGTTTTTTCTTGATTTCTAGCCGTTTTTTTTAACATTTTACCCCCACAAACAACTATATATAGTTTAGGTTGGGTAGGTTAGCTCACACTCGATTATACAACTCTACTAGCTCTAAACGTTTATTTCATACGCGATTATTTTGTTATCTCACACTCAATTATACCACATTACCACTCCATACGCTCTTATTTCGTAGTCGTTTATTTCATACTCGTACTCGTTTATTTCATACTCGATTATACGCTCTTATTATCATGGCCTCCCAAAGTGCTGGTTCATCCGTCAACATGGGTGCCTCGAACACAGACATAACGGTCGTTCGGATCATCCCCACGAAACGAAACCAAGATGTGTGGCAACATTTCGACCTATGCGAACTGTCTAACGGTCGCCAAAAAGCTCGATGCAAGCACTGTTTGAAGTTCTATGCCAAAGATGCAAACTCCACTTTAAAAGCGCATATACAACAGCGCTTTTGCAAGGCCTTGAAGGACGAAGCGGGAAGTAGTTCGCAGCCGGAGATGACGAATCAAGGAGGGGTGTTTACGTACGACGTTGAAGCGGTACGTCAACAGTTTTCAAACTTTGTGATTCAACAAACACTTCCTTTCAACCACTTCGACAACCCTCAATTCACGGAGATGATGCAAAACTATGTTCAACCACGCTACCAACACGTAAGTCGTTCGACCCTTAGAAGAGATTGTCTTAAAGCATGGAAAAACGCTAAATCCGAACTAATTTCATACTTTTCAAACTTACAAACTGGTGTAAACTTAACAACGGATGTTTGGTCGGTACCTCATGGTTCGCCCGACTCATACATTTGTGTGACGGCTCATTGGGTTGACCCCGAGTCGTGGCAAATGATGAAACGAACCGTTGCGTTTCAATTGTTTGATTACCCGCACACGAGTAGAAATATTTTTCAAATCTTGGATAAAGTCATTCTACAATACAAAATTGAAGATAAAATCTTTTCAATTTCGTTTGATAACGCGTCCAACAATACGGCCGCGGTTGGCCATTTAAAATTAAAGTATAAACCTATTTGTGATGGAGCGATTTTTCATAGCCGATGCATTGCACATATTATCAACTTGGCCGTGCAAGATGGGTTAAACGTGATCGAAACGCAAAGAAACAGTTTTAAAAGAATGTTACGAGATGTTTTTAGCAACAATAAAACATTTTCAAGATACAAAAAATTTTGTGTAGAAGCTAATTGTCAATGGTTGGGGCCAAATTGGGATTGTCCAACAAGATGGAACTCGACTTGTAATATGTTTGAGAAAGCCATCCAACAAAAAGAATCATTAATTGCGTTTCATCAAATTTTGTCAAGTAGGGGTAAATGTGCACCATATGATCCTAGAAACTGGTTATTGATTGAGATCGTTACGGAGGTCCTTCAAAATTTTAAATCTTGCACAACTAGTTTATCCGGGGTTTACTATCCAACAAGCCCCATTGCTTTACCAAAAATTGCTGCCATGTGCACAAAGTTGAGTGAACTTGATTGTAGGGGTGCACCTTATTTTGATATGGGTGTAAAAATGAAAGAAAAATTTAGAAAATATTTTCAACAACTACCCGCTGTTTTGACATGTGCTGCTGCGTTAAACCCTTGCATCAATGTTGGTGGTGTTGAAGCTTTAATAGAAAAAATTTGTGATGAGCTTGGGTTAAACGACGATCAAAACCCCTATTATAGCCAAACTTTAAAGAATGCTTTCAACACCACCTTGTCAAACATGTATGATGTCTACCTTACAAAATGCGGGTCGTCTTCCCAAATTCATGACTCGTTAAGAGCTGTTGCCCAATCCCAATCCCAAACCGACCTTGAAATGGGGATGTACTACATGATTTGGGAAGACGCCGGTAAACGTCAAAGGGTAAACACCCCAAGCAGTGAACTTGGAAGGTATGGTGGTACCAACTTTGTGAAACACATGACTCCGGATGAATTTAGAAGTCTTGATTTGCTGGCTTGGTGGAGAGGTAAGGAGGATGAGTTTCCGATCCTCGCCGCCATGGCCAAAGATTTACTAACGGTCCAAGCTTCCACGGTAGCTTCGGAGTCTGCTTTTTCTGTTTCTGGCAGGGTTATATCGATTAGGAGGACTCGACTCACTGCACCAGCTATAGAGATGTCGATTTGCTACAAGGATTACTTGGACTCTTTAGATAGGGCACAACATCAACGCTCACTCGAGGGGGAAATGGAGTATGAAGCGGGCTTGTATGAAGACGAGGTCAATGAAGGACACACTCAACCAATGACCGATGAAGAAGCCGCGTACGACGATTACCTAAGAAATAGCTCGGGATCGGGTAGCGAAGAAAATTAGTTAAAGAAACAGCAAACATGGAGGCAAATCATGAGTAAGAAACAGCAAGTTGTTCATGTAATCGTGTCTAAGCATTCTTTTTCCTAATATGTGCTCTTATTTACTTGTTGATTTGGATTTTTCTAATTTAGTTAAAGAAACAGCAAACATGGAGGCAAATCATGAACAAACTGCGATTGGGAACAACAGGAGCATCTGCTAGTTCACGATTTAATGTTTGTATTTTTGATTTAAATCATGAACAACAGTTCTTGGCAGAGATTTCTTCAGTGTTAATGATTTAATGTTTGTATTTTTGAGTTACGAATATGCGATAACGATTTAATGTTTGTATTTTTAATGTAAAAACTATAAATGAAAGTTATGTGTTTTTAATCTTTGGTTTGTTGAAAACACATTCACCAACACACACTCATACTCATCTTCCAAGCAAAGAACCCTAACAACGAAAGCAAAGAATGGCTTCGGTCAGTCCGTTTTGCCTTGTAGTTACCGGTTTGTTTATACTGTGAAAAAATAATGGTCTTCATTAAGTACAAAATATAAAAAACAAATATTCGTATTTGAAACCGCGAAATTAAAAAAAAAAAAAAAACCGGTTAATAAAAAAAACCGGTTTATTAACCGGTTCTAACCGGTTTCTAAACCGGTCCTAACCGGTTAGACCGGTTAGGGTTTTGACAGAAAAAAACCGGTTATTAACCGGTCCGGTTATTAACCGAACCGGTTTTTTTCCGGGCCAAAAAAAACCGGTCCGGTTAATAACCGAACCGGTTTTTTTAAAAAAACCGGTTTGTGCACCTCTAATATGATCCGGTTCTTCAAGAATCATGTACAAAAATACACATCAAAATTCTTGAAAAGTCACAAGAGCTGAAAAATATAAAAAAATTGTTTTTAATTATATTGTTTTGTTAGTTTCATCGATATTATATCGAATTAACAGTTGCAAGAGTTTTTATCAGTAAAAACAATACTAAAGGATTCAAATTGAAGATTTAATTATATTAAATTATTAATCATCCATCCTACTATACTATTAAAACAAATTAGTTTGTCTCTACATGCCCATTTCCTATTGGAAGATTACCTTTATTTCCAAATATATCTTGCACTTCTCTATTTTTCTTACCAATTAAATAAATCAAAATTAAACTCTATTCCTAATAATTAAAATACTTAATGTATTCATTTAAGTCAATAATACTGGTTTCCAAGTTTCAATTCTTTCAACATCATTACACCCTTTCCTTCATACTCAACCTTTTAACCTAATCAACGAAATCCTCCATACAATCGGCTATTATTTTATGTCAATCGGACAATGATTTGATTAGATCCGACATGTTCAATTGACACCGTCGTTCGTCTAAATAAGGGCAATCGACGACAAATGGAATAGTCAATTATTTGAAAACAATCATTGATCTGATTACATCCAGGAAACGATTTTAGTAGATCCATGTCGATTGTTAATCATATCTTCACTTCGATGGTTGTTTTACCGTCAATCGATGTTTTTTCTGGTTAGTATGTTTAATGTTTACTTTTTTATCTTAATCTTAATTCTTAGTGTTAATTGATATCGTCAATTGATATGGATGTTTCATTGATTCGAAATATCAAATTCCATTATCTGTTAAATTTTGTTTATTTGTATTTTAGATTAGATTTAGATTTAGATATTAAACTAGGTTAGTATTTTATATTGTTAGGATAGTATGTTTAATTCTTAATCTTAATTGTTGATGTTAATTGATAATTTATATGTTTCCCATGGTTAATGGTTATGGTATTTGTTTCATTTTTAATGTGTAATTGATTCCAATTTTTAATTATGGTATTTTTTTTTCAATTTTAATGTGTAATTTATTCCAAATTAAAATTATAGTATTTGATTTTTATTGATTCATATCATTACTAATACATAAAAACTTTTCAAAATCGGAATTTGAATTCAAAGTCAACTTAATGTCTAATTTTGTAAACATGAATTATATTATAATTGAATTTATGTCAGTTATGACTTATGAGTTATTATTATTTTGTTATAAATAAATCCCTAATTACATTCTACGAATTTACTATATTTATTAATCGGTTATTATACAAAGCCCTAATTGTATTCTCCAAATTAACTGTATTTAGACCTTTCCTTTTTTTTTAACAATTCAAACTTTCTAACAAATACTGTTTATATATATATACTATAACCAGAATAAAGAGATTCACACACTTCTCACTTACTTACTCATCGATTCATATTTGTATCATTGTCAAGGTTTTTAATTTTCTTTCATACAGATAAATTTTTTAATCTTTGCTTGAATTTTTACAAGATGAGATGGTATAATTATATACAACTATAATTGTTTATAATTCTTTTTTTTCTTCCTCAATATATAAAATCAATTGTTATAAGGTTTGTCTTATTAATAATGTTGCTGACAACTCGAATGAGGAGTATCTCATTATCGTCCTTCAATTCGCACGAGTCAAGTACTATGGAGGTATCATTAACAATTATATCTTTTATATTTTACCCTTCAAATTCTTTACAGTTAATAATTTTAAATTTACATATGTGTATATTTTTTGCCAGAAAAAGTATATGTTCAAAACTCCTCTGGTAACTCTGTTTCAAGGTTGCTGATCAATGATTAATTGTATGAAGTGCTTGATTACAAGAAAAGGTAATTTCTTATAACTATTTAACTATAATCTAATTTTATTCCATGTATACATTATTATTTATTTTAAACACCTTATGACTTACTTTTTTTTTAAATAATAGGTTGCTTGAAATATCCTCTCAAGTCTATGTTGAAGTACCTAAACCGGTTGGTTCATCTATGCTGCTAACTGTTAAGGATGTAAGGCCAATACGTATCATTTTGCATGCATGGGTGCTATGTAGTTTGTTTGTTGTCTTTTGCGTTTATCGACATTTCTGTTTATGGATTTCAATGTTTTGGTAATGACATTGTCGTAGACTATTTAACATGTTTAGATAATATGGTATGCTGAAGTTTGTATGCTTTATCTTGATGATGATTGTAAAATGTAATTTTTTGTATTATGTTTACCTTACTTTACTATTGTCTTCAGCAATTCTATACATATAAACTTAATTAAATCATATATAACTAACTAGGAAAGTACTAATGTTAAATAAGACATAGTATTATGTAACATGAACGTATGTAATTTACTTATTCAATATTTTTGTCAACTATTAACATATATAAACATATGTTAAGTAAACAAAAGATGTGAATGATTTATTGCTTTCTGTATAATTTTGTTATTAATGGAATTACTATATGTTAGTTTAGAATTTTAAACATTAATAATCAATAATTTCAACCATATTTAAGTTTTCGATTTCAAATTAAATAGTTAGTTATCGTTTATTTCTTTATTTATTCAATATGTATATTTTAGAAAATTAGTATTAAATTTATAGTTTCACATATGGAAGTTTGTTGTATCAAATTATTAGATAATTTTAAATTTTAACTACTTTTTTATTTTGAGAGTTACATATAATTTGTAACTAACAATCACTTAAAATAGGAATAAATTCATCAATAAATGTAGATTGTTATCTTTTTTTTAATGTTGACATCTAATTAGTTAAAATTGAACCAAATTCATCAATAAATGTAATTTCATTTAAGTTTTTCGTTCAATTTATCATCAAAGTTTATGGTAATTAGATTTTGGTTATTTATTATGAACAATAATTTTGTTTTACATATGTCATTACTAACAAAAATCTCGGTCATTCCTTTTAATTCGTAATAAATATAGTTGAAAATTAATTTTCCAACATACTCAATATTATATAAAATACACTATATTGACAGTATATTGATTTGGTCAAACAAATTAAACAATTATAATGATTCTTTCAAAAGAGGAAACTTAATTTAGGCAAAATAAAATCCAAACAAACTTTTCATAACTTATTGAATTATTATTTATATAGAAGAACATAATTTATGCTAACCATAGAAACTTGGTCTTCCCTTAAAATACTTTTACCATAAACTTTCACTCCTAAACTTCAAGCCTATATATTGAATACTTGAGCTTACAAAATATGTCACTCTTAATACTTGGTGGGTTATTAACTCGAAGATTCAATAACTTGGAAGTGTTGATAACAATTTAAGTTGAATTATATTATAAGATTGAAGGTATGTACGATTTGTTTGTAAAATACGTTACTTTGTATAATTGATATAACTATACAAAAGTCTATGTAACTTATTGTTCTCTGCATGATATAAGATTTCTAAATTTTTCACATATTAATCGTATTTTTTTTATTTTATACTTTAGATGTCTTCAAGATCCAAGAGACGCACTAATTCTCAATCATCATCTTCCAATAAGAGGAATACAAATGGTTAGTGAATATAATAATTTAAGGTTACTCTCTAAATACAATGTTATAATAATAATAATTTTGTTTGCAAAACGTGCAGTGTCATCGTCTAGACAACCATTGCGTATCATATCCAACGGTAATAATTTTTTATAAACCATCAATTGATTAAAAATGTTAATATTTTATGACCGTCTTTTTTATTAGATCTAATATTTTATGAGATTTACGACAAGTAACATTTTTGCTATTCGTCGTGTATTTTAGTGTATTTTACATGCAACATACTTAATTACTAAAACTAATTTAAAGTAACATTTTTTACTTAAAAGCTACATACAATAATATCATTTTATTAATTTTTTTACGAATTTTATATCAATTTATATATGTTTTTATTATAACATCGCAATATGTCAATCCTTTTACATATATCTGCTGTGATTTTTATATATAATTATTTTAGCATAACACAATAATATATATGATGCCTACATGTATCTAGATTAAAAGGTTTGACTTGAAATCAATAATAATACGTATAATGAAAAATATTATGATGAAAAAACAATATGAAATTTTCTTATTGTAATATTTTTAAAATAATCCAAACATTTTTTACATATTTCAAACCTAATTGAAACCTTGTATACAAGTTACTCAATTGGGTAGGCGTTGTATCGAAGTAAAGGTTATTTCGGGTACAAACATTAGTCATCGCACTTACTTAACTCGTAGTACACTAACTCCTTCAGATAAGAAATTACCAATCAAGTTGAAACGAACACAGTTTCCTGTTGCGGTTTGTTTTGCAATGACAATTAACAAAAGTCAAGGCCAGTCACTAGCAAGAGTTGGAATATATCTTCGACATCCAGTGTTTACATATGGCCAGTTATATGTGGCTTTATCCCGAGTGAAGAGTAGAGCCGGAGTTAAAATGCTTATCTTAGATAAGGAGAGTAAAGTTACAAATAAAACTACAAATGTAGTTTATAAGAACTATTAAGTAATATATGAAGTTGTTATTTTTAATATATTGAATGATTGTAAAATTCCTTTTATTTTCCTTTGAAAGTTATGTTTAATAAAGTTTTAATTTTATTACCGACGTTATTAACAATTGTATATTCTATTATCGTCGCCATATGTATGTATGAATTGTGTTTTTCACTTTCATATTATCGGTTGATGTTACAAAATTTAATTGTTTCCACCTGTGGTGCCCACAGGTCAATAACCTAGTAACCAACAAAATAAACTTGTGTGACTTACTTCATGTCTTTTTTTCCTAATACATGCATGCCTTAGATTATAAAATTAGAAGTAAGAGCAACTATATATTTGGTAATATCAACAAAGAAATTGTAATACTAATTGTAAGGCCCCGTTACCGGTAACCCTACTTTCGTGTTGGATTTACTCATAAACACAGTTCTAAATATCAGAGTTAATTAAAACATTTACGCGGAATATAAAACTTTCATAAAACATTACAATATTTCATAACTTGTCTCAAAACATCCTTTGTTTTTCACATTAAAACATTAAAATTAAAACATCATAAGTCTTCAGATGCCAGACTCTTGTTCAGTGCCATGTGTCTCCTCAAGCGAGCTGCCTCAACCTACTCACCTGCGTGCATACTAAAAGTCAGCTACGCTGAGTGAGTTCTAGTTAATCACATGATCATACAATACCTTCTTACATTTCATACTTAATCTCTTAACTTTCTTTCATATACACCTAAGTGCTCTTACCTTCATTTTTACTTTCTTACTTTCTTTACATACATAATCAAACTTTTTAAAGAGTCTTTCGCCCTATAACCTCACAGATATTATAAGGGTCTGGTCCCTTGTTTTCGAATATTAGAAGGGTTCGATTCCCTAACATCACAGATATTATAAGGGTCTGGTCCCTAGTTTTCGAATATTAGAAGGGTTCGATTCCCTAACATCACAGATATTATAAGGGTCTGGTCCCTATCATCACAGATATTATAAGGGTCTGGTCCCTAGTTTTCGAATATTAGAAGGGTTCGATTCCCACTTCGTTACCATACAACCATACATCATACCTCAAGTATTATTAGGGCTCGGTACCCTTTTCGTAACCATACAACCATACATTATCATTTCTTTCTTCTATTATCACTACCATGCTCATATACATAACATACATAACATCCTTACCTATACCTAGCGTTACAACCTGACAGTACGTGCAATATCCGAAGATCGTTCACGTACCATCAAGCAATCATTCTTACATAACACATATATCACATAGGGCATACACTTATCACTTAGGATAAATGTATTAACAACACATCAAGTATGCACACAGCCCCGAAAACATAACAAGGAATGGGGCTAGAAACTCACCTGAACACGGTTACGTTCACCGTTAATCGTAATTCCTTTCTTCAGTTGTGCACGGCTGACTGTATAACAAGTATACGTATCAATTAACTATCACTTCTCATAATGTATTTCTATCTTTATATGACCCACAACGAACGGGGGTCCGGGGGCAGCGCCCCTGGCAGCGGGGTCTAGGGGCGGCAGCCCCTAGCAGGGTCCAAGGGGCAGAGCCCCTGGCTGGGGTCGAGCTGCCAGGTCAGCTTGGAAAAATTTTATTTCCATTAACTGTCTTAACACATTTTTCATTAGATTTTTAATTTATTTTCTAAACGAACTTGGCTTTAGGCGAAGTTAAACCTCAGGCGAACTTGTCATCAGGCGAAGTTAAACCTCAGGCGAACTTAGCTTTAGGCGAAGTTAAACCTCAGGCGAACTTAGCTTTAGGCGAAGTTAAACCTCAGGCGAACTTGTCATCAGGCGAACTTAAACCTCAGGCGAACTTGTCATCAGGCGAACTTAGCTTGCAGGCGAAGTTCATCAGGCGAACTTAGCTTGCAGGCGAAGTTCATCGCTTGAAGGCGAAGTTGCCCAGATGAAGGCGAAGTTGCCCAGACAGCCTGCTGTTTGGTTTCTGTCCAACATTTCGAGCGATTTTAACACCCCCGCTATGGATCAATATCACCCACTACGCTTCCCGACCATTTCCGGTCACTTAACACTAAAAAGCTTGGATCTTTAAACTTCAAGTTCAAGAATCTTACCTTTTTGAGCTTGTTGGATCTTGTTTCCTTGCTTAATCACAACCAACCGCTCTCTCTTCTCTCTCGGATCTTGGTCTCTCTCTCTACGGCTCTCGGCCTCTCTCTCTCTCCTCGGATCTCGGCCGCCGGTCGGCTTGTGTATGGGGTGTGTGTGTGTTTTGGAAGTGTGAAGGAATAGATGTAAATGAAGATATTTTTGGGTTTAGGGGATATTTATATCCCTTAAATCCCATTCTCATTTAACCCATCTCAATTAATCCAAGTCCCTGATCCGCTCCTACCCGATATTAATAATTAAAAACGCGAAATCACTAACATAACTTTCTTTATTCAACATTATAAATTTTAGGATGTTACACTAATAAAGTTATAGGCATTTTATCACAATTTTTTTCAGTTTCAAACAATCCATATTATTAACACATTTTACTCAATTCCAACAACATACAAGAAACCAAACAGTTGTTGTGAGTTTTATATTTGTGTGTAAATGTAAAAAAAATGTAAAGAAAATATGTTCAGAACCAAAAGTAATATTTTTCTTAAAATAACCAGTTCTGACCATAACTTGTACCGACCAAACCAGTTCTTATGTGTTGCGCCAACTGACATGACCCGTCCTTTTTACCAGTTATAAGAGAACACAAGTAGCAAATCTGACCCATTTACTTAAAGGGTCGAATACAAGCTAAACTTGCCTGAAATGTTCCAAGTCATACTAAAAGTGGGCATATTTCAAATGAAACTTGTTGTGACCCATTACACAAATTAGAGTAAAAAAAGTTGTTGCAAAGATTTTATTCACAACAAATAACTATCTCACTGAAAACCAAACCATCATTCCTCCCAGATCTATCAAACAATTTTGAGATTCATGTATAGAATATAAAACACAAACAAATCATAATAATAATAATAAACAACCAACTTAAAAGAAATAGATTAACATTTCGAACACCCTACTCATGATCTTACTCCTTATAATGATTTTGTATAAAATCGGTTTGCAACACCCGTAATTATAACCATTTTCCTATCATTTATATTAGTCAAGTATACTTTATGGCCTTAACTTGTAAGATTTAAAAAAAAAAGAGTGTTGTGCCTATAACAAACAACACAATATTATCACCACCAAGATACTCTTTCGAAAAGATATGAATTTTGCTTCATGAATATAAATGGATATCATCAAGGGAACAAAACTCCCCATGACACTAGTGTATTTTAGGGATCAAAACAACTCATTTTCTATCTTAGTTTGACCCGAAACTCTAATTGATACAAGTTTGTGACAATGAATATATAAGCATAATGAATTTCACTTATCATCTAACGTATGACAAAAAAGGCAAATAATTATTAGATTTGAAAGAAAGAGTACATGTATGCGTCATAATCAATCTACTATTCTTTTTGAATGCTGAATTATGTCACTTTAGCAAAAGTTGTCAATGCATATAAAAAGTTTATTATATACAATTAATAGTAAAAAATAATCAAATAAGATGAACCATTTTCGTATTGCTTAGAGTAAAGACGAACAGTGACACCTTTTGAATTGGTCACTAATAAACTAAAAATATACAACGCAAATTTGTATAAACTAAAATGAGTGTCAAAAGTTTTACATATGTTCTTTTATTTCTAATTTTTTTTACTTTATTACTATAATAAAATTATAAAAAAATCATTAATATGGAATGCTTAAAATATTTATGACTATTTTTACTTTATTTACTACTATAAAATTAAAGATAAATCATTAATATGGAATGTTTAAAATATTTATTAATTGTTTTAATTAAATAGTTATGATTTTCAAAATTTAGTAATATTGATGCCACTTGGCAAAAAATTGAACAGTTATGCGCCATGTGGCACAACAATTCTTTTTGTTTATTATAATAATAAATTACAAAGTCTGGTGTCGCAAAGTCCTGGCTGGGCACCTTTGCAGCACCTCATTGGTTCTTTTTAGTTTTGCTTTAGTTTCAGTTTGTAACAAACATAACGAAAATCTGCTGAACAGTTATTGGTCCTTTTTGGTTTATTTTAGTTCTGGTTTGTAACAGACGTAACGAAAACCGACCGAATGCCACTTTTGTTTTGTTTTAGTTCCAGTACCGTAACAAGCGTAGCTATAACTGACCAAATTCCGATGTTGTTAGTTTTTGTTATTTCCGATACCGTAACTAACGTGATAGAAACCTGCCGAATTTGCGTAGACTCGCCGTCTCGACGTCCGAGATTGACAACTGTAGCGTTTACAAACGACCGAGTTTTACTGGCCGACGCCACTTGGTCCACCTCAAATTTTATTATTTTTTGTTTTTATTTTGGCTTTAGTTCCGGTATAATAACACACGTGGCTGAAACCAGCCGATTTTGCGTCAACTTACCGCCTCATCCCCCTGTGACTGATAACGTTTGGTTTTACCATTACCCGGGTTTTACCAACCTGCCCGGCGCAACGCGTCAGGTAAAACGCTAGTTCCTTATAAAGAAAAATATTTCGAACAATTTTAGAACTTTAGCCTCTAAATATTTTTGTTTAACTTTTATAATTGGGTTAAATTATTTTATAAGGAGGAAAAATGAAAATGTTGAGAAGGATTTGTAGTAAAAAAATCACTTAAAAATTAATAAAATATCGTAACATAAAATTTAAAATAAAAACGAAAAGGTAAAAACAACAAAAATATTTCTTCCGTCTTCATTTTTATTTATCATTGTGTTTTTTTGTTTTGTTTTCGTTATTGATTGTATATTTTTACATTTACAATGTGTCTTTTTTCTTAATATTATGTTACATTACCCAATATTGTGTTATATTTTGCTCAATATTATGTTATATTTTGCGTTTGATTGTGTTTTTTTATTTAGCATTGTGATTTTTGTTTATTTTTGTCATTGTGTATTTTACTCGTCATGTGACTTTTTCGTCTTTTTAGTGAAAATGACATGGGAAACGCTTTAGTTTTTCTACATTTTTAGTTTTTTATTTATATTTTGAATTATGATTTTTTATTATTTTTCTTAAATTTTTTTAGATCACAAATCTTTCTCACATTTCTCGTTTTTATCTTTCTTTACACTTTAACTTTTACCTTTATAATTATATTGGTTTCACCTCGGGTCGGAATTAAAAATATATTTATTGAACTACAACCGATTTGACCATTTATTTATCTTTTGTTGTGTTGATACAAAATGATACACAATAGGGAGTTGAGAATCATGGTAAATTTATAATTATTTACTTACACGTGATTAAGGTTTACGATCTATTTTTTAGGAGCATTCACATCTATTCTTGATCTTTATTCACATCTATTTAAGGTTATTGATATGTGCATGACACGGGCTTAAATATAGAAATCTTCAAGTAAACACATTTATAATTTCAAACGACAAGTTATTTTTAATATATTTTTTGAGACAGCAACATGATTTTTAATTGCAATTCATATTTATACACAAACAAAGTATTGAAATACATAAATTACAAAGAATGACTTTACATAGTAAAATGTTTACAAACAAAATTTAAAACTTAAAAAAAAACTTCATAATATATAATATTAACAGAAAACAAACAAACTTCACTAACATTAGTTTGGAAAGCAAGCAAAAGGATATAATCATTCAGGAAAGATGTCCGATTAGCATCCAAGAATGATTCGGGCTTCTTTTCTTCCTGGACCATGAACACAGTTGATGACATAAATATTCATACACCAATCAAACAAACATAATGACTAACTGACTACGAAAATTGTTTTTACATTTCATGTAAAAAGTCTTGCATCATAACAAACTGAAGCATGTCCAAAACGCATTTAAGAACAAAAACAAAATCGAAACATTTTTAAAATGACATGTTTTGACCAAAATCAATTCGTTACATTTTGAAACTTACCCATTCTAACCCGAACAAAATCGATATCTTCTAAAATTGACCCGTTATGACTCGAACCAAATCGATACGATTTTAAAAAGATCCAAATACTAGGTTTTAAAATTGACCCTAATCGATACAATTTCAAAAATATTTGTTTTAACTTGCTCAAACTTTTGAACATTTTCCACATTTCTTTTCAAGATTTGTGTAGGAACAAACCTTGGTAGAATTATAGTCTTAACTACATAACTAGGTTTTCTAGTAATGATCGTGACCATGATCGTTCTTAAGACGGTTACGACACCCTCAATCGAAGTTAAAACATCTTCTCTAGTCAACAAACTTACCAACCGGGGGTCTTTGAGCACGATCACGCTAAATCTTTTGTTTGAAAAATTCCTGATTTGACTGATTTCTAAATTTGGACTCTTTTTCACTCTCAGAAGTAACACCACTCATAAACACAACCTTTTTCAAAATATTTGAATATTTGTTTCTTGAAATATGTTGTTTGTTAAAACCATGATTTTTGTTTTTATGATAAAAACTCGTTTTTGCAAAACGGTGTCTTGAATCGTTTTCACAATTCTCAACCTTTTCAAGCTTACTTACCTTGCATTCAACCAAGTTAACTTTCTCAGTTTTAGTCTCACAAAGCACTTTCTAAACCACATTCACGCACAAATAACTGTCACACTCAGAACTATCCACAAATTTAGCAAAATCAACATCAACAGATTCAGGCAAACACAACTTAGGGTTATTAACCATTGGGGATTTGACTTCAACATTAAACGCCTTCTTCATTACTTTGAGATTTATCCTTGATCTCTTCAAAGTCATCATCCTATCCAAAGTTGATTTTTCCATGATGCATCTCGTTCCCATTGAACCAACGTGCAAAATTTTCAATTATATCATGTGGAAAAATAGACTAAAAGAAGTTTGGAGGATTAGGATGTATGGTGTCATTTGTTCGGGGCACAAATTCATTTTCAGAATCCTTAGGATCTTCATAAACAAAATCATCATTAAATCCAAATGCACCGATGAAGTTAAGATTCTCAATCACTTCATCATCAGCTTTAGCTTTAGTTTTAGCAACATCATTCTTAGTGACAACATATTTGTCATCAAGCTTAGTAACTTCAGCAACATCCTTTTTCACCCCAGATTCAACATCTTCCTTAACAACCAATACCTCAACAACTTCCTCAGCTACTAATTCCTTAATTGTTTCCTCAGCAATCCCAATATCAACTTCAGTAGTAACAAGCTCAACAACATTAGCTTGATACAAGTGTTTGTTCCAGTTGAATCCCTCATCACTTGGTGAAACATAACAAGCTTTAGTTGTGATGTGGATGCTTCACTTGGTTTCTTGGAGTTGAAAGGATCAAGTTGATTTGGTGAGCTTTGGTGGTAGATAGCTTGCTTGTTGTAGTCCCTTCCAAAAGGGTTAGAACCATTGTTAGCAACTTCTTTGTTGGTGCCATGCACCAGAGAATGATGTGCTAAAAGTAGTTATATAAAAACACGCTAACCTAGACACTAAGTAATAAATTATAGACTCTTAAACTTAACTAAAAGTAATAACCGGCAAATGTACTGGTCGAATCTAGTACGATTTAGTAAGTCCGGATATCGAAACCACAGACTCTTTAACTTACGTAAACTAGCTAAATTAGACTTAACTACAGACACGTTTCTATAATTATATTATTATAGGTGGTTTTACTAAAATACTAAGATTAAACTAAACCCTAAAAATCTAAAGATTCTAAGTATAATTATGTCATCACAGTTCAAATAATTTGGTTTTTGGGATAATCATGGTTTTTTGGATAAACATGAGCGGATGATCTCAAATGACCTCATATTAATTGATTAAAATGTATGATATTTTATGTTTATGGAATTTTTTTGTTAGTTTCATGGATATGTTATCATTTATCTAGGGTTGGTATGTACTTGAAAGAACCTTATTTGTCACACGTCCAACTATACGTGGCTATATCAAGAGTTACAAGCAGATCTATATGTTACATTATCAAGAATTACAAGCAGACATGGACTAAAGGTTTTGATTTTTTTATAAACAATGTATATCGACTAATAAAATCACAAATGTAGTGTACAAGGAAGTTTTTATTTATTTGTAACATATTTGTGTAATCATAGTTATGTAATTTTTGTAATTTTAATGTAATTGTAACTGTAATAACAATATATGATCATTTTGCTAACTATTTCACTTAATGGTTAAAGTTTAAAATTTTCCTCAATTACCTGAGTAATACGCGGGTCTCAAAGTAGTTATTATATAATATACATACGCTTATTGGAATTTAATAACACCAACTAAATTCTATTGACTGATAATAATTACAACTGAGTTTATTCCCACTGGTGGTCCCAAAACTTAAAAACTCTACTCTCATTTATCCTCTGTAAAAAAACTTGACGTTAAGTTTTTTCTGAACTTTAAACTGATTTTTTGGGCTTTTTATTATAAGGAGGATACGAGTCGATAAATGTAAAACTTAGTTTGAAAAGGCTCTCCAAAAAACATTTTTGTTAATTGGAAGTTCAAACACCCGAATTGAAACAATAATCAAGCCATTTGGAGCATTGTTTGAGTTAAGTTTTGCATCAATCGACCCGTATCCTTCTTCCGATCAAAAACCCAAAAAATCAGTATGAAGTTCATAAAAAACGTAACGCCGTTAAGTTCTTTTATAACGGATGACCAATGAGAGTAGATTTTTTAAGTTAGAGACCACTAGTGGGAATAAAGTTAGTTGCAAATATTATCAGCCAATAGTATAAGTTGAGATTATTATAATCCAATAAGTGTATGTATGTTATATAATAATTATTTCCAGGATTGCATTCTACTTAGTGAGAGTTTCGTAACAACTTAAAACGTGCTCAAAACGTAGCTAAGATGAACAACATATCCTTTTTCGAAATAGTGAGTTTAACATGCAACTTAAAAACTAAAACTGCATACAGAGAAGGGGGTGCAACTTAGATAGTTATGTTAGCAACAAGGAACTATTGTCAACCTAAAAAGTTTAAAACACCTTAATCGGACCACACACGAGTATTTAATCCGATTGTTTTTTCGTTTGTTGATATCAATAAAGGATGTCAAACTCTATAATTCTTTTTATTTTCGAACGCGACTTTCTTATGTGTTAGGTCACTACACTTCACAAATTTGAATATCCGCATTGCCCCATTTGTAACATTCATCAATTTTCAAACCAGAAAACTTGACCTGTTTATATTTTTGGATTTATTCATTTATTAATGAGAGATTACCACTCATGTTCATTTATGTTAATTACGTCAAATTATATTCGTTTATGTTGCCGGAATGTTACAAACTTGATTTCACGTATTTTAGACTTAAAAGCTTTTAATCAAAGTCCAGGGGCCAGAGCTGTCAAAATCCAAATTTTCTGTAAATTTTTGTCCTTCACGACACGCGAAGACTTTCATTCTCACCCTTCACGACACACGAAAATCCTATGGTCTTAGCCCATTTGAAATCGACCCGTGACATGTGAAGGAATTTCTTTCCAACCTTCGCGACACGCAAAGCAGAACTAGTTACACAAAAAATTTGTTTCAAGCCAATTGAATTACCAAATCGTTTCCAAATGCATTGATTCAATCATTTAATCGAGTTGGATGCATTTAGACCTTATTTTTAAGTTCGTAGATTAAATTGTACTCCAAGATTAATCATTAATTCTTGAATTCTTTTAATTTCTTTACCAAATTAAAAGAATTAAATGAATTCAACTGTTTGATTCCGAATTCTATATAAACAAATCTTCATTAGCTTCTACTTTTTCATTACCCTTTCATAATTTACTCTTGAGTTTGTGATTTCTTCTTCCATTATGGTGTTCTTGCTAATTAACTTTGCAAAGTTAAACCGAAGTCTTTCTTTTCATCCTCTTGCGCAAAATATGGGAAAGTGTTGTATTGGTTTTCATTGTCAACCTGATTCGGGCGAAACCCCTCAATCAAGGGTTTATGCTCTTGAACTTTTTTGGATTTACGCTTAATTCTTTGTTAATTTTATTTTTAATAAGTTTCCAAGCTTCATAATTATCGTTTCTACATTTTGATTTTTTCAAAAACGAACCCAACATATTTCCGTGTTTGAGTCTGACAAAACCGAATACTCGCTTTACTTACTTTCCTTCTCTAAACCATTTGGCTTGTTTATTTTGGCCAAACCGAAACATCTAAAATTTATTAATAGTTACTGTAACTTGACTTTTATAATAAAAACCAAATTTTAGTAGGACACTCGTTAAAATAAATTCTTTCGTTTAAACACAACTTTTAATTAGGTTCATTTGTTTTATTAAACCCCGATTCAAGAACTAAGTCTATAGATTTCCATACTAGATTTTCTTATCTTTCCAAACTTAATCTTAACCTAGCATTTAACCTAGGATTTCTCGAGCCAAGTCAAGTCGATTCACCCGCTTAATTTCATCTTTTATTTCATCTACTTTGCATACCTTTAAGGTGAGTTTATCATAACCCCCTTTTTTCATATTTTCATTATTTGGGTCGTGGCATGTATACTTACAAACTACTACAGTCATGAATTTCAAGTTATCAAGTTTCAAAACGATTCATACTAACGTCAATGTGCGTTTATTCAATTTATATATGTTCATGCTTTACATGTTGTATGCTACTTGCTTACGTATTTAATTTTGGTTATAATTAGTGGTGGATTCTATTTCAAGCATCAATAGTGGGATGATCCTTGAGACTAGGTCCTTAGTAATTTAGTATAGCGTTAAAAAGAACATGATTAATCTATTTCAAGTTACTTTATGCCTTTACATTTATGTTAGGATATTTAACCGTGACATATGACTCCTACTTTTTATATTATATATATTAAACTTTTATGGTTGTTCACCAATATTCATGTTGACAAAATTTATTTTATAAATGCTACATGTTGCTGTTGCTCAGGATTGAAGATCGTCTAGCAAGGACCTTCAGGATATTTGATTTAATAAAACATGTTTTAAGATTTATTCATGAATCCTATTTGTTTCATTTTAAACTATGTAATGTGATGAATTATATATTGATAATATAAATAAAATATCTTGTCACTTTAAATACTGTTGTATTCTATGAGTAATCAACGTCTCAACCTGACATATTCTGTATTGTTCGGGGTGTTACGTCACTCCGGCCAGACTATGCTGTTTAATACGGGCCCACACTACTGGCTTTAGAGCTCGGCTTGGGCGTTCCCTCGAGAAACCGTATCATCGGCTGCTACTTGACAGTCGTTGTGCTACCACAAGAGCATAAATCTTTGTCGTAATAGGACAAAAACATGGGTGGGTTATGGATTCAGATAGACAACATCGTAAGGCCTAGCTTACATTATTTATTGTTATAATCCACCAAAACTAACACAAGTAGGGATTAAAATCCAACAAAAATCACAGAAGGATCATTAACCAAAAGTGATACAAATGGGGATCAAATCCTTCACATTTGTAAGTATGACTATTGTTTATTTATTTATTATTTGGTTTTTTTCCAAAGTTTTGTTTATTACATTCTATTTCTTAGGGCTGATCATTTGCTAAAACCCGGACCGGACAGGAAAACACCGACCCGAAGGAGACCGGAACTCCATAAAAACGCATACCGAGTACCGGGCCTCTTAAGCCCAATTCGGTTTCTGTCGGTCTCGGGTATTAGCAAGTCAGTTTTCGGGTTTGTACCGAGACCGAGTTGAACGCAAAGAGAGAGCTGAAGGAAATCATCGGAAATTGAAATCCCGGCCAAAAGCAATAGTTACACGGTATAGACGTTGGACCCTTTGATGCTATAGAGACGACGAGATGATAAGAGAAGAGTTATAAATGTTAAGACAAAACTTATTCCGATAGCTAATAGTAGTAGATTGTGGAGCAAATGAAAAAGACGGATGTTACAGGTTTTCAAAATAATACTAGCTAGTGATAGGCTTAACTGTATACCACAAATTTTGTTTTTCTTATCTAAATTAAGTTTTTTATTCAGTTTTATAAAGGGTGTCAGTTTTTTTCTTTATTTTTTCTAATTTGATATTATCCTTTTTCAGATTATACTTATTATTTATCAAAAGTTATAATGTGAATATTCTTTTACCAGATCAAAATTGTCCAAATCCAAAGCAAAGAGCTTTTGATGCTTGTACTTTGTTTTACAAAACTTGTATTTTGTTAGTCTCCACTTCAATTAGCATAACCAGCCACATATATAATGAATATAATGTTAGGGTTTTCTTGCTTATTAGCCATCGATGAAGAATACTAGAAGAGAATTATGAATTATGAAGGTTATTGGAGTTCATCATGCTCTAATTTGACGGAAAGATGAATCAGATAGAAGGAAAAAGATTTCACTTCTCAAACCATCCTCTAAACCTCTACAAACCTACACTCTTCAGGTCTGTTCGGGTTTCAGGCAAGTTCAAACGCCAAGAACCGAACCCGAGACTGAAACCGAAATTTGCAAAAGTGTAGGACCGATGATGATTGAATTATACACGGTTCGGTTCGGTTTCGGTCTTTGCGAGTCGGTTGTCGGGTTTTTTTGGTCCTAACTGAAAAATGCACACCCCTACTATTTCTTGCTCGTATGTGTTTAAACTTTACATTTATACTCCATTTTACTTCTGCTTTTGTTAGTATGTGTATTACTTCTGATAGCTCATTATATAACGGTATCCCCATAAGCTATTTATATTAAAACCCTTAAGAAATCATTAACATGGTCACAATAAGAAACAGAAATCAGAAGTCATTATTTAACTCGTTGCATACAACCTTATTAGTTCTTGCGTTACATAACATAAACCGATCGAATCATGATTTTTCCTTAAGCCTCAAAAGCCACCTTTGGGAAGCTCTTCGAGATTCCGGTGGGTGTTTTCATGGTTATTTTGTCACTTGTTGGATCTTCGACATAGATCTCAATGAGTGAGATCCATATCAACACCTCTTTAGACTTCACTCCTGTTAACTTCTTGATCTTACATTTGTCAAAGTAAGAAGTGATCTCAGTGGCATACGACACTTGTTTTCCGACCTTGTCAAACTTGTGTTTGATCTCATTCTTTTGTTTGAGCCACACAAATCCGGTTTCTTTCACATAACCAAGTTCCTCAACGTCCTCTACGGGTAATAGGCCATCAGGAAGACAATGTTCTTTTAGAAGAGACTTGGCCTTTTCCTTGCAAACTTCATTTCCGGTAAAAATTTCAGCACTTGCTCTAATCTCGGAGGTGATCGGAGACATTCTCGATGGTCGGAGTCGAGTGAATTTGGTTGGGGCTTGGAGGTAACCTCCAATGGTACTTGTTTATATGAGATTAGAGTTGTAGAAAGATGATGGAATGCTTTGGCCACCTTGTGTTATTTATAAGTAGCTGGATAAATTTGTGTCCTTCATGTTTGCATCAATTACATAAATATCCCTTTCACACATCTCGTTTTCTGATTGAGTTGATTCCTTTCAACGATCTAAGTTTTGTTGTTACATGAACCATTCAAAATTTAATATTTCATCACACCTTAATATTTTAAAAAACGCATTCTATTAAATATAGTTTGAAAATGATTTTAAAATAAGAAGAAATATGTGAAGTGTCTTTTATATATCGTTTAGTCTGACCACGAGTCAAGTAAACCGTTTGTGAACGGTTTGGTGGAAATAAGTTTGCATATATTCGTTTACTTAATAATCCAATGAGCAAAACATAAAAAATATTATATATTTAATCAAACAAACGAACGTAAGCAAATGTTTCTTTCGTTTAGAAATGGACCTAAAGGTAAGAGAGGAGGTCTAACACTAAACACCCCCCTCCTTTTAAATTTGTGTCGAAGCCTTGAAAAAAATTTGGGGTTCTCCATTGTTTTCGTTCGTTTATGTTCGTAAATGTTCATTTACGTTCGTTTATATTCGTCAGTTCACATTAGTTTAAGTTCATAATTTGCGTTTGCTTATGTTCGTTTATTACATTTGTTTCTTTAAATATTCATCCATGTGTTCGTGCTAGTATTAATTTAAAATCCATCTGATTTCATATTTGAAACCAATTGCTTAATTAAATATTTATGCTTACTTTTAACTTTTGGATTTAATGATAATAGTACATTAGACCTAAAATTTAGATATCCACACTTACGGTGGAGGGGGCACAGGCGGGTAGTTTGTCGTGGGTACCCCTTAATTGTTGCCATCAAGAAGAAAATCCGGGTGGTAAAACACTTAAAACAATCAAACAAATATGGCTATATTCTCTAATTAATTACCCCCTTTTGATTTAATACTTTGCAATTATACACACCCTTAAAGCCAATCTTGTGGGGTTTTCTTTTTCATTTTTTTATTTTTATTAAAGGTAGCTGGTTTTGCATGTAGAGAACTAAAGAAGAAGAGTGGGTGGGTTTTTGTGTGGGCTTTTATATATTTATTTATTACTAGCTTTTATCCATCGTATTCCGATGTTTTATATTATATGTTTTTAATATTTTTATATATTTTTTATTTAATTTTATTTATTGTAAGAAAATTAATTCACTCTAGTCATCAAACTGCTTTATTTATAAATAAAGGTTTTTCAAGTATTTAACCCGAATTCACGGGTATGGGTCTCACCAAACCCAGATAGCTCTTAAACGGGTTATAAAATCTCATTATATTAAAATTAATCTATCAAATATTTGATATGAAAATCCTATAAAATAGAGATATACTAAAAATTAATATCTGATTTTTTTTATAAAAAAAATTCATTATTTATAATTAAGAACAATTTTATAGTAAAAAAAAGCGGGTATTGTGTCTTACCAAACCTATATAGCATTTAAAACAGGTTATAATATTCAAAGTATACTATTAACTCCCTTACAATAAATAATATTAAAATCCTAAAAGTTATGTAAATATTAAAACTGAATAATGTAAAACAACTACGTAATACAAGGGGGATAAAAGCTAGTTTAAGATAAATGAATAGAATGATTTTTAAGGTGTGGAACAAATTAAAATATCGAAAAAGGTCTCATAAGACAAACGGCCGCACCACAATGTAAGTCGACTAAAACAAAACCAATATGTAAAATTATATAGTTTATATATTAGACACAATTAAAATTTAAACAAACATAACATAACATCTAAAATTTCAAAAAATAGTTTGAATTTGATGAATGAATATAAATAAAATCAAACAAGTTTTACGGCCCGTGCGTTGCTGATGTTAGTGTTGTTGGATTTAATGGCCGGTTCGGGTCAAGTCAACGCGGACCGACCCGAATATGACCCGGTATGGGTTACACCGGGGGTAACAAAACATAAACCCATTTAAATGTTAATTGGGCCCGACACAATCAATTAGATGGACCGAATGATGGATAAAGACTTTGTTTTGTTAATTGGGCTCAAGCCCAATTGGCTTTGTTATGGATTAAACCCTAATCCATACTAGTATATAAACATCTTATTGTTTATATTTGTTGAACCTAGGGATAACCCTAAAACAATCACAAAAACCCTAACCACCATCCTTAAGAATTCCGGCAACCGCCACCTCCGGGCCACCGGACCTCCGGCCGCCGTCCAATCATCACCACAACCGCCCTTTACACTACCGACGAGCTGCTGGTGCCTCCATTTAGTTCAGCCATAAGTCGCAGCTCTTCTCCGGCGAGTCTTGTATTATTCCGGCGAACCCCGGTTTTTCGGCGAGGGTATTTCCGACCATTTGAGACTTCCGGTGACCTTCATTGTTACTGTACCATCATTGTTTAGCTGCTACAGTCATTCCGTGCCACCACCACAGCCCACTATCATCCTTAATAGTCGCCAGACGTTTTTCCGGTCACCGGAAAAACGCCGCCACTATTGTTGTAGTTGTTTGCTGCTGCCGTTGGTTCTCTGAAGTTGCTGGTCACCGCCGTTGTCTCCACAAGCCACCAGAAATTTCCCAACTGCTTACCAGAATCCGCCACCGCCGCCGCTAGCCGCCGCCGTTGCCGGATTTGCTTGGATTCGTTTGATTGTGTCGTTTCGTCTAGCACGTTTCGTTAAGCCCTCGGTGTTCTTCCCGGTTTCGATAACCGAGGTACAAAAGCTTGAAACTTTATCTATGGTTGTTTATTATTTATTAATATGCTCGTGTTACGTTGTAATCGGATCCGGGTTTTGGGTTTCGGTTTTGGTTCGTTTAAATCGTTTATTTATCTGCTGCGTTTTATGTAGTTCGTTAATATAAGTTTGTATATTAATATTGACTAATAATTATTAAACGAAATAATTGACTAAAACGGGTTTAAATATTTGACCGTTTTCGTTCCGAACCAACGTTGAAACCCAACAATGGTATCAGATCCGCGGTTACAACTTACGAGTCGATCCCGGTTCGTTTAAAACCGGATTTACATCTTAAACTTTAAATCGTTTAAAGTCTTGATCTAGATTTATTTTCGGGTGATTTTGATTTGGTCAAAGTTTTGTTTATTTAATTTGACCAAGTCAAAACGACCCGAAATTTTATTTATTTTGAATATGTAAATCCGGCCCCGTCCTATGTTTGTTTGGTTGTGTTTGGTTGTTGAGCTTGTTTTTGGCCATATGGATGGTTCAAAAGTTGTAAACGGTTATTATTTATTTTTCGGTTTTCTTTTGGCCATAAAGATGGTCCAAATTTGTAATAGGGCAAATTATTGTTAGTTTATAAATTTGTAATAAAGAAGACGCGAAGATAAACGAGGACGAGCTCAAGGATTTCTTGGAGTTAGTGGGAGTTCGGGCAAGATGACGGGATGCACGAAGAAGTCCATCCTTGTGGTTGTTTTGTGTTGTGAACCCCTTGACCCGATCGGTCTCCCTAATTGGCTCTAGCGAGACCGATCACCTTTTGGCCATAAGGATTTACGTATTATTATTTGCTATTGTGGTTGCTTGGATTGTTTATAATAGGATTATAATATCACCGACCTAATATCATATAAATTGGAAAATAAACATTTTTAATTAACCATTTATGTTTTGCAAATTAAAAGCGTTTTGATTTCCAAAACTAATAACTTAAATAGTTTTCTATTAACTTAAAATTGGTTAGTTATATCGCGACAAACTTAGTTTTTAATAGGTTATTTAAAACTAAGTGTCCTGAGAGATGAAAGGGTTCATCAATTCGTCCCGATAATAAATACAGTAAAATTTGACTTTTACTCTGTTTGGTAATTATAAAAAATTAATCCCAATTTAAAACCAATAGTTTATGCCAATCCTACTACAAGTCACACTTGAGGCATACTGCGAAATTTCGAGTGTTTGGAGCTACAGCACCACACTTGTTTTCTAGCCTATCCCATCAAGGTGAAAGCGTTTCGTTGACACATCCGGCCCTTTCACACGTCACTATACTAGGACAACTATTACTTTACTCTCCTGTTACGTGCTAAAGCTGTCTGGAGATTTAAAGTGGGCAAAGATGAGGCTAAACGTATCTATACAGACAATCGTTGTCTCTATAGGCCTCATAAACCGAGAGTTGTGCTCTATTCACAATTGGCAATCGTTGTCAGTCTGCCTAACCACTTATTAATGTTGTATGCTACAGCTGCCTTTAATAACTGGAAGCCGAATTCTCATGCTCCTATTTCATTAATGTTATTGGGTCATTAATAATGGGACTACAATGTCAAAAATACTAATTAAATTTACTTTTGCTTAATTAATCAGATGTCGTCAAACCAAAACTCACCCTACGTCTTTAAGACTATCCTTGAGAAGGATAAACTGAACGGTACCAACTTCATCGAATGGCACCGCAATTTGAGACTTGTTCTCACTATGGCAAAGAGCCTGTATGTTCTCGATGGACCTGTTCCAACCGAGCCTGAAAACAACACAGCCGCTGCTCGAAAAGTTCTTGAGAAGCATAAGGATGATTCGGCTGATGTCTCCTGCATTATGCTAGCCACCATGACTTCTGAGCTTGCTAAAGGCTTGGAAGACTTTGGTGCCTATGAGATGCTTGAGCAACTCAAGGGCATGTTCCAGAAACAAGCCCATCAAGAACGTTTCGACACCATGAAACAACTCATAAGTTGGAAGATAGCAGAAGGGTCTCCCGTCAGTGCGCATGTTCTTAAGATGAAGGGTCACATCGATCAGCTCAAGAAACTTGATTATCCCATGCCTGATGAGATGGCATCTGATTTCATCCTCAACTCTCTTCCCAGCTCATACGACCAGTTCGTAATGAATTTCAACATGAATGGCTGGGTGAAGAAAGTGTCGGAGCTTCATAACATGCTCAAGACGGCTGAGATGAACATTCCTTCAAGGACCAATCAAGTTCTAATGATTCGATCTGCTGGTGTCAAGAAGCCTAATCCCAAGAACCGGGGTTATAAGGGTAAAGGCAAGAAGAAAGTTACTGTTGCTGCCAAGGTTGCCACCAACACTGACAAGAAGGTTGCAAAGCCACCACCACCGCCCTTTGAGGAGCGCCAGTGCTACAAATGCAACCAGATGGGGCGCTGGATGCGAAACTGCCCCGAATATCTTGCTGAGATCAAGATGAAGAGAGCCAATGGTGAAGGCTCTTCTCGAGGTATTTCCATATACGTAATTAAACTTTTCACTGTCTCTAGCAACACATGGGTATTTGATACCGGATGTGATTTCCACATCTTTAATGTCTTGCAGGAGCCTGAGAAGTGGAGGAAACTGAATAAAGGCAGCATGGAACTCATCGTTGGAGATGATAAGAGAGTACCAGTTCTAGAAACTGTAGTATTTCATTTTACTTGTCCATCTAGCCTAGTTTTTCTTTTGAATAATTGCTTGTATGCTACTGGTTTGACCAGAAACATCGTTTCAGTTTCGTTGTTGTTTGAACAAGGTTTTAAGTACGTTTTCAATGGCATGGCTATTTCTACTTACTTAAATGATATCTTTTATTTTAAGCCTAAACCTTGAAATGATATATATGAGATTGATGTTCAAACTAACAATAACGTATATAATCTTTCAAACGTATCCGATCTGGCATCAATGATACATTTCTAAGGCATTGCCGACTTGGCCACATAAGCAAGGCAAGAGTTAAAAGACTCCAATCCGAAGGGATTCTTGAATCCACAGGACCGGACTCTTTTGACGATTGTGAGTCTTGCTTAGCTGGAAAACTCGCCAAAGTCTCCTTCACTCATAAAAGTGAACGAACAAGAGATCTGTTAGGACTCAAACATACTGATGTATGTGGACCTTTCAGAACCATGTCTAGAAACCATGAAAGATACTTCGTTTCTTTTATCGACGATTATAGTCGATAAACTTATGTGTATCTTATGAAACACAAGTATGAAACTTTTGAAAGGTTCAAAGAGTTTCAAAACGAAGTGGAAAAACCAACTTGGTAAAACTATTAAGATACTTCGATCAGATCGAGGTGGAGAGTAGCTTAGCTCAGAGTTCATCAATCATCTAAAAGAGCGTGAAATTGTTTCATAGCTCACTCCACCTGGCTCACCCCAACATAATGGCGTGAGCGAGAGGAGGAATCGAACTTTTCTAAACATGGTTCGATCGATGATGTGTAGAACCAACTTTCCTCACTCCTTTTTAGAGTTTCGCCCTTATGACCGCCTCCCGCATTCGTTAAATACCAATAACCAAATCGGTTATTACTTCTCTCATCCTGATACAAATACGATTTCTATCAAGAGGAAAGGCCACTTCCTCGAGAAAGAATTTCTCGATCGAGGAACTGGAGATAACATTGTCGATCTTGAAGAAATTCAAGAACCACAATCAACCGCTGAGGAAATTGGAGTGTCTGATCAACAAGTCGTTGTTGCTAATACATCAGACATGAACACGAGCGTTCGCGGAAGTAGTAGGACTTCCGTACCAAATTCTAAATACCTATGGCATTTAGATGGTCCCGAACTCTTATTAGTAGCCGAGTCTAACGACCAACCTACTAACTACAAATCTGCAATCTTGGATCTGGAATCTGAGAAAAGGCGTGAAGCCATGAAGCCCGAGATGCAATCTATTCATGACAATCAAGTCTGGAACTTGATTGAGCTACCCCCGAAGGTCAGGCAATAGGGAGCAACTGGATTTTCAAACATGCATCTCGTAGCTGGAATCTATATTTTGATGAGAATAATCAAAGAGTTTGATTTTATCAAAAATGAAGATGAGCCTTGTGTTTACATAAAGGCTAGTGGGAGCACTATATCATTCCTCAAGCTGTATGTGGATGATATACTGATAGTTGGAAACAACATTCCTATGCTTAAAGGAGTTAAGCACCGGTTGGAATCTTGTTTTACAATGAAGGATCTTGGAGAAGCTGCTTGTATTCTAGAAACCAAGATCTACCGTGATAGATCTAGGCAGATTCTAGGACTAAGTCAAAGTACATACATAAGTAAAGTCATGACACGCTTCTCAATGGACAACTTCAAGATAAGGAGCTATTCCATTTCTAAAGGAAGCGTTTTAGCAAATCGCAATCTCCGGCATCGGACATTGAGATAAAGCACATGCAAGCAATTCCATATGCTTCAGCGATTGGCTCTGTCATGTACGCTATATTATGCACTAGACCTGACGTATCGTAAGCGTGTTTGGAGGAGTGGAAGAGGAGCTCACTGTAAGGTGTTACACTGACGCTAACTTCCAGAATGACCGAGATGTTTCTCGCTCATAATCTGTTTGGATGAAGAAATTCATAGCCAACCTCGATCTGGTTCCAAGTTTAGGAAAAGGATCGACGTAATATGTGATAACACAGGTGCTATTGCTCAAGCCAAAGAGCCCAATTATCATCACAAGGCCAAGCACATTTTTAGTTCCACTATATACGAGAAATACTGGAACAATGTGACATCATAGTAAGCAAAGTAAACACAGATCAAAATCTAGCTGACTTGTTCACTAAGCTAATAACTCAGGACAAGCATAGAGATGCTATCGGGCTTAGACATACTATCGGTCATACTCTTGGGAACGATTCTGAATTAAGACTATTCTGAATTTGGACTCAAGCAGTTGACTTCCAAACTCACATACCTCATTATGAATGACGTTGGATGTAACTCGCATCAAATCATCTTCATGGATCTTGATCATAAGATGTTTTGATAATAGTATGCTCATTTAGTATCCTAAGACCTAAGATACATATTAGAATTCTCGTTTACCGAGGAATATTCTTTGATCATGTCAACCGCTGTTGCGTAATTGCCAGCCATAAAGGCATTGGTTGGGAATGTTCTGGAGTTCAGTGGGAGTTGTATGTAGTCAAGATGAGATTCTGTACTCTTACATTAAAATGTAACAGTTAGACATATTGGCGCCCTCGTTGATTCAAACTGGTAAAGTGTGAGGCCTCACCCAAACTTACTTTGTGTTTGATTGGACCACTTTGACTCTATATCGAGAACTACAATAATTGAACACTATATGAGATTGATTTGATCCATGTCTCATTGTTCAATTGATGTCTTATACAGAAAGGATAGATGACAACGATTACTATAAATTCATTATCTTGCAATAAGACATTCCAAGATACTTTGGTTATGGATTTAAAAATGTCATATTTGGTTGGGGACACCTATGTGTAGCTAGAACGCCTCTGGCTGTTAGCGTTGTGATACTTGACCCAAATCCGTCCAAGTGGGAGACTATTGGATTTAATGGTCGGTTCGGGTCAAGTCAACGCGGACCGACCCGAATATGACCCGGTATGGGTTACACCGGCGGTAACGAAACATAAACCCATTTAAATGTTAATTGGGCCCGGCACAATCAATTAGATGGACCAGATGATGGATAAAGGCTTTGTTTTGTTAATTGGGCTCAAGCCCAATTGGCTTTGTTATAGATTAAACCCTAATCCATACTAGTATATAAACATCTTATTGTTTATATTTGTTGAACCTTGAGACAACCCTAAAACTATCACAAAAACCCTAGCCACCATCCTTAAGAATTCCGGCAGCCGCCATCTCCGGGCCACCGGACCTCCGGCCGCCGTCCAATCATCACCACAACCGCCCTTTACACTACCGACGAGCTGCTGGTGCCTCCATTTAGTTCAGCCACAAGTCGCAGATCTTCTCCGGCGAGTGTTGTATGATTCCGGCGAATCCGAGTTTCCGGCGAGGGTATTTCTGACCATTTGAGACTTCCGGTGACCTTCATTGTTACTGTACCATCATTGTTTAGCTGCTACAGTCATTCCGCGCCACCACCACAGCCCACTATCATCCTTAATAGTCGCCGGACGTTTTTCCGGTCACCGGAAAAACGTCGCCACTATTGTTGTAGTTGTTTGCTGCTGCCGCTGGTTCTCTGAAGTTGCTGGTCACCGCCGTTGTCTCCACAAGCCACCAGAAATTTCCCAACAGCTTACCAGAATCCGCCACCGCCGCCGCTAGCCGCCGCCGTTGCCGGATTTGCTTGGATTCGTTTGATTGTGTCGTTTCGTCTAGCACGTTTCGTTAAGCCCTCGGTGTTCTTCCCGGTTTCGATAACCGAGGTACAAAAGCTTGAAACTTTATCTATGGTTGTTTATTATTTATTAATCGTGCTCGTGTTACGTTGTAATCGGATTCGGGTTTTGGGTTTCGGCTTTGGTTAGTTTAAATCGTTTATTTATCCGTTGCGTTTTATATAGTTCGTTAATATAAGTTTGTATATTAATATTGACTAATAATTATTAAATGAAATAATTGACTAAAACGGGTTTAAATATTTGACCGTTTTCGTTCCGAACCACCGTTGAAACCCAACAAGTGTCATTTCGATGGGTCTTAACGAATTTAAAAGGAAACGTAATTTACTGCATATTGACTTTAGTAGTTACATCCATTGTTAGTACATATTTTGGCAGTAGTTAAGACATTGTTATGCTCATATTTACCTAAGAGGTAGGCATATTACATAACCTGCATAATCGCCGGTATTTACAGATGTTTTATCTCATATGTTAAGGTGTTAGGTTACAAAAGTATCTAGCATGTGGTAGAACAAAATATTAGCTGGCTTGTTGGTTGTCAAAAAGATGTGTCCGTTTCCCCGCTTCCTTGTTATCTTGATTTACTGCCTTGCTTTCTTTGGAGGCTACGTGTCACCTGTAGACATTTAAAGTTACTAAATGTAAATGGTATACATTTTTATAGTTCAATGGGCTTCCATGGTAATTGCATTTTTGTTTTGTTTTTGGATGTCTTTGGTTCCGGTGTGTTTGGAGACATTGTTGCAGCCGTTGTTGCGCTGTTCATAGTAACTTTCCCATCTGGTTTGAGTGTGACAATTATTTTGGTTGGGACATCTTTAATGGAAAGCATTTCTAATGGTGTGTTGTACGCATCCGTGTTGTGGTGTTTAAGTGTTAGTTCTTTGCAACTTATGTTCAAGATCAAGTCCCGGATCGATAATCAAACACCATCTAAACGAATAACTCTCGTTTATATTAATAAGAAAATCTCACTCAAAAAACTGATTGCAAACCTCAAACCCTAACTCGGTTTGAGTCTTGATGAACCCTAACTCGGTTACACCAACTTCACCCTTTCTAATGTCTAACCATAACTCGGTTTATATAGACTAACCTAACTTGCTAGCCAAAACATTACCAAATATAATAAACCCTAATTTTTGGGTTGGGCCTTAAACTCGGGCCAAACAACAATTGAGCCAACAATCACCCCCGCAATTGTTGTACCCGAGTCACCCGACTTACCCCCTAATTTCATACTCGATATTGGCGGGTCTTCAACTTCACGCTTGTCGTCATTCTCTTGATTATGCCAAGGCTTTTCATGATCTCTTGCAATGTTCTTTCGGCTCCACTTGTCTAGAAGACACACTTGCTTCGTTTGATCATTAGACGCCTTCCCTTGGGTTTGAATCTCTTTCTTGACCACGCGTTTAGT